>NW_011495056.1:1951817-1980560 GCF_000754665.1 Bison bison bison | reverse complement strand
ATGGAACAACAGACTGGTTCCAAATAGGAAAAGGAGTACGTCAAGGCTGTATATTGTCACCCTGCTTATTTAACTTATATGCAGAGTATATCATGAGAAATGCTGGGCTGGATGAAGCACAAGCTGGAATCAAGATTGCTGGGAGAAATATCAATAACCTCAGATATGCAGATGACACCACCCTTATGGCAGAAAGTGAAGAAGAACCTCTTGATGAAAGTGAGAGAGGAGAGTGGAAAAGTTGGCTTAAAGCTCAACATTCAGAAAACAAAGATCATGACATCTGATCCCATCACTTCATGGCAAATAGGTGGGGAAACAGTAGATGCAGTAGCAGACTTTATTTTTGGGGGGCTCCAAAATCACTGCAGATGGTGACTGCAGCCATGAAATTAAAAGATGCTTACCCCTTGGAAGGAAAGTTATGACCAATCTAGACAGCATATTGAAAAGCCGATACATCACTTTGTCAACAAAGGTCTGTCTATTCAAGTCTATGGTTTTTCCAGTAGTCATGTATGGATGTGAGAGTTGGACTATAAAGAAAGCTGAGCACCAAAGAATGATGCTTTTGAACTGTGGTGTTGGAGAAGACTCTTGAAAGTCCCTTGGACTGCAAGGACATCCAACCAATCCATCCTAAAGGAGATCAGTCCTGAGTGTGCATTGATAGGACTGATTTTGAAGCTGAAACTCCAATAAAATTGGCCACCTGATGTGAAGAGCTGACTCATTTGAGAAGACCCTGATGCTGGGAAGGATTGATGGCAGGAGGAGAAGGGGACGACAGAGAAAGAGATGGTTGGGTGGCATCATCGACTCAGTGAACATGGGTTTGGGTGGACTCCGGGAGTTGGTGATAAATAGGGAGGACTGGCGTGTTACAGTTAATGGGTTCACAAAGAGTCAGACACAACTGAGGGACTGACTGAACTGAACACATATTTCTTCCAGTAGTACCTTAAGAATTTTCTAGACTTCCTAAAATTCATTTTTCTTATCTCAAAAGAAAAAAAAATCAAGTTAGTAATATGTACCATTTAGTGTTATGGGATTATCAGAAGAGTATAACTATGTCATGTTCCTAACACATAGAAAATGCTCCGTAAATGACAAAATCCCAGTATTTCATTCAAACACAGTTACTGATGTAATTATAATAATTTTTACCACCTACTATGTGCCATCACCCTCAAAAACAAGGTAATTACAGAATGTGTGCATGCTTGCTAAGACGTTTCAGTCCTGTCTGACTCTGCGACCCTAAGGTCACCTGCTAGGCTCCTCTGTCCATGGATTCTCCAGGCAAGGATACTGGAAAGGGTTGCCATGCCCTCTCCAGGGGGATCCTCCCAATCCAGGGTTCAAACACTCATCTCTTACTTCTCCCGCATTGGCAGACGATTTTTTTTTTAACCACTAGAGGGCCACGTGCGAAGTCCAAGTACAGAATGTCTGATTTGTCTGCAGTCATTCAATCATGGCTGACCCTTTGCCACCCCATGGATTGTAGCCCTCCAGGTTCTTTTCTCCATGGATTTCTCAAGGTAAGAATACTGGAGTGGGTTTCCATTCCCTTCTCCAGAGGATCTTCCAATCCCAGGGATCGAACCTGTGTGTCCTGCATTGCAGACAGATTCTTTACTGTCTGAGCCATTGGCATACAGAATAACCCTACACAAATGAGGTTCTTCAAAACTTTTTAGAGAATGATCATTTAAGAAGGTGATTTTCAGCTGATAGAATAGTAAAATAACAAAATAATGTGATACAGAAAAAAGAGAATAGGAAAGAGAAGGCCTAACTTCTATAATTTTTCTCCCTGTTGGGAGGTACTAGTATTTTATAAAGGCTAGAAGTGTGCTTTTTTTTTTTTTTTTTTAAGGTGGGGGGAGGGGTTGATGTTATCATGCAATTTATATTATGAATGGAAAGCATTAGTTTATATTTCAAACAATAAAGAATTAAGACATGGAGTACAAAATCTAGATGGTAGGGATAAATTCTAGACTGTAGAAAAGACATTATCATCTCAAAAAAAAAAAAAAAAAAAAAAACAACAAATTGAGATACTGTGGTGGAAGAAATGCATCAGAATGTAGAAGATGAGGATAAGATTTTCTATTTATCAAAAGAAACAATGACCTTAAAAGTTTGAGAATCAGTAATGGATTCATATTTTATGGTTTGGGGAATCTAACTAACTGCATACTTTTGAGAGAAAACTTTGATTTTCTTTGAGCCTCAGTTATATGCTTACTAAAATTTGTGGATTAGAGATGTATCTCATGATATTGATCTGCTATTAATGATATCTATTATACATTTGCTTTAATTATATCCAACTCTTTGCAACTCTTATGGACTGTAGCCAGCCAGGCTCTTCTGTCCATGGGATTCTCTAGGCAAGAATAGTGTAGTGGATTGCCATGCTCTCCTCCAGGGAATCTTCATGACCCAGGGATAGAACCTGTGTCTCTCATGTCTCTTGCACTGGCAGGTGTGTTCTAGCACACCCTGAGAAGCCTATTAAAATATTTAAAGCTCAAATATTTTATATATTTCAAAAATAAGTAAAACTTTATTTGGGGGGCTTCAAAGTCACTGCAGATGGTAACTGCAGCCATGAAATTAAAAGATGCTTACTCCTTGGAAGGAAAGTTATGACCAACCTAGACAGCATATTAAAAAGCAGAGACATTACTTCACCAGCAAAGATCCATCTAGTCAAGGCTATGGTTTTTACTGTGGTCATGTATGGATGTGAGAGTTGGACTATAAAGAAAGCTCAGTGCAGAAGAATTGATGCTTTGAACTTGGTGTTGGAAAAGACTCTTGAGAGTCCCTTGGACTGCAAGGAGATCCAACCAGTCCATTATAAAGGAAATAAGTCCTGAATATTCCTTCCAAGGACTGATGTTGAAGCTGAAACTCCAATACTTTGGCCACTTGGTGCAAAGAACTGACTCACTGGAAGACTCTGATGCTGGGAAAGATTGAAGGATGGAGGAGAAGGGGCTGACAGAGGATGAGATGGTTGGATGGCACCACTGACTCAATGGACATGAGTTTGAGTAAACTCCAGAAGTTGGTGATAGACAGGGAGGCCTGCCATGCTGTAGTGCATGAGGTCGCAGTAGAACATGAGTGACTGAACTGAACTGAAGTAAACGTATACAGAATAAATAATTTAAATATAGGATAAATATATTTAAGTGTAGTATATATATATAGAATATCATATACATATATGTAGTATGAAAGGTCTTTTGATATGTGTATTTACTTTAATAGTTAATGAAATATTTCAAACAGATGTTTTTGAAAACATGAGTTTTCTTTTTCTTTTATTTGTCTCTGTTACTGTAGTTGGATGAATAGATAGAAGAGGACATGAATTATCAACATTATAACAGTGTAATTATTTATACTTATGTATTAACACTTTACTTTTTCAAGTACTGTCTCAATTATTTAATCAAATTCTATGTTTTATAGCACCATTGGTAACATTACTAGCATCTGCTCCCATCCCCAAAGGCATACATATAAAATACCAGAAACTTCCAAGAATAGTCAAAAATAGGTATTTACACATGTATGTTCTTTGTCTAAAGAGTTTTTATGGAGAAAAAGTGAGAATTCTTTAAAACTTGATGGCATTACAAGCACAAAAGGAATAAAACTTTTTTTTCCTGAATGCTGTTATTATTTCCTTTAAACCTGGTGACAAACTTAAAAAGAGGTAATACATCATCTTTTAAATAATGGAAATACTAATTTATACATGCTTTTAGTAGAGGGAGGGCAGAAAACTTGAAATTTCTAAGGATCAGAAAAAAAGGATAGACTCTTTTATTAGTATCAATGTGTGTAAAAAACATATTATTAAAACTTTAAATTATTTATCAAAGTAATTTCTTTTTTCTTAGCATTTCTCGATGTAGTTTTTCACTGTATTGTTATTTTACTTCTTTTTTTTTTAACTAAGACTTATGGTGATCTAGTTTCAAAAATTTCTGTATTCTGTATATTTCCTGGATGTGAAGCATTTAGTGATCAGAAAATGCCCTACTTGTTGTAAGAGAAGTATAATATGAATGCATTCTCACCCTTATTGTTGAAATAGTAAAGGTTAGTGATGGTTTGAGGACTCAGGAAGGTCCCATTAGATCATGGGAATTGTACACAGGGAACTAATCCTCCCTCTTAAAACAGCAAAATTAAATATTAAATCTTTAAAATTTCACTTTCTTCTATATACAGTCTGTAAGTAAAAATTAAAACAGAAAGCAGTATGAGTGCATTTTACTCTTGACAGGTAAATAATTGCACAGTTATTTTATTTGTGTTAGTGATAGCTTACAGGAAATGCTGTCGGATTCTTGACCTCCGAAGAAAATCAAGCCTTTGGACCAGGGACCAGGCTTATTCACTCAAGAACTTTTGTGTCAGGGTTTTATTAAAGTATAAAAAGGGACAGATGTGCAGAACAGTCTTTTGGACTCTGCGGGAGAGGGAGGGGGGATGATTTGGGAGAATGGCATTAAAACATGTATAATATCATATAAGAAATGAATTGCCAGTGCAGGTTCGATGCAGGATACAGGAAGCTTGGGGCTCATGCACTGGGATGACCCAGAGGGATGGTTATGGGGAGGGAGGTGGGAGGGGGGTTCAGGATGGGGAACACGTGTACACCCGTGGCGGATGCATGTTGATGTATGGCAAAACCAATACAATATTGTAAAGTAAAAATAAATAAATAAATAAAATAATAAACTCCATTTTTGTCTTGTTAAAAAAAAAAAAAAAGGGACAGAGAAACTTCTGATGCAGACAACAGAAGCGGGATGGAGAGTGCCCCTGTCACTAGCCTTAGCAAGGTAATTATATACTTTTTAAAATTGGTTATTACAATAAATTAAAAGAATGTCTCAAGGTTCTAAAGATCTTACAAAACCCACTCCCATAAGTTACATTTTAAGATGACAGGATTAGAACTAACAATAGAAATATCTTACCAGACCACTTCAATAAGATACATTTTAAAATAACAAGATTAGTCACAGGGTTTTCAGGATGGAGAAACTGTCCTCAAACAGGATACACAGTTGTTATATAATCCATAGTACAGAGCTTGAACTGAGTTGTTTGTTGTGTAATCATTCAGAGTTCACTTCAGTCACTCAGTGGACTCCCAGTCTTTGCACGCCAGGCCTCCCTGTCCATCACCAACTCCCGAACTTTCTTCAAACTGATGTCCATTGAGTCTGTGATGTCATCCCACAGTCTCATCATATGTCATCCAGCCTCTTCTCCTCCTGCCTTCAAACTTTCGCAGCATCAGTGTTTTTTCCAGTGAGTCAGTTCTTTCCATCAGGTGGCCAAAGTATTGGCTTTTCAGCTTCAACATGAGTCTTTTCAATGAACACTCAGGACTGATCTCCTTTAGGATGGACTGGTTGGATCTCCTTGCAGTCCAAGGAAATCTCAAGACTCTTGTCCAACACCACAGTTCAAAAGCATCAATTCCTCACTGCTCAGCTTTCATTATAGTCCAACTCTCACATCCATACGTGAATACTGGAAAAGCCATAGCCTTGACTAGATGGACCTTTGTCTTCAAAGTAATCTTTCTGCTTTTTAATAAGCTGTTTAGGTTGGTAATTACTTTTCTTTCAAGAAGAAAGCATCTTTTAATTCCATGGCTGCAGTCACCATCTGCAAAAATAAAGTCTGTCACTGTTTCCACTGTTTCACCATCTATTTGCCGTTGAGTGATGGGACTGGATATTACGATCTTAGTTTTCTGAATGTTGAACTTTAAGCCAACTTTTTCACTCTCCTCTTTCACTTTCATCAACAGGTTATTTAGTTCTTCTTCACTTTCTGCCATAAGGATGGTGTCATCTGCATATCTGAGGCTGTTGATATTTTTCCCTACAATCTTGATTCCAGCTTGTGTTTCAACCAGCCCAGCATTTCTCACGATGTACTTGCACATAAGTTAAATAAGCAGGGTGACAATATACAGCCTTTATGTACTCCTTTCCCTATTTGGAACCAGTCTATTGCTCCATGTCCAGTTTTAACTGCTGCTTCCTGACCTGCATACAGATGTCTCAAGAGGCAGGTCAGGTGATCTGGTATTCCCATCTCTTTAAGAACTTCCCACAGTTTTGACTGTTATCCAGACACTTTGGCATAGTCAATAAAGCAGAAATAGATGTGTTTTTGAAAGTCTCTTGCTTTTTTGATGATCCGATGGATGTTGGCAAGTTGATCTCTGATTCCTCTGCCTTTTCTAAATCCAGTTTGAGTATCTGGAATTTCATGGTTCACGCACTGTTGAAGCCTGTCTTGGAGAACTTTGAGCATTACTTTGCTAGTGTGTGAGATGAGTGTAGTTGTGTGGTAGTCTGAGCATTCTTTGGCATTGTCTTTCTTTGGGACTGGAATGAAAACTGACATTTTCCAGTCCAGTGGCCACAGGTGAGTTTTCCAAATCTACTGGCATACTGAGTGCAGCACTTTCAGAGCATCATCTTTTAGGATTTGAAAGAGCTCAGCTGGAATTTGATCACCTCTGCTAACTTTGTAGTGATGCTTCCTAAGGCCCGCTTGACTTTGCATTCCATGCTGTCTGGCTCTAGGTGAGTGATCACACCATCGTCATTACCTGGGTCATGAAGATCTCTTTTGTACAGTTCTTCTGTGTATTTTTGCTACCTCTTCTTAATACCTTCTGCTTCTGTTAGATCCATACCATTTCTGTCTTTTATTGTGCCCATCTTTACTTTAAAAGTTCCCTTGGTATCTCTAATATTCTTGAAGAGATCTCTAGTCTTTCCCATTCTATTACTTTCCTCTATTTCTTTGCAATGATCACTGAGGAAGGTGTTCTCATCTCTCCTTGCTACTCTTTGGAACTCTGCATTCAAATGGATATGTTTTTCCTTTTCTTCTTGGCCTTTCACTTCTCTTCTTTTCATAGCTGTTTGTAAGGCCTCCTCAGACAACCATTTTGCCTTTTTGCCTTTCTTTTTCTTGGGGAAGATCTTGATCACTGCCTCCTGTAAAATGTCATGAACATCCATCCATAGTTCTTCAGGCACTCTGTCTATCAGATCTAACCCCTTGAATCCATTTGTCACTTCCACTCTATAGTTGTAAGGGATTTGATTTAGGTCATACCTGAATGGTCTAGTGGTTTTCCCGACTTTCTTCAATTTAAATCTGAATTTGGAAATAAAGAGTTCATGATCTGAGCTAGTTAGCTCCTGGTCTTGCTTTTGCTGACTTCTCCATCTTTGGCTGGAAATAATATAATCACTCTGATTTTGGTATTGACCATCTGGTGATGTTCATGTGTAGAATCTTCTCTTGTGTTATTGAAAGAGGTTGTTTGCTATGACCAGTGCATTCTCTCAGCAAAACCCTACTGGCCTTTTCCCTGCTTCATTCCATATACCAAGGCCATATTTGCCTGTTACTCCAGGTGTTTCTTGACTTCCTACTTTTGCATTTCAGTCCCCTATAATGAAAAGGACATCTTTTTGGGGTATTACTTCTAAAAGGTCTTGTAAGTCTTCATAGAACCGTTCTACTTCAGCTTCTTTGGCATTACTGGTTGGGGCACAGACTTGGATTACTGTGATATTGAATGGTTTGCCTTGGAAACAAACAGAGATCATTCTGTCATTTTTGAGATTGCATCCGAGTACTGCATTTCAGACTCTCTTGTTGACCATGATGGCTCCTCCATTTCTTCTAAGGGATTCCCACAGTAGTAGATATAACAGTCATCTGAGTTAAATTCAACCATTCAAGTCCATTTTACTTTGCTGATTCCTAAAATGTCAAAGTTCACTCTTGCCATCTCCTGTTTGACCACTTCCAAATTGCCTTGATTCATGGACCTAACATTCCAGGCTCCTATGCAATATTGCTGTTTACAGCATCGAACTTTACTTCCATCACCAGTCACATCCATAACTGAGTGTTGTTTTAGATTTGATTCCATCTCTTCATTCTTTCTGGAGTTGTTCCTCCACCTTCTCCAGTAGCATATTGGGCACCTCCCAACCTGGGAAGTTCATTATTCAGTGTCCTACATTTTTGCCTTTGCATACTGTTCATGGGGTTCTCAAAGCAAGAATACTGAAGTGGTTTGCCATTACCTTCTCCAGTGGATCACGTTTTGTCAGAACTCTCCATAATGACCCGTTCATCTTGGGTGGCCCTAAATGGCATGGCTCATAGTTTCATTGAGTTAGACAAACCTGTGTTCCATGTGATCAGATTGGTTAGTTTTCTGTGATTGTTGTTTTAAGACTGTCTCCCCTCTGATGGAGAAGGATAAGAGGCTTATGGAAGCTTCCAAATGGAAGAGACTGAATGGGGGTGGGGGTGGTCTTGTGATGGGTGGTGCACACAAGGCACGTTTGAGTCCTCTGAGCATCTCTGGCGTGTATGGGGTTTGATTCTAAATGTGATTTTCCCCTTCCTAACATCTTGCTGGGCTTGCTGTGTGATCATTAGTTCCCAGCTTAAAGAAAAAAAAAAAATGTTTTATGTGACTAAGACTAAGAAATGTAGAGATTAAAAAAAAAAAAAAAAAAAAGACGTTTGTCCTCTCCTGCTTGAGAATTCCAGACCCCTATCTCTTCCTCAAGAGCCACAAGCCCCTCTCTCCTCCTTGGGAACACTGGACTTCTCATCAACCTGCTTAGGAACTGACTCTCTCTCCTTTTCTTTTTGGAGAATTATGTAGCCAAGGGAAAGGGGCATCATTTTCATTCAATAACTACTTCCTGCTCTTGAGGGGCATCACCTCTAAATTGCTGAGGCAACATTTTCTCCTAACCCTCATATTGAGGGTCTCTGATCCATGGGCCCTAAGTGATAGTTGGAGGAGGCTGTGACACTTGTAGGAGCCTTGACAACCGTTTGTAACTTAAAAGCTTTCAGACAGAAACAAATCCAGTTACACAGTTATAGATGCAGGAACAAACAGAAGAACAGAACAATTAGAATTATTACAATTAAGATAGTTTTCCACCATGGGAAGCTTGTTGCTGCTGCTGCTGCTGCTAAGTCGCTTCAGTCGTGTCCGACTCTGTGCAACCCCACAGATGGCAGCCCACCAGGCTTCTCCGTCCATGGGATTTTCCAGGCAAGAGTACTGGAGTGGGGTGCCATTGCCTTCTCCATAGGGAGCTTGTTAGCATTTCCCAAAGTGAGGTGACTAGCTCTTTAAGAGAATCCATAGCCTGAATCATCTTGTTCATGAGTTTAGTAAAGTGAGTGACATTAGTACTCATATCTGATACACATGTACAACATTGGGTATGAATATGGCACAAGTTTATCCTCGTGCAGCCATTAGAATATCTAAGTAGCAGTGTTATTCACTCGGTCAGGTCTGACTCTTTGTGACCACATGAACTATAGCCTGTCAGTGTCCTCTATACGTGGAATTCTCCAGGCAAGAATACTGGAGTAGGTTGACGTTCCCTTCACCAGGGGACTCTTCCTAACCCAGGGATTGAACCCGGGTCTCCTGCATTGCAGGCAGATTCTTTACCATATGAGATACCAGGAAGCCCATTTTGTAAAACCACTTTTCTAATTTGTATTTGTTCAGCGTTAAGGGCTGAAGGTAGTCAGAGCATCAATTTGTAGCATAACATATGTAGTTCCCAGAGAGGGAACAAATATTGCAGCCAGATAATCATACAGTGAAATACATACCTTGCCCAAAGAGTTTCAAGGTATGGCAGGTTAGTAAGCTTCTTGGAAGCTGTCCAGACGAGGTTGGACAAACACCTGAGAAAAGAAAAGATACAAAAGGAAAATGAGAAAATGAAAGAAATACCCATTTGAATGCAGAGTTCCGAGGATTGCAAGGATAGATAAGAAAGCCTTATTCAATGATCAATGCAAAGAAATAGAGGAAAACAATAGAGTGGGGACAAGAGATCTCTTCAAGAAAATTAGAGATACGAAGGGAACATTTCATGCAAAGATTGGCACAATAAAGAACAGAAATGGTTTGGACCTAATAGAAGCAGAAGTTATTAAGAAGAGGTGGCAAAGGGTACACAGAAGAACTATACAAAAAAGATCATTACCCAGATAATGACGATGGTGTGATCACTCACCTAAAGCCAGACAGAATGGAATGCAAAGTCAAGTGGGCCTTAGGAAGCATTACTATGAACAAAGCTGGTAGAGGTGATGGAATTCCAGTTGAGTTATTTCAAATCCTAAAAAAAGATACTGTCAAAGTGCTGCATTCAATATGCCAGCAAATTTGGAAAACTCATCAGTGGCCACAAGACTGGAAAAGTCGGTTTTCATTCCAGTCCCAAAGAAATGCTCAAACTACCACACAGTTGCACTCATCTCATGCGCTAGCAAAGTAATGCTCAAAATGCTCCAAGCCAGGCTTCAACAGTACATGAACTTCCAGATGTTCAAACTGGATTTAGAAAAGGCAGAGGAACCAGAGACCAAATTAAACATCCGTTGGATCATCGGAACAGCAAGAGAGTTCCAAAAAAACATCTATTTCTGCTTTATTGACTATGTCAAAGCCGCCTTTTGTGTGGATCACAACAAACCGTGGAATATTCTTAAAGAGATGGGAATACCAGACCACCTGACCGCCTCCTGAAAAATTTGTATGCAAGTCAAGAAGCATCAGTTAGAACTGGACATGGAACAACAGACTGGTTCCAAATAGGAAAAGGAGTATGTCAAGGCTGTATATTGTCACTCTACTTATTTAACTTATATGCTTATTTAACTTATATGCATCATGCAAAATGCCAGGCTGGAGGAAGCACAATCTGGAATCAAGATTGTCAGGAGAAATATCAATAACTTCAGATATGGAGATGACACCACCCGTATGGCAGATAGCAAAGAAGATGTAAAGAGCTTCTTGATGAAAGTGAAAGAGGAGAGTGAAAAAGTTGGCTTAAAATTCAATATTCAAAAAACTTATATCATTGCATCTGGTCCCATCACTTTAGGGAAAATAGATGGGGAATTAATGGAAACAGTGAGAGACTTTATTTTTCTGGGCTCCCAAATCACTGCAGATGGTGACTGTAGCCATGAAATTAGAAGTTGCTTGCTCCTTGGAAGAAAAGTTATGACCAATGTATACAGCATATTAAAAAGAAGAGACATTATTTTGGCAGCAAATGTCCATCTAATCAAAGCTATGGTTTTTCCAGTAGTCACTTATGGATGTGAGAGTTAGACTGTAAAGAAAGCTGAGTGCCGAAGAATTGATGCTTTGAAACTGTGGTGTTGAAGCAGACTCTTGCAAGTCCCTTGGACTACAAGGAGATCCAACCAGTCCATCCTGAAGGAAATCAGTCCTAAATAGTCATTGGAAGGACTGATGTTGAAGCTGAAACTCCAATACTTTGGCCACATGATGTGAAGAATCGACTCATTGGTAAAGACCCTGATGCTGGGAAAGATCAAAGACAGGAGGAGAAGGGGATGACAGAGAAGGAGATGGCTGGATGGCACCACTGACTCAATGGACATGCGTTTGAGTAAGCTCCGGGAGTTGGTGATAGACAAGGAAGCCTGGTGTGCTGCAGTCCATGGGATTGCAAAAAATCAGACACAAATGAGTGACCGAACTGAACTGACTGGAAGCTGTGAATATATGAAGCCATGAGTAAAAGCTAGACCTAGGTTGCATCTCCCTATCCAGCCAGGGGAAGACACACCCATAGGTAAGAACCACATATATAGTAGGTCTCATTTGGAGCAAACCAGCGTCACTGACAGAGAAGGCAATGGCACCCCATTCCAGTACTCTTGCCTGGAAAATCTCATGGATGGAGGACCCTGGTAGGCAACAGTCCATGGGGTTGCTAAGAGTCAGACACAACTGAGTGACTTCACATTCACTTTTCACTTTCATGCATTGGAGAAGGAAATGGCAACCCACTCCAGTATTCTTGCCTGGAGAATCCCAGGGACGGGGGAGCCTGGTGGGCTGCCGTCTATGGGGTCGCACAGAGTCGGACAGGACTGAAGGGACTTAGCAGCAGCATCACTGAGGGATCCAGTCCCAGTGATTTCCTGGCCAGGGAAAAGGAGACCCTGAACTGGGACTGGAAAACACAGGAATGATTACATTGCATATTTCTTGGGGAAAAATCCCAATTGTTTCCAATCATTATAATTAAGTTGTTGGCTAACTTCTGGGGATGGCTCTATTTGTTTCTAGACTGTGTGAGTATTAGATAGTAGGCAACACTTTTCATGAGTTAGCCATATTACCTCATCCCATATTTGATAAGCATCAGGTAGGAAACCACTAGATCTAGACCCATTTATCTTCTTATGTGTAGCAAAAGTCATTAAACCAAGTCAAAACATTATCAAAATTGAAAGTTACATTATGTCCATAGTTACATCAGTCCATCTTAGGATTGCTAGATGTCATCAGATCAAGAAGATGCATCACATATGATTGTCATTGGTGAAGGTATTTGCAGAGCTGAAGAAAGTCTTTGCATTGAAGCAGAGAAATCCACCATGCAAAGCCTTCAAATTGCTAAGGAGGTTGAAAAGCTGAAAGCTGAGTCACATAGTTAGTTCTAAGACTTTAGGATCAATGACAATATCTGTCCACAAAAATGGTCTGTCAACTGATATAATTCCATTTCAGGGAGGGCAGTTCAGGCCCTCATTAAAGTATGGGTAAGACTTTAAACCAACTGAATTGTGTTTCTTGAGTTAACCTAAGCAGATGCCTCTTAATAATGTCATTAGCTTTTTCAACTTTTTCTGAAGATAGGGATCTCCAGGAACAGTGTAAGTGGTATTCTATTCCTAGAGTTTTTGACACAGCTTGAGTTACAGCAGTTTTAAAGATGGAGCCATTGTCACTCTGAACTTCAGAGTTTAAGATGCCACTTGCATCATGAGAAGTCAGTACAGTAAGATCTTTCCCATCAGTAAATTTATGAGCTTTCAGTTCAGTTCAATTCAGTTCAGTCGCTCAGTCGTGTCCGACTCTTTGCGACCCCATGAATCACAGCACACCAGGCCTCCCTGTCCATTACCAACTCCCGGAGTTCACTCAGACTCACGTCCATCGAGTCAGTGATGCCATCTAGCCATCTCATCCTCTGTCGTCCCCTTCTCCTCCTGCCCCCAATCCCTCCCAGCATCAGAGTCTTTTCCAATGAGTCAACTCTTCGCGTGAGGTTGCCAAAGTACTTGAGTTTCAGCTTTAGCATCATTCCTTCCAAAGAAATCCCAGGGCTGGTCTCCTTCAGAATGGACTGGCTGGATCTCCATGCAGTCCAAGGGACTCTCAAGAGTCTTCTCCAACACCACAGTTCAAAAGCATCAATTCTTCGGCACTCAGCCTTCTTCATAGTCCAACTCTCACATCCATATATGACCACTGGAAAAACCATAGCCTTGACTAGACAGATCTTTGTTGGCAAAGTAATGTCTCTGCTTTTCAATATGCTATCTAGGTTGCTCATGCCTATGAGTTTTAGGCATTAGTAAAACAATAGTAGCAATTACCCTCAAGCAATGTAGGCATAGCCTTTATTTTCAGTTACAAAGAAACTAAACTCTGATCCTATGGGCAAGCTCAAAGCAGGAACCTGTTTAAGAGAGCAGTTTGAAGAGTCTTAAAAGCCTTTTGAGTCTCTGGGGTCCAAAAAAGCTTGTCGGTTTGGGCCTGCTGAGTTTCAGTTATAAGTTTATATAAAGGCTGGACAAATTCCCTATAACCCAGAATCCAAATGTGGCAGTAGACTGTGATTCCCAAAAATCTTCTCAGTTGTCTTAAGGTCATTGGTAGAGGATGATTTAATATAGGTTTAACTCTAAAAAGCAACCTTGAAATCAATGACAGAAAAAACATTTGGCTCGTTCAGGAATTTCAAACAATAAAGTATAAGGATCAGGCACTTATTTGTATATCTTGAACTAGTCCCCATTTATTATTTGACTTTTTTTACACCCAAAATAGGAGTGTTGCATGGATTGTTATAGGGAATTAATAGCCCTTGTTTCTTTAAATTTTCGATGATAGGTTTTAACCCTTCCTTAACCTCAGGCTTTAATGGCTACCACTTTGGTTGTGAAAATAGGTGAGGGTCATTGAACTTGATAACGACAGAAACATCATTTTGTGCTCTACCCACAGTTTTTTTCATCAACCCACACTCTAGGATTTACATTTTGCTCCTTTAAAATGAGCAGGCTCCATATTCATGAAAACAGAGGCAGGGACCTTGTTCAGTATATCCCTCCCTAGAAGGGGTGAGGGAGACTCTGGCAGGATCAAAAACTCGTGAGGAAACAGCACAGAGTCCCGCTTTAGCTTAAAGGATGACAGAAATAATACCATTTGGCTCATCCAGACAGTCCCATTACGGTAGTGGATTGGGAGGAAAGCGGACCAGGGGCTTCAGTGAGCACAGAGAAAATTGCCCCAGTGTCCAAAGACATCGACTGATTGCCCGCCCCCGCCACAGTTATTAATACCTTGGGTTCCTCAGGTGTAATTGGGATGGGAGCTTGTGTGGGGACCCCCAGACACTTTCAGTCTCGATTGTCCTGAGAGTCTGACCCCTGGGGCCTGCACCTCAGAGGATAGTCTCTTCTCCAGTGTGGTCCTTTGCAGACCATATCTGGAGCCAGGGACAGCTTAGATGCCTGAAGGCAAACCCACTTGAGATGTTCCTCCTTTCCACAGTAGTAACAAGTCCATCCCTTTTCATCTGGGTCCCTCTGGGCTTTTTCTCAGGCTGTTTCAGAGCAGATCTAACAGCCATTGTTGGAGCTTCAGTCTTTCGCCTGGTTCTTTCTTCCTCCTGTTTTCCTCCTTGTATTCTCTACCATAATATACCATCTGAGCCAGCTGCAACAGTTTTTCTAAAGACTGATTCGGTCCAAACTCCTGTTTTTGTAACTTGTGTCAGATATCTGGAGCCAACTGAGTGAGCAATTTATCATTTAAGATCATTTCTCCCTCTGAACTTTCAGAATCAATGTCAGTAAGCTTGCAGAGAGCCTCCTAAGGTCTATCTAGAAATTTACCAGGAGTTTCCTTCTCTCCCTGTTCTATGTCAGCCAACTTAGCATAGTTTAAAGTCTTAGTGTGTGTTTGCTTGAGTCCTTCAAGAATACATCTTGCAAATTGGTTCTGATCCCACCCTCTTTTAGCCATTTTATATTTCTCATCTGGCTCTGTCATGGGAACTCCTTGACTCTCAGTAGGGAGAAGGGCTATTTCATGTTCCCTCTTTCCCCTTGTCTCACATTCAAGCCATTCATCTTCAAAAATAGTAGCTTCTCCCAAAACTCGAGTTCTTGAGTCAGGAGTCAGCGTCTGTCACAAGACATACATTACATCTCTGCAAGTAATGTCATAAAGTAAAGTTAGTCCTGTAAAGGCTTCTATGTGCTTTTTGGATCCTCTGGGTAATCTTGACTGTAATTGGTACTATTTAAATTTCTAGTGAGACTGAGGCAACCCCTCCTCGAAGGGTGTCCTGATCCTCAGTATGTTCATTTGGAAGCCCCATACAGGGGAAAGTACAAGAGGGAGCTGTAGTTTTCACACCCAAATCTGCACCCTTAGGACATAAGACTGGCATGTCTCTCAGACAGATAAAGAGCAACACATATGAAACATCAACCCATTTCCCTTGTTTTCTACTGAACTGATCTAATTAATTGTAGAACAGTATTATAATTAAGAGACCTTTCAACTGGCCAGTATTTTTGGTCTTCCAAAGGATACTGTGGCCATTCATTATCACAGAGAAAGATCAGGCATGTCTTTTTTTAAATTCTGCAGATCAAATTTGTCCCAGTTTTTAAAAAATACTATTTAAAGGAGTGGTTCTGGAAACTGCTGGCGCCCATCTGTAAGACAGAAAAAAGCGGCATCCACAGCCATGGCTTCTTCCCACCAGAGGCGTCCCTCCCTGCTGGGGTGTAGACAGACTTTCCACAGAAGCTTTCCTTCTCTGGTCGGACTTAGTCTGTCCCTTACTGACACAGGGGCCTTACTCATCCTTCCCAGTTCTATCACCGAGGTGGGGTGGAGATGCACCAGGGTAGACCTGATGGCATCCCAGAATGATTTTTCGTTCCTTACCATCAAGACCTTTGTTTGATTTGTCTTTTTCTCTGATGCTGCCCGGGGTGGAGCAGAGTAGCTTTCCTGGAATGTTTCCCAAGGCAGGACTACTATGAGAAGCATCCATTTTATGTGTGCCTGAGCACATTTCTGAGTACAGTCCTGACTGCAGTAGACATGGTGAGTCATAAAGGGATGAACAACAACCACGGTGTCCCTTCTGAGTGTCACCACACCAGTATATGTGACAGCAAAAGAGATCGTGGAAGGTTGCCCAGTGAAGAAAAAGTGAGTTTTGTCCTCCAGCTACTAGGGCCAATCCTTCAAGTTCATTTCCACAGATTCCACAAAAAGAATATCTGAGGAGTTGAGGCAAAAGCCACTGGAGAGCTTTCTCTGGTCTGGTAAGAACTGGCACTATCAGAGGAGGAAGCCCCCTGTACTTCCAATCTGACCAGATCCTGCAATTCCTGGTCTGTGTCCTCAAAAACCTCACAGTCACCAGCAATGCTTCTATCTACACAGATCAGAGGTATAGCCGTGACAAAGACCCACTATCAGGTCTCTGGCCCCTGAGGCAGGCAGCCAAGAGAGTGACCCCTAGCCTGAGAGATGTTCTTGAAGTTAGAGCTCTGCCTTGCTTCCACAGTACTCACATAACTTTCGGCTCCTACCATGGCTAGGCACTTCAATACATGGGGTCTAAGTAAAAGTTCATAGTAACGCCATGAATCACAAGTCCACTGAAACTCTATGCAGATTAGGATAGTAGTTCTAATTCATAATACAATTACAAAATGGTCAAAGAGACCAGGAAAAGCTGACCAAAAAATGAAAGTTCAGTCCACACGCTTCGCCCATTTCCGGCCACTCCTGTCACAGGGACATTGGCTGTCTCTTGGCATTGGCAGGTCGGTATAAACCCCCAAAAAGTCTCCCCTTTTGGGGGCTGCCTTCAGCCACTATGAGGCCTGGTGAAACCGCGGAGCAGGGCTCATCACTTGCTTCGTGCAGGGAATGTCATTCATTAACACAAGCACACCTTACAGCTAGTAAAGTAAAGCAGAAAATGTGTATATTGAGAAAGCAGAGAGGCTAGAGCTCTGAATGTTCTTACCTTGTCCTGAAGATCCCAGACGACCCCCAAGAAGATTGCTTATGGTGAAACTGGATTCTTGATCTCCAAAGAAGATTTAGCTTCAGGACCAGGGACCAGGCTTGATCACTCAAGAATTTTGTGTAGCAGAGCTTTATTAAAGTATGAAAAGGGACAGAGGAACTTCTGCCACAGACATCAGAAGGGGGATAGAGAGCGGCCCCCTCTCTAGTCTTAGCAAGGAAATTATATACTTTTTTAAATTGGTTATTACAATAAATCAAAAGAATATCTCAAGGTTGTAAAGATCTTACTAGACCCACTCCCATAATTTACATTTTAAGATGACAGAATTAGAACTAACAGTAGACAGATCTTACCAGACTCACTCCCATAAGATACATTTTAAGATAACAGGATTCAGTTCAGTTCAGTCACTCAGTTGTGTCCAATTCTTTGCAACCCCATGAACCATAGCATGCCAGGCCTCCCTGTCCATCACCAACTCCCAAAGATAACAGGATTAGTCAGAAGGTTTTCAGGAAGGAGAAACTGTCCTCAAGCAGGATATATTGTTGTTATATAATTCTTAGTACAGAGGTTGAATTGAGTTGTTTGCTGTGTAATCATTAGTTCTGGACTTAAAGAAAAAAAGCCCAGATTTTGTGACTAAGATTAAGGAATGTCGAGAAAAAAAAAAAAAAAAGATGTTTGTTCTTTCCTCCTCGTTGAGAGCCCCACATTGCTCTCTCCTCCTTGGGGATCCCAGACTTCTTATCAACTTGCCTAGGAATTGACTCTCTCATTAGTTAATCCTGATTTGTTTCTATAAAACAATAACTTTCAACCTTATATTGGGCAAAGCTCTTTTAAATATCAAGACATTAATCTTGAGCTTGGGTTTTGAAAACTATTTTCTGTTTCAAATGAGCTGTTTTATTCTGTGTGAAATAATTTTCTTTCTAGAAAACTGTGAACAATTTTCCTGTCTTCATAAGTAAAACAAAATAATGCAGAGGAAAAGAACTGATTTTACTTTTAACCTATGACAGTCCTATTTTTTTCTTAAAATGATTAAACTCTTTTATATTTCATGTCTACTATTTATGTTAAACACATATTTCATAGTCCCAGTGTCCATTTAATGTTTGCTGATATGCATTTACTACCAACTAAAAATAGTTATTTCATTACATGCACCTATACCACACTTAAAAGAGACATCCATGATCTCAAATTTCTGAAATCCAAGGTCTAACCTTTAACCACAATGAAATACACCAAATTTACAAATGCACTGGCATAATAGATAAAAGTGGCTTAGATATATCAAAAGATTACCCAGTAGTGCCACATGGTAAACCACTGATTTATTATAACTTGTTCCCAGGAGAGGATTTGGGTTTTGAAATAATCATGATTCTAGGAAACATTTATTGGGAAGTTAATATGTTTTAAGTACTGTATTCTGTACTTTATTATCACACTTAAGCTCCAAACAACTCTATAAAAAAGAAAAAATTATCTCTGTTTTACAAAAGAAGACAATTATTCTGCCTACAGTTCAGTTCAGTTGCTCAGTTGCCCGACTCTGCGACCCCATGGACTGCAGCACACCAGGCTTCCCTGTCCATCACCAACTCCCAGAGATTACTCAAATTCATATCCATTGAGTCGATTCTGTCTACAATGTCATAATTAATAACTGAGCTAGTTGCAAACCAGATCACTGGATTCTAAGGCATATGGCCTTAAAAAGGCTGTATAGAGAAAATAGCCTTGGAAGAATGGTCACTGAGGGAGATAATTGCTTATGATGACTGCACTCTAAAATGGTTTTAAACATCCCACCATTGAGAAGTTCTTTGTCTTCTTTGTATACGCCACAAGGAATATAACACTATAAACTTCTCTTTGCTTTTTTAAAAATGATTGCCCAGCACGTGGAAAGTTTTCAGAAGTCATGAGGAAGAAATGAACTAGCTCAAAATCCCTCATCAGCTTCTCACAGAAGGCAGATTCTTTTGTACAAATGCATTTTGCTGTAAACAGTTCCATTATTAGCTGCTATCCCTTCCCAGCAGGTAGAATGTGACACAACAATAAATGTCTATTCCCCATGTAACTTCTGATGAAACAATGAATAACATTGTTCAAAAGGCCAATTATTTTCTACTTCTTAACTGTTTGGATGGAAATAGGTGACATGATGTCTATTATATCTAAGGATATAATAATCATTTAAATCTTGATTGGAAAGGTTCTATTCTAAATTTTAGACCTCTGTGGAACTACAGAGATTAAAATGCCCAATTTTGCTTAACTTGTAGGTGAAAAAATTCAGGCTCAGAAAACTTCTGTCTTTTTAGGGTCACACAAGTAATTATTGACAATTCTGAGAATAAAACACAGTTGTCTTGAGTACATTTCTGAGGCTGAACTGAGGTACCAGTTTAGATATTTATTTTTGGGACATATGTTGTTGCTGTTGTTCAGTCACCAAGTCATGTCCAGCTCTTTGAGACCCTATGGACTACAGCGTACCAGGCTTCCCTGTCCCTCACCATCTCTTGGAGTTTGCCCAAGTTCATGTCCATTGATCAGTGATACTATCCAACCATCTCATCCTCTGTCACCCTCTTCTCCTTCTGCCTTCAATCTTTCCCAGCATCAGTCTTTTCCAATGAGTTGGCTATTTGCATAAGTTTGGACATATATTTAAAATTTAATTATTTTTTTCTCTTAATCTCAAAGTTACATTCTTTGCTACTTCTAACAAATCTTTACCATCCTGGATCCCATTCTTTTTCACTTCATTTATCACTTACATATGCTTAAATGAAAGGGTATATAATCATCTAGATTTTGTTGTTTGTTTTTCAAAACTTAAATGTAAGATCTTTAAAGACAAAAGCTTTATTTCTGGTAGGATGACCAATCACACTGGTTTCCCTGGGACTGAGTTTTCTGGATGTGGGGGTTTTAGGGCTAAAATTGGGGATATCCTGGAAAAATGGGGTTGGGTTTGTCATCCTATCAGGGCTTCTGCATATAGTTTTATAAGTCATTCATCTTGCTCTTCCAAGGAGTATCATTAACATCAGAAATAACCAGAAATTTAATTATTACTGATGTATTCTGGATCTTAGCAATGTGGCATTATTTTCAAGGAGTTGCTGTTTGAATTGGGATGGTGATGTTTCTATCCTCATCCTTAAAGGACACTGTATATGTACCATAGACACTCAATTAACAATTGTTGCCTGATACCCCTGTTAAAATTATAGCAGAAAGGGAATAATGTTTAGTTATGGTTTGTCTATGCGTTTCTCAGTCTCAAATTTTGGGCAAAATAATTTCTTGTTAAGTGGGGAAGCTATAATATGCATTGTAAGATCACACATATATACTCAGAAATATACATGTATAACCCATACTATGCATATATATATTCATATTTTTGTATGTATAATAAGCTAGGAATTCATGATCATATTGGTACCATATATGCATGCATATTGTCTTAAATGCTATTATTTTATTTTATTATTTGACTCAAGATTGTCTAATAAAGGCAACAGGAAAAAGTAAATAGAAAACAAGGATCAACAAAAATTTTCTTGGCTTCAGGAAACAGACAGCAAATCTCTTCAGTATAAGAATAGAATCCCTTAAAAAAATGTCTTTTAGATTAATCTCAGCAAAGTGACCATCACTATAATGAGTGAGGCTTGGCAGAACTATCTTTAACTCCATTCCCCACTGTGACAGACAACAAACCATATACTTAGTACCTGCTTGCATTGTTGAGATGAAATTTGTCATGTCACTTCCTATATAGCCCGTGATTGTGTTTGTGGTTTGGGGTGGCTCTACAAAGTCTTCATAGAATTGCAGTTATCAGCTATTCACTGCTATCACCAACCACAAAATTACTATTTTTTTTTTGCAATCATCCACTTCCAATAGTTCTTCCCAGACCCGACAATGACTAGTTTAGGCATTTGGTAATTCTCTTTGGACCTCAACATTCACTTTGCTAACAACCAGACTTCTTTTTTCATTGTTATGAGGAATACCTTTACAAAAGCCTTTTTAATGTGTTTTTATAGAGGCTATTTTGTGGCTTTGTTAGCTGTTCCTCTTGATCTGTTGATCAAAATCACCCCGACAAGCCTGTGATAGAATATTTTGCTTCAATTTCTCCTGACTTATACTTTACCTCCTGGTCTACACACTCAAACTCTTTAGTCACTACAGTATTCTTAAACCAGTTCAGCTGCAAACATTGAAATTATGTTTGCCTCTTCTTTCAAAAATTCCTTAAAATGTATCTGGGGAAGGTACAAAACTTTATGCTTTTATGAATATTTATGTATAACTTAGAATTTGTCATAAGCCTCCATTTTTACAAGGAAGGAAATATTTTATCTGAGGACCAATAGGTTTTCCTACACAAATGAAAAATGATGAAATCATTTTTTCTTTTTACTCTCTTGTTTGCTTCAGACTTCTCTTACTAAACAGGCCAATCATATATCATATTAGCACATATTGCTTCCCTAGGAAGCAAAAGTAAACCTTCTATAGAGAAAGGTAAGATAATACAAAATATAGTATTATCTCTATAATTGTCATATATAATGTTATGACCACTTACTTATAAATTATCACTCATAAAAAAAAAAAGAACAAAATGCAAAAGAAATTGTGTCCGACTCTGTGCAACCCCAGAGACTGCAGCCCACCAGGCTCCCCCATCCCTGGGATTCTCCAGGCAGGAACACTGAAGTGGGTTGCCATTTCCTTCTCCAATTCATGAAAGTGAAAAGTGAAAGTGAAGTCACTCAGTCGTGTCCGACTCCTAGTGACCCCATGGACTGCAGACTACCAGGCTCCTTCATCCATGGGATTTTCCAAGCAAGAGTACTGGAGTGGGTTGCCATTGCCTTCTCCGAGAAATTGAACTTCAGATAATTATATATTGATATTAAACAAAATTTAAAAATAAATGTGACCAATGTTTTCAAGAAAACAAAGAGATAAAATGTAGAATTCTAGAAGATAAGTCAATAAAATAGAATCAAGTACAAATTCCAGTATTAAAATGTAAGTTTATTGATTTTAGCATGCTCAGTCACTCAGCTGTGTCTGCCTCTTTGCAACACCATGGACTGTAACCCTCCAGGCTCCTCTGTCCATGGAATTCTCCAGACAAGAATATTGGAGTGGGTTGCCATTTCCTACTCCAGTGGATCTTCCAGACCCAGGGATTGAACCACTGTCTCCTGCATTGCAGGGGGATTCTTTACCACTAGTGCCACCTGAGAAGCCCCATTGATATTAAGAATGCAAATAATTAAGAATGCAGGCTCAGGCTGTTCAGGTAAATCTGAGGATTCAAGGTTTTCAAATGAGCCTATCAATATATCTCCATCCCAAGTTTAACAGTCCCACTTCCACCCTATGAGGGCCCTAAAATTCACATAATAAAATTATTTAGCTTTAGAATTCATCCTTCCTTGAATTTTTCCTGCTTGTAAAATTAAGTTCCTTGCCTGACCTTTAACTATTTGTGACCACTGGCTGTGTATAATAAGGATCTATTTAAAAGCTCCCTACAAGGCTTTTTGAATTTTTCTTCTTTACTTTAAAATATCGATTAACACACCTAAACTTGTAATTTTCTCTCTTCAGTGACTTAGTCATTTCAACTCCATTGTCTTTGTAATTAGCGTGTTTTCTATACCTCTCAATTGTCCAAGACTTGTAGCAGCTAGTGAATTTCATTCCATTTGCATCTCTAGAATTGCATCTGCACAATTTGCTTCTTAGAACAACTTCCTTTAAATCTTTAGAGGAAAGAGTTTGAGGAAGGGTTTTTTTTCACTTGTTTATTGAGGAGGAAGAAGAATGAGAAAAGTGAGACTGCATAGAGGCCAAAAGCAAGATAGAATGTGATCGCTGGTGGAAACCAGCCTTAACCTGATCTCACTAGGACTATATGAAACATAGATGCACATCAAATTGGCCTCCCGTGAGGCAAGAGGTATAGCTACTGGTACCAGTGTGTCAGTTAATCATGGGCTAATGGTCAAAAATGGGGGGCGGGGTGGTGGACAGAACTTCCCTGGGTAGGTGACTTCAATCAGCCAAAGTGAGTTCATGGACAAGTAAAGAAGCTGTGACCCATGGAAACGCAGATTAGCTGATTGGATATATTGGTCCAGGGTGTCCAGAGAAACTGAACCAATAAGGGATATGATAGATACTAATATATCTATATTTATCTGCATATCTCTCTATATATTGATACAGAGAGATTGGGATTTATTACGAGAAATTTACTCACATAATCATGCAATTGTAGAGACTAAGTCTTAAGATCCATCTACAGTCAACAAGCTGGGGACCCAGGAAAGCCAATGATGTAAGTTCCAGTCCCAAACCTGGCTGGCTTGAAACCCAAGAAGTGCTGATTTTTTGTGTTTGGTGATTTATGAAATAAATGATTTGTGTAATCCTTTGCTATGCTTCATTAAAAATACCATTTAAAAAGAATACAGCTTGACAAGTTGACAAACAATTATATTTCATTGTTTGTTGGGCTCTGGTTATTAAAATTAGTGCAAGAATCTGGGAAGTTTACATGGTATCCAAAAAATGGTTTAAGTCCTTGCCTTTGCTTCATGTTAGAGACTCAACCTTTTCTCCATCTGCTAATCTGGCAGCTTTTGAGTTTTATCCTATGTTATCTGTTGGTCAGCAACCTGTTAGAACCACTCACAAATGGCTCTCTTCTCCCTTATCATTGTTTACGGAGCCCCATCTCTTCGTATAAAATTCCCAGTGGCAAATAAGAGTCACGAATAATCTCTCTAAATACTTGTCTGTAAATAAGAGATAGGTCTCATTTTCTTTCACTTTTTGCCATTTTGTTTCCTCTTTTCCTTCTGAGTGAAGTGACTTGTCCAGTGAAGTGACTGACTGAACACACTGTTATTATCAAGTTCTCTTCCTCCCGTCTTTCTAGAGATTCCCCAAATAAAGTATAAATAAATACAATTTCTGTAGCATTTTCTATTTTCAATCCTTCACTCCATAGCTTACTGAAATATTTTAAGTGATTAAGAGATCACTGAAGGCTAACTATATCTTAGAAAACAGAAGGACAAAATATCTTTTTTTCAAATTCTCCACAATTAATGTAAAATAAAAAAATACATATTTTAACCCACCACAATAAAAAGGTGACTTGCCATCATTTGAAATATTAAAGACTATAAGTCAATCTTTCAGTGGTTTCTGTGAAAGTGACCATTTCTCCATGAGTAGTCCCAATAACCTGTCTTTTATAATGTGAGCCCACTCACCCTGTCACCATTGGTTGGACTCAAATCGGGAAAATCAGATATACTTCTGTGGTTTCATAACTAGACCCAAGCAACTTAATTTACTTGAAGAGTTGTCTTGGCTGATTTATAAAGTTGGGAGCTACAGAGTGGCCATTACTAGCCTGATACTTAAAAGAAGGAGTAGAAAAATCTATTCTTACTAAACAAAACAAACAGTGAAAGAGGTATATAGAAAAGAGAAAGTAGGCTGATGCAGATTCTAATTCCAATTTTTTCCTGAAAGCCAGCTGTGACGTGAACTGTGGTTGTCTATAGGTGCACTGGATACTTATAAATTCTATCCTTTGGTTTCAATGTGCCCACATGGTTTTTCTCTTATATGGGGCCAAAGAGTTCCAAATTATGTCAACTAATATCAAATGGTAACATCATTTATTTTAGTTAGTAAAACATATATGTATATGAAATATTGTCCATAGAAAGCTACTATAAAAATGTGGTTATGGACATGTACAGCTACTATTTAGATCTCCTAAATACTAGATATCAATTACTTGTGTGAAATAAAATGGCAAAACCCACACATCGGATAACAGAAGTTATCAAAATAAACTTTAATGAACTGGGTATGTTCCAAAATACAAATGTATGGTGATTCCACCCTGTTCAAAAAGAGCAGAGCTCATTGCAGTTGAACAAAGGTGATGTTATTTGCTCTCTGAAATGAGGGAATGAGCAAGGCATGAAATGGGGGTGGGGGCGGTATGAGAAGTCTCATTAAGAGTGTTGGGACTTTTTTACAGGATTTGAACTTTTTTTAAGTGATTTGAAGAGAGTGCAAGAAAACATAGTCTTCTTCTGGATTAGATATTGCCGGAAAAAGAAAAGGTGATTGTATGATTGATTATCTTAGTAATTTTGTCTAGAAGTTGAGAAGGAGCGAAAAGTGTTAATTCTAACAAAAGTAGCACTCACTTGTGTTAGCTGGGAGGGAGATGTTTGGTCACTGTTGTCTGACAATATTATTATTTTTATCATTATTGAGATAATTATGGATTGCTTTTCTTTTGGCTTGGCCTCATCTTGGTAGTACTGTATCAAGAGTATCAGAGTAGCATTGTCTGATATTATTTTATTGTTCCACAAGGAAACACCATACATACCTCAGCAGTCTTCAGGGTCTGTTCTGATTTTCCCTGCTCAAAGCCAAAACACGATTTGGCTGAGTGAAGGAAACCCATATCCTAATTAATAACACTAATGCACTCAGATTAAGAAAAGTTTGTTTTCTATTTCCTTCCATATAGCTGGCTAAATAAATTGACAGGACCTCTACCTCCTTACTAGCAGATACTAGATACACAACAATCACATTTTTTAAAACATACCTGATCTCACAGAAAATAAAAGGAAAGAGCAACAGCAATACAATACACACAATGGGCTTATACCAATCAGTGAGTATGGCCAAGTGGGCTTCCCTATAATATCCATTTTCTCATTTTATAGTAACAGAAACCCAAGTGTTTGGTTAGACACAGGTCAAAGTGACCATTACTCAGGTGTTTTCAAGATAAATACAGACTACATAACTAAGTTTGATTAGTGAATTATAAAAACAGTGCCTGCAGTCAAGTCTAGGAGTCTTTAAGAGATACCATATTGTGTTCCTTGATCCCTTCTACTGTTTGGCCTTCTTTTTGCTACATAGTTTGCAAAACAAAGCACCCGGGGACCTAAGCTAAAGATCAGGTGTGCAAATGGACAGAAGAAGCAGGGTCTCTGAGACACTGGAGAGCAATGTCTCCAGTACCTGGACATATACATGATAAAATATAAACTTCTATCTTATTTCTGTCACTGCTACTTCAGGATTTTTTTATTCTGCAGCTGAACCTAATATTAATTGATACAGTGAATACACGAGTCATTGGTACAAGTGACTATACAAACACCAATACCTAGAAACTAAACCTGGGGCTTTCTCTAAGTCTGGGAAGGTAAACCTGAGCTTCTGTATTGTTAAGACTGTAAGCAGAAGTCATAGATGAGTAGAAGCCTAGACCTAACTCTTACAACAAGCAAATATTATATTCAATAGAAAAAAGCAGCATCTGTTTAGACTCTCTGAATTACTTAGTATTATTATTGCTATTCTTTATTAGGAGGAGAAGAAGTATTTTCAAACTGTCCTAATATCAGCAAGGAAAACTTAAAGCTCATGTATTTGGAGGGGGGAACTATTATCTTATTGAAAAATCACCATAAATTAGCTATTTTCCATTCTGCTTTATAGATCAACCTCTTCCTAGAAACTGAAGAACCCAAGAAACTAAACTTGTAAATATGAAAATCTGAATTTAGAATATGAGGAATTCCCAGAATGTTCTGGATATTTTAAGAAGTAATGAGGAAAGTTATATGAGAGGAAAGGAAAGAGAATGAAAGTTGCTATTTATCAAGCACATGCTCTGTCAAACACCCAGTTAAACAACTTACGTATTTCATTGTTTTTTAAGTTGTCTTTTATAAACTGTCTTCTTCCTTCATCTTAGCTAGAGTCATACATTTGCTTTTCTCTTGCCTCTACTTAATACTGACTTGGGTAATATCTGATTTCCCTTCTTAGATCTATAGCTAAACAGTGTATGGACATGCTTTGCTCTTCCTGTAGTTCTCATTTATATGACATGTTCATCCAGTGAGGACGCTTGTACTCAAGTGATGTCTTTTAATTCAAAGCCTAGTTTTCAAATATATTTCCTTATTAAAGAATCTGGAATTTATAACTCCCCCCACCTACACATGCACTGACAATGAGAGTAGAATAAGTTATGACCCAACATACCCTGATTTCCTTATATTAAGGACACGCTCCAGCATGCCCTCCAGGGCATGGTAAGCATCTTCCTCCTTTTGTCATCATTTGTTGTTTTTGTTGTTTCTCTCTCTGAAGGGACAAAGATAAGAAAAGGTGTTTTATATGTATATCTTGCTCAGTTGCTTCAGCTATGTCCAACTTCTTTTGACCCTATGGACTGTAGCCCACCAAGCTCATCTGTCCATGGGATTCTCCAGGCAATAACACTGGAGTAGGTTGCCATTTCCTTCTCCAGGGGATTTTCCTGACCCAGGGATCAAACCTGTGCTTCCTGCAATTCCTTCATTACAGGCGGATTTGTTACCGCTGAGCCACTGGGGAAGCCTGTTTCATATGTATATTTTTTTATATTTACTTTTATGTATTTATTTGGCTGCACCTAGTCTTAGTCATATCTAAATCTCAGATATGCAGATGACACCACCCTTATGGCAGAAAACAAAGAACTAAGGAGTTTCTTGATGAAACTAAAAGAGGAAAGTGAAAAAGTTGGCTTAAAACTCAGCATCATGGCATCTAGTCCCATTACTTCATGGCAAATAGATTGGGAAACAATGGAAACAGTGACAGACTTTATTTTTGGGGGGCTCCGAAGTCACTGTAGTAACTGCAGTCATGAAATTAAAAGACACTTGCTCCTTGGAAGAAAAGTTATGACCAAACTAGACAGCATATTTAAAAAGCAGAGGCATTATTTTGCCAACAAAGGTCCATCTAGTCAAACCTATGGTTTTTCCAGTAGTCGTTTATGGATGTGAGAGTTGAACTATAAAGAAAGCTGAGTGCTGAATAATTGATGCTTTTGAACTGTGGTATTGGAGAAGACTCTTGAGAGTCCCTTGGACTACAAGAATATCCAACTAGTCAATCCTAAAGGAAATCAGTCCTGAATATTCCTTTTAAGGACTGATGCTGAAGCTGAAACTCTAATACTTTGGCCACCTGATGTGAAGAACTGACTCACTAGAAAAGATCCTGATGCTGGGAAAGATCGAAGGCAAGAGGAGAAAGGGACGACAGAGGATGAGATGTTCAGATGGTATCACCAACTCGGTGGACTTGAGTTTGAGCAATTTCTGGGATTTGTTGATGGATAGGGAAGCCTGGAGTGCTGCAGTCCATGGGGTCGCAAAGAGTTGGTCATGACTAAGTGACTGAACTGCACTGCACTTAGTCTTAGTTGTGGCAGGGGGGGGTTTTTTTTTTTTTTTCCAGCAGGGGAGCTCTTAGTTTTGGGCTGTGGGGTCTAGGTTTC
>NW_011495056.1:1938932-1951717 GCF_000754665.1 Bison bison bison | reverse complement strand
ATCTAGTTTCCTGACCAGAGATAGAATCTAGGCCCCCTGCATTGGGAGTGCCGAGTCCAAGCCTTTGTGCCAGGCCACATTTGTATCTTCAAATAAGATGCATCCCTTAGATGTATCTTCAAATATAACCAGAAATAATTTTCCAGTTAAGAACATCTAAAAATTGGTGTATGAGAGTGTTGGATGAGAGAAGAAAACTTTTTTTTTTTTTTTTTTAATGCTTGACTGACTTTTCAGGAACTTAAAGGAAACTTTCAGAGTATGAGATAAAGGGATTTCAGAGAAGCCAGAGAGCGCTAAGGCCAGCTTTTATCCCAGAGTCAGGTAGCCTTGGTGATAAGGGAAGTTAGATTATAGATTTCTCAGAAAAAGCCAGCCTCCTCAGTAGGTAAATTAGGAAAAACTCACCATGTAGAGGCAGAGTGATAGAAGAGATCAATGCCTGTTTCAACCTTAGCTAGAGGGGAGACGTAATAGGAAAAGCTATTGGGGACAATCTCTAATCACACACCTTCAGTTCATACGACCTATCTGTTTGAAAAATCTGCTGAAAATGTATTTTAAGGATGTCTAAGGGCTTCCCTGGTGGCTCAGACAGTAAAGAATTGCCTGCAATGCAGGAGACCTGGGTTCAATCCCTGGACTGGTAAAATCCCTAGAAGAGGGGATGATTCCCCACTCCAGTATTCTTGCTTGAAGAATTCCATGGACAGAGGAGCCTGGAGGGCTACAATCCATGGGGCAAAGAGGCAGACACAACTGAGGAACTAGCAGATTTGTTCAACATTTGTAGTGCGAAATACCTGCAACAGAAGAAAAGGAAATTCCTTTCTGGAGCAATGTCTGTTATAATCATGCAATTAAAAAAAAAAAAAAAAATCACCAGACATGGAACCTTTCCTACCTTAGAAATACTCATGAGCCAAAGATAGTGTGACCCCATGGACTATAGCCTACCAGGCCCCTCTGTCCATAGGATTCTCCAGGCAAGAACACTGAAGTGGGTTGCCATTTCCTATTCCAGGAGATCTTCCTGGCCCAGGGATCAAAAACTGCATCTCCTGCACCTCCTGCTTTGACAAGCAGGTTCTTTACAACTGTGCCACCTGGGAAGACCCAAACTATCTATAGATTTCTTATAATGCCTGATACAATGTAAATGCTTATGCAAATAGTTGTGTATGTGACAAATTCAAGTTTTGCTTTTCATAAATTTCTAAAGTATTTTTTAATATTTTTGATCTGCCATTGGTTGAATCCACAGATGTGGAACCTGCATATATAGAGGGCTGACTGTATTTTTGTCATTTGGATTATTTATTATCAGAATATATTAGACTGAGGAGTAAAATAATTGATGCATTTAAGTTTTATCATTCTATAAATTCATGTTTTCAGGGCAATTTTTCTGCAAACATAATATTCAATCACTTTCATTCATTTCTCCCCATTTAATATTTAGCTCACTAACAAAAATGTAAGTATAGAACTGTTTCTCCCACCAACATCTTCCATGAGCTGTACTAAATTCGGATGATATTCATCCCTTTATGATGCATGGAGTTTTTACTAATATCTACCGAATGTTGTACATCTGCTAGTAGAAACATAAGGCCTTGAGAGGGGTGAAATGCATGATCTCTAGCACCTGTTACCACATTATAACATAAAATAAATTGTGGAAACATGTTTGAAACTATAAAAGAATCAGTATTATTTTGTAGTAGACTTTGGTGGCTCAGACAGTAAAGCATCTGTCTACAATGTGAGAGACCTGGGTTCGATCCCTGGGTTGGGAAGATTCCCTGGAGAATGAAGTGGCAACCCACTCCAGTACTCTTGCCTTGAAAATCCCATGGATGGAGGAGCATGGTGCAGGCTACTATCCATGGGGTCCCAAAGAGTCGGGCATGACTGAGCGACTTCACTTTGTTTTATAGTTTTATAGAGTGAGTTGCTCATTGACACCATTTTTAAGGAGAAATATATAATAGGTATATTTACCTAGAATTTTTGTTAAATGAAACATAAAAGACAAAACATTTGCAAATGGTAATTTTGTATTAGAATTCTATAATAGTCAATCCTACTGATAATGAATTGTTTTATAATAAAACTCTATGACTCTATTTTCAAAAATACTGTGTGTAGATTATATGAATGGCTTTTAAGAATATACATTATCAGGCACCTCGAAAAAAATAACCTAAATTTGGAAGTCTAAAAGAAAAATATGCTATGAAACATTTTATTATCAATCCCCAATTATCTCATAGAAAAAAATTTCAGGAATATTATATATTTTTCTACCATTTACAGTGAACTGCATTTAATATTGCTATGTGCATGTCCATTTGAAAGTATGTAGGTACATTTTTTCAAAATTCTGCTAATACTTCATTGATTAAGATCAACTTTTATTAAAGGACAAACAAGTATATGTGATTGATGTGACTTCCTCTGGTCTTACATATTTACATTTCTCTATTCTTTTTAATTTGCTTAATTTTTGGTTGAAAACACTTATTCTCACACAGTTTTTCTCCTTCCCACATTTAACAAATACAAAAATTATTTTGCTACTTTGGGAAATTGAAAGTTTCTTATGTATCTTTTGAGCAGAGACTCTTGGATTAGCTGCACTGACTTAGCCATTCAATCAGGTTGCTAGCCTTTAAATCAGTAGACTGGGTAGAGAAAAGTGCCATCTGCGGTATACTCTGTTGAGGAGCTGAGTGGAACAAAAATGCAAAGGAAGGGAAAATTACCGTTTTTTCTCTCTGTTTAACCAATAAACTGGCCACTAGGCATTCCCCTGCCCTCAAACTGGGACTTTTGCCATCAGTCAGCACTCCCAGAGGATTTTTGAATTGAACGAGAGCTTTATTAACTGCCAAAAGACTTACAGCCTTTTGTCAATTAATAATTCTCTCTTTGTTCTTAATACAGTACAAATTTCCTTCTAGAACTTATTATGATCTTTATTGAAGAAGGGAATGGCAACTCACTCCAGTACTCTTGCCTGGAGAATCCCATGGACAGAGAAGCCTAGTGGGCTACAGTCCATGAGGTTGCAAAGAGTTAGGCATGACTAAGTGACTGAGCACATGATCATTATAATTAGTTATGCTTCACTTTTTCCTGATTCGTGTTCTACGACATACATATCAGAACTGACCAGTTGTATATATTAAATATATAGTTATGTGATGGTCGCTGATTGGCTGAATCACTGGATGAATTAAATGATTAGATTGTTGTTGTTCAGTTGCTAACTGAACATGTCTGACTCTGTGATCCCATGGACTGCCGCACGACAGGCTTCCTTGTCCTTCACTATCTCCTGAAGTTTGCTCAAACTTATGTCCATTGAGCTGGTGATGCCATCCAACCATTTCATCCTCTATTGCCCCCTTCTCCTCCCACCCTCAATCTTTCCCAGCATCACAGTCTTTTCCAATGAGTTGGCTCTTCTCATCAGGTGGCCAAAGTGTTGGAGCTTCAGCTTCAGGATCAGTCCTTCCAATGAATATTAAGGGTTGATTTCCTTTAGGATTGATTGGTTTGATCTCCTTGCTATCCAAGGGACTTTTAAGAGTGTTCTCCAGTGCCACAGTTCAAAAGCATCAATTCTTTGGTACTCAACCTTCTTTACGTTCCAACTCTCACATCCGTATTTGATTAATGGAAAAACCATAGCTTTTCCTATACAGATCTTTGTTGGCAAAATGATGTCCCTGCCTTTTAATATGCTATCTAATTTTGTCATAACTTTTATGTCTGTGAATGTCTGAGGGTCTCCTGCAGATGTGTAGGATGGCAGTGGCCTGCTTCAAGGACAGAGGCGCTGGAAGCAGCAGTCCTGGGAAGGGCTTGTTGGCATAAGTCCTTTTAGAGGTCTGCAGTAACCTTATCATAGAGCCTGTAGACTCGAGGACTGGGTTGCCTCAGGCCAAACGACTAACAGAGAGGAAGCACTGCACCACCCATCAGCAGAAAATTGTATTAAAGGTATACTGAGCCTGGTCCTGCCCACCAGGGCAAAACCCAGTTTTCCCCAACACCAGTCCCTCCCATCAGGAAGCTTGCCTCTTATACTCATCCATCAGAGGGCAGACAGAAGAAGCAAGAACTATATCCCACAGACTCCAAAGAAAGCTAACCAGTATAATCACATGAGCACAGCCTTGTATAACTCAATGAAGCTATGAGCTATGCTGTGCAGGGCCACCTGAGACAGATGGGACATGGTGGGGAGTTCTGACAAAATGTGGTCCACTGTAGAAAGGAATGGCAAACCACTTTAGTATTCTTGCCTCGAGAACCCCATGAACAGCATGAATAATGTTTAGACAGCAAATAAATAAATGAAGTAAAATTTTTCCTGGGGTCACCTTCCTATCAGCTGTTACTGCTTATAACTCTTTGAAGATATGAACAGTTTATTATCTGCAAAGTGTGACAAACACATATTTGGCAGATAAAAGGTCTCATTGCTCCAGCACCCTTAAATGCCTTTTTTCCCCAAGTTTTACTCCTATAATGTTTGTTTAGGAGAAGACATGGCATAATCATCAAGGAATCAAATTTTACACAGAGATGAGAAGACAATGCTTATGAATTTAAAAAAGCTCACTATGCTATGTGGATTAGAGAAGATAAATTTGATAATGATGTGATGAAATTTCTTAGCAAATCAAATGTGATTCTTAATTAAATTCATATATAAACTTTGTGTTTAAAAATATTTTCATACTGATACAAGTCTTGTATTTCTTTATATATTCTGCACTATACTTAATGCAATGCAAGAAACTCAATATGTAAAATATTGTGTAATTGCTGCTGCTGTTAAGTCATTTCAGTCCTGTCCGACTCTGTGCGACCCCATAGACGGCATCTCACCAGGCTCCCCCATCCCTGGGATTCTCCAGGCAAGAACACTGGAGTGGGTTGCCATTTCCTTCTCCAATGCATGAAAGTGAAAAGTGAAAGTGAAGTCACTCAGTCGTGTCTGACTCTTAGTGACCCCATGGACTGCAGCCTACCAGGCTTCTTCGTCCATAGGATTTTCCAGGCAAGAGTACTGGAGTGGGGTGCCATTGCTAATCGAGCTCTCATTTCAGAATTAATCAAACTAAAATACATTTCTGGGATTTGAGGATGTTGTTATTGTTAAATTGTTAATGAGAATTTGGTTGGAAATGAGTGAGTGGTGAGACTATCTTCTAAATCACTTATACAACCATCTTCATTATAAACTCTTAGTATACAATTGAATAGATTCTTTTCATAAGTTCTAAAATGTTTTGTAAATTAATTTCAATTTTTTAAATACAGAAGCAATTTTCTTTAAAATGAGTTATATTCACTTACTTAGTCACTTCAGTCGTGCCAACTATTTGCAATCTGATGGACTGTAGCCCACCAGGCTCCTCTGTCCATGGGATTCTTCAGGCAAGAATACTGGAGTGGGTTACCATTTCCTTCTTTATATTCACTTAGATCAGTTAAAAATGCTGAGGTTTATTTTCTTTATTAATTTGAAAAGAGGAGCTGAAGCCTCATATATATAAAGTAAAATTGCAATTTAAAAAATATAATAATTATGATATAATAATTTACAACTTTTGTTCATGCTTCTGGATACTATGTAAAGCAGAAATGCCTTTAACCTTATGTTTTTACACATGAATGCACTTTTAATTAAGACAATATCATCCTTTTAAAACAAATTCTTTCCAGAACCATTCACTTGAATAAAATAATTATTTAAAAAAATTTAATAGCACTATCTGAAGGTCAACAGTTCCTCATAGATATGAATGCTAAGGCAAGCTTCCTGTTTATATTTTCCCTCTGGTAATGGAAGCACGGCAAATAAGACTTGAATTTGTAAATGTCCAATTTACATTTTGAAACAAGTCAGCAATATTCATTCCATTATATAAAGGGCATAATTACTAAATTTTAGAATTTCTTTTTTCAAATTCTGCTGAAATATATTGAGTAAAATGAAATGAAAAGCAAATGATTCGGCTGTGTTGTATAAAAATATAATAAAATAAATATCAGATATTTGCTCTGTCTCTCTATACTAGTCAATCAAAAATCAAATAAAAGAAAACCACACTTATATTCTTTATGGAAGGATTTCTAACTACGGTTTTATTTTCTTTTCAATGTAGTACCACTACATTACCTATTTAGAGAAGCAGTATTAACAAATGAAACATTTTCTTACTTTTAAAATATATTCATGAGAAAAATAGCATTTTAGGTATTAGTGACTAACATGATTATTGAAAAGAAACAACTGAAATAGAAAAATCTTACAACAATCAGTGGAAGGATTCAAAGAAAGCTAATATACATATTTTTGGCCTATTTCATTCCATTTTTTTTCTCTAACTTTGTTCTAAATACACTTGTTTCTCAAAATGCTACTAGAGAAAAATAATTACATCAAAATATCTATTAAAGTATAAATTATATCACTTTTAGAGACAATTAAGACTAATGACACAGGAACTGTGAATTGAAGGTGTATTAAATATGTTTCATCAAGATACATACACAGAACCAATTTGACACTTTATATGAACGGCTGATGTTAATTCAATTAAGTACACAGAAAAACTGCTTTTTGTTGTTGTTGTTGTTGTTTTGTTTGTTTTTACTGAAACTTTTATAATTAACTCTACAAGGTTTTTGAAAATTAAGCATTTCACATCTAGGTTTGATGTTAAACCAAAAATCAATATTCTTTGAATTTAACATATTATTTATATATTCAACTTTTAAAGACTATGTTTCCACAAGTGGTTAGGACATTACTTAAGTAGTAGTCTTTTATCAGTGAATGTATTTCTTCAAATTTTTTTACATTGATAGAGGCCTTAATGATTATAACATTTCTTCACCACTTGCTATTAATTACTTTTTAGAATACCCAAAGTAGAATTACTATGTGAAAATGTATGAAATTTTGACAATAAACATACTAATTTTCCAAGTGCTTTTCAAAATAATGTGTTTGTTTATTCTGTTACAGCAAAGAATAATAATGCATGCCTTGTAGCATTCTTAGTTATATAAAGATTTTCATTTTATTGAATCATGCTTTTTTCAAATATAATACATACATACAAGTATATATATAATATATATATATATATACACAATCAACTTGACATTGTTTCTGGCTTAAATATTTTTCCAAGTTGATTAATTAGTGTTAAAGAATATTTCTATTTTTAAGATGGTCCTGAGGATTTTTTGACAAATTATTTTGGATTCCTGATTTTTAAGTTAACTGTTTACATTCTTTGTCTACTTTTTAAAGAACATATTATTTTCTTTTTAGTTAGGTTTTTAAGATGTTGTGTGTTAATGCTAATTCTATATCATGTGTAATTTTTTGCTTTTGTGTTTTTGGAATTTTATTTTATTTTTATTCTTTTTTTTTAACTTTACAATATTGTATTGGTTTTGCCATATATCAACATGAATCTGCCACAGGTATACACGTGTTCCCCATCCTGAACCCTCCACCCTTCTCCCTCCCTGTACCATCCCTCTGGGTCATCCCAGTGCACCAGCCCCAAGCATCCAGTATCGTGCGTTTAAAATACATTTTCAAGTCTGGCTTATCTTCCCTTTTTCTGAGTAAAACATGTAATTATAAAATAATATTTTAATTCATTATGTGTTGTACATTCTACATCTTACTTTGTATATTCCATATTTTCTTCATAAAAGTTTAAATATTATAAATTTTGTCTATTTTACTAACTGATAGTAAGTTATTTTCTTTTTGTAAAGTAGGAATCCTTACTTATGCTTTTGTTCAAATGGATATTTGTTGGGAGAGGCAGTCAAGTAAGCACAGTCCCTGGACCCCTGCCTGGTCACATAATAATGTTTGGAACAGGATAATTTCCTTACAAAGAAATAAAGAGACCTCATAGCCTGTACTGGGTATGTCTTTGGGAATATACTTCTCTCTTATGGACTTGACGTGTGCTTTTTTGTTCTCTTAATACGTGTGTATCATATGGCACTCTGTCAGCCCCACAGCTATAACTGTTTCCAGTGCAGAGGGGTGCATGCAAACCCCTTTGCTAGGCGGTGAGAAGAGACTCTCTGCTCAAGGGAGATAAACACTCAGCTGTCGCTGATCTCCTAGCTCTATATGACTAAAGATGGGAAAGAGATGGGAACACCAGACCACTTGACCTGCCTCTTGAGAAACCGTGTGCAAGTCAGGAAGCAACAGTTAGAACTGGACATGGAACAACAGACTGGTTCCAAATAGGAAAATGAATACGTCAAGGGTGCATATTGTCACCCTGCTTATTTAACTTATATGCAGAATACATCATGAGAAACGCTGGGCGAGAGGAAACACAAGCTGGAATCAAGATTGCTGGGAGAAATATCAATAACCTCAGATATGCAGATGACACCACCCTTATGGCAGAAAGTGAAGAGGAACTAAAAGTCTCTTGATGAAAGTGAAAGTGGAGAGTGAAAAAGTTGGCTTAAAGCTCAACACTCAGAAAACGAAGATCATGGCATCTGGTCCCATCACTTCATGGCACATAGATGGGAAACAGTGGAAACAGTTATAGACTTTATCTTGGGGGGCTCCAAAATCGTTGCAGATGGTGATTGCAGCCATGAAATTAAAAGACGCTTACTCTTTGAAAGGAAAGTTACGACCAACCTAGACAGCACATTAAAAAGCAGAGACATTACTTTGTCAACAAAGATCTGTTTTTGCCTTAACTAAGGCTATGGTTTTTCCCGTTGTCATGTGTGGATGTGAGAGTTGGACTATAAAGAAAGCTGAGTGCTGAAGAATTGATGCTTTTGAACTGTGGTGTTGGAGAAGACTCTTGAGAGTCCCTTGGACTGCAAAGAGATCCAAGCAGCCCATCCTAAAGGAAGTCATTCCTGGGTGTTCATTGGAAGGACTGATGTTGAAGCTGAAACTCCAATACTTTGGCCACCTGATGCAAAGAGCTGACTCATTTGAAAAGACCCTGATGTTGGTAAAGATTGAAGGCAGGAGAAGGGGATGACAGAGGATGAGATGGTTGGATGGCATCATCGACTCAATGGACATGAGTTTGAGTGAATTCCAAGAGTTGGTGATGGACAGGGAGGCCTGGCGTGCTGCAGTTCATGGGGTCACAAAGAGTTGGACACGACTGAATGACTGAACTGAAATGATGTGAGTAAAGGTTGTTCCAACCCATGCCTGTGTGTTATATCTTTCTTGGAGACCTGATTCCTACACACCATGGAGTGGTTGACATATGGAACTACTCTGCCTGGTGTAGGTATTATTATGCTATTTGCTGTGCTCCATGTTATGGGACTCCCCCCATGGAGGTAATAAGTGCTGCTTGATGGATAATTTTCATTGATTCAAATTCTGTTTAGTAAGTTAGATGTCTCTTCATTTATTTGTACTATTTACAATAATGTCTACTAAGTTTCTTTAGACTGTTTAGCTTGTATCTAGTCTTTCTATTTTGTTCCATTGCTGCTAATTGTTTATTTTTACAGCCAAAGAAAGGCAATGCCAAAGAATGCTCAAACTACCACACAATTGCACTCTCACACATTAGTAAAGTAATCCTCAAAATTCTCCAAGCCAGGCTTCAGCAATACGTGAACTGTGAACTTCCAGATGTTTAAGCTAGTTTTAAAAAAGGCAGAGGAACCAGAGATCAAATTGCCAACATCTGCTGAGTCATCAAAAAAGCAAGAGAGTTCCAGAAAAACATCTATTTCTGCTTTATTGACTATGCCAAAGCCTTTGACTGTGTGGATCACAATAAACTGTGGAAAATTCTGAAAGAGATGGGAATACCAGACCACCTGACCTGCCTCTTGAAAACCTATATGCAGGTCAGGAAGCAACAGTTAGAACTGGACATGGAACAACAGACTGGTTCCAAATAGGAAAATGAATACGTCAAGGGTGCATATTGTCACCCTGCTTATTTAACTTATATGCAGAATACATCATGAGAAACGCTGGGCTAGAGGAAGCACGAGCTGGAATCAAGATTGCTGGGAGAAATATCAATAACCTCAGATATGCAGATGACACCACCCTTATGGCAGAAAGTGAAGAGGAACTAAAAGTCTCTTGATGAAAGTGAAAGAGGAGAGTGAAAAAGTTGGCTTAAAGCTCAGCATTCAGAAAATGAAGATCATGGCATCTGGTCCCATCACTTCATGGGAAATAGATGGGGAAACAGTGTCAGACTTTATTTTTGGGGGCTCCAAAATCACTGCAGATGGTGACTGCAGCCATGAAATTAAAAGACGCTTACTCCTTGGAAGGAAAGTTATGACCAACCTAGATAGCATATTCAAAAGCAGAGACATTACTTTGCCAACAAAGGTCCGTCTAGTCAAGGCTATGGTTTTTCCAGTAGTCATGTATGGATGTGAGAGTTGAACTGTGAAGAAAGCTGAGCGCTGAAGAATTGATGCTTTTGAACTGTGGTGTTGGAGAAGACTCTTGAGAGTCCCTTGGACTGCAAGGAGATCCAACCAGTCCATTCTGAAGGAGATCAGCCCTGGCCATTCTTTGGAAGGAATGATGGTAAAGCTGAAACTCCAGTACTTTGGCCACCTCATGCGAAGAGTTGACTCATTGGAAAAGACTCTGATGCTGGGAGGGATTGGGGGCTGGAGGAAAATGGGACGACAGAAAATGAGATGGTTGGATGGCATCACTGACTGGATGGACGTGAGTTTGAGTGAACTCCGGGAGTTGGTGATGGACAGGGAGGTCTGGAGTGCTGCGATTCATGGGGTCGCAAAGAGTCAGACACGACCTAGTGACTGAACTGAACTGAACTGAAAAATAAGTCTTAATTTCTATCATTTTAATAGTATTTCTACTTTAAAGGAAATATTTTATCATTTTAGGCACCAAATCTAGACTAAAGTAGGTATAAAGACATGGCAAAGGGAAGGATGTTGACTGAGTTTTTACTATCAAATAAATGAATAGCTAATTTACTATATTTGTCATTTGCTGAGGCTATGCCTATCATAAATAGATGTTATATATAAATATTATAAATGCAATTATATAAATGCACCTATAAGTTTGAGTTTAGTCACCAAGTCATATTTGACTCTTATGACTCCATGGACTGGAGCCCACCAGGCTCATCTGTCCATATAATTCTCCAGGCAAGAACACTAGAGTGGGTTGCCATTTCCTACTTTAGGGGATCTTTCCAACTCAGGGATGAAACCCAGGTCTCCTGCACTACGGGCAGGTTCTTTACCAACTGAACTATCAGGAAAGCCCGTATTCATATTAATTACAGAAGTCTACCTCCCATTCTCTTTTTCACTGCTGAAAGACAAATTTTATAAATCTACTTTGTCCTCTGATGTGAGACAGTTGTGTGACGTGTTGCAAAGGCTTGGTGCACAATCTTCTTAAAGACTTTGTTCCATGCTCTTCCGTATCAACTCTCCAATTCATCATGCTCTCTCTGGCTATCTGAAGCTTGATGTGGACAAGCAGAGAAAGAGAGGATGTCTGGCATGGAAAAATTCCTACCTGGCCAAAGTACATGAAACTTAGTACTGGCTTCCCCTGGACTAACATGTGGTCAGATGCTACACTGTTCTTTTATTGAGGTGCAGTTTGTTTTTCAAACTCATAATAGAGGGACATTTGATTCTGCCTCAAGGGTGTGAAAGCACAGTGCATTTCTATTATAACACTCTGGAACAGCCTTCTTAGTGGCTAAAGCCAGATTTGGGGGCAGTCTTTCTGCCTGAAAACCATCCTGCTGGTTGTCTGTATTTATTTTAAATAACCACTTACTTGGCTTGTGATGATGACTAAGAGTTTCAGTATTCCAAGTTAAATGGATAATGGAAAGTGGGAGAAGGATTAAACAGCACTCCAAAAATCTCTCCAAAGAAATATTCTCTATCAAATATCTCCCCCAATCATGTCTTCCTCTTCATGCTCAGAGCAGCAACATTTTCTGTAACGTTTTCTAACCCGTAACCAGCAACGTTTTCTGCCTCACGGAAATGATCACTGTGCTGTCCAAGCACAATGCTTAGCTCCACACATAGCTCCATAGCACTTGAAATTGAAATGCATGTGTTACTGCACACAGAATTGTAAATTGTCTTTTATTCAAAATAATTAAAATTAAATTTGTTGCACTTATGGTAGCTTCCATCATAGAAAGGAAAGTCATGGAGTTCTGTTTGGGTACAGAGGACTCAAACTCCATTTGTGTGGTGTGACAAAATTCTCTGATACCTTGTCTTGCTTTAGAAAGTGAGACTACTTAAAAAATATAGAACAGTCTTATGGACTCTGTCTCAAGATCGCTTTGGCTATTCGAGGTTTTTTGTATTTCCATACAAATTGTGAAATTATTTGTTCTAGCTCTGGAGGAATCAACCTACCTGACTTCAGGCTCTACTACAAAGCCACAGTTATCAAGACAGTATGGTACTGGCACAAAGACAGAAATATTGACCAATGGAATAAAATAGAAAGCCCAGAGATAAATCCACGCACATATGGACACCTTATCTTTGACAAAGGAGGCAAGAATATACAATGGAGAAAAGACAATCTCTTTAACAAGTGGTGCTGGGAAATCTGGTCAACCACTTGTAAAAGAATGAAACTGGACCACTTTCTAACACCATACACAAAAATAAACTCAAAATGGATTAAAGATTTAAACGTAAGACCAGAAACTATAAAA
>NW_011495056.1:1913891-1938832 GCF_000754665.1 Bison bison bison | reverse complement strand
CCCAGAGGGATGGTATGGGGAGGGAGGAGGGAGGAGGGTTCGGGATGGCGAACACATGTATACCTGTGGTGGATTCATTTTGATACTTGGCAAAACTAATACAATTATGTAAAGTTTAAAGATAAAATAAAATTAGAAAAATAAATAAATAAATAAACTTAAATATGAAGGAGAAAAAAAATAAAAATAAATTCAATGAGTAAAATAAAAGGATTACAACTCAAAAAAAATAAATAAAATAAAAAAAATATATAGAACAGTCTTATGGACTCTGTGGGAGAGGGAGAGGGTGGGAAGATTTGGGAGAATGATATTGAAACATGTAAAATATCATGTAAGAAACGAGTTGCCAGTCCAGGTTCGATGCACGATACTGGATGCTTGGGGCTAGTGCACTGGGACGACCCAGAGGGATGGTATGGGGAGGGAGGAGGGAGGAGGGTTCAGGATGGCGAACACATGTATACCTGTGGCGGATTCATTTTGATATTTGGCAAAACTAATACAATTATGTAAAGTTTAAAAATAAAATAAAATTTAAAAAAAAGAAATTGAAAAAAAAATATTGTCTTCAACTTTGGGGCTCCAGATGAAAATTCAAATGGTAAAAGTTCCTACTAATATTCTTTCCCAAATAATATTAAAGAACTTACTGGATCTATTGAGATAATCATATAAATTCTTCTTTGCTTTATGCTAATGTGTTGGTAAATTTAGATAAATTTCCAAACTAAAGCAGCCTTGGATTCTAGGTAGGTATTATTGTATTTTTTCAGTCACACAGTCGTGTCTGACTCTTTGGGACCCCATGGACTGCAACATGCCAGGCTTCTCTGTCGTTCACTATCTCCCAGAGCTTGCTCAAACTCATGTCCATTGAGTCGGTGATGCCATCCAACCATTTCTTCCTCTGTTGCCCCTTCTCCTGTTGCCCTCAATCTTTCCCAGCATCAGGGTCATTTCCAATGAGTCAGCTCTTCTTATCAGGTGGCCAAACTATTGGAGTTTCAGCTTCAGCATCAGTCCTTCCAATGAATATCTGGGTTGATTTCATTTAGTGTTGACTGGTTTGATGTCCTTGCTGCCCAAGGGACTCTCAAGAGTTTTTCCAACACTACAATTCCAAAGCATTAGTTCTTTTGTGCTCAGCCTTCATTATAGTCCAATTCTCACATGTGGACATCACTCCTGGGAAAACCATAACTTTGACTGTAAGGATCTTGTTGACAAAGTGATATTTCTGCTTTTTAACACATTCTCTAGGTTTATCATAGCTTTTCTTCCAAGGAACAAGTGCCTTTTAATTTTGTGGCTTCAGTCACCATCCACAGTGACTTTGGAGGCCAAGAAAATAAAATCTGCCACTGTTTCTATTTTCCATTTATTTGCCATGAAGTGTTGGGACCAGAATGCCCAATACTTACATTTTTGAATGTTGAGTTTTAAGCCAGCTTTTTCATTCTTCTTTTTTACCTTCATCAAGAGGCTCTTTAGTTCCTCTTCTCTTTCTGCCATTAGGGTGGTATCACCTGCATATCTGAGGTTGTTGCTATTTCTCCTGGCAATCTTGATTCCAGAGTATAGTTCATCCAGCCTGGCATTTCACATGATGTACTCTTCATGAAAGATAATAAGCAGAGTGACAATATACAGCCTTGCCGTACTCCTTTTCCAATTTGAAACCAGTCCTTTGTTCCATGTCTGGTTCTATCTCTTGCTTCTTGTCCTGCCTAAAGGTTTCTCAGGAGGCAGGTAAGGTGGTCTGGTATTCCCATCTCTTTAAGAATTTGCCAGTTTGTTCTGATCCACAGAGTCCAAGGTTTTAGCATAATCAATGAAGGAGAAGTAGATGTTTTTTCTATAATTCCCTTGCTTTTTCTATGACACAGTGGATGTTGGCAATTTAATTTCTTGGTCCTCTGCCTTTTCTAAATCCACCTTGTACATCTGGAATTCTTGGTTCATGTACTGTTGAAGCTTAGCTTGTAGGATTTTGAGTGTTACCTTCCTAGCTTGTGAAATGAGTGCAATTGTGTTGTAGTTTGAACATTCCTTGGCATTACCCTTCTTTGTGATTGGAATGAAAAGACCTTTATCAGTCTTGTGGCCACTGCTGAATTTTCCGAATTTGCTGGCATATTGGATGCAGCATTTTAAAATCATTATCCTTTAAGATTTGAAGTAGCTCAGGTGGAATTCCATCACCTCCACTAACTTTGTTTGTAGTGATGCTTCCTAAAGCCCAGGATGTCTGGCTCTAGTTGAATGACCACATCATTGTGGCTATCCCAGTCATTAAGATCTTTTTGTATAGTTCTGTATATTCCTCCCACCTCATCTTGATCTCTTCCGCTTCTGTTAGGTCCATGCCATTTCTGTCCTTTATTGAGCCCATCTTTACATGTAATGTTCCCTTGACATCTTCAATTTTCTTGAAGAGATCTCTATGCTTTCTCATCCTATTGCTTTCCTCAATTTCTTTGCATTGTTCACTTAAGAAGGCTTTCTTATCTCTCCTTGCTATTCTCTGTACCTCTGCATTCAGTTTTATATTTTTTCCCTTCTTCTTTTGCCAGGGATAGTCCAGGGATAAGCACTACTTATTAATTATCCGGCACCCAACTCCAGCACTCTTGCCTGGAAAATCCCATGGACAGAGGAGCCTGGGGGGCCGCAGTCCATGGGGTCACTATGAGTCGGACACGACTGAGCAACTTCACTTTCACTTTTCACTTTCATGCATTGGAGAAGGAAATGGCAACCCACTCCAGTGTTCTTGCCTGGAGAATCCCAGGGATGGGGGAGCCTCGTGGGCTGCTCTCTATGGGGTCGCACAGAGTCGGACATGACTGAAGCGACTTCGCAGCAGCAGCATTAATAATGTAAATGCGGTTATTTGAAGATTTTTGCATATATGCTGATGAGCAAAAATAATTTATTGTATTTTACTGTACTCCCCTTAATCACTTTAGAAATGAGTATACTAGCCTCATTAAATTTGTTGGAAAAATATACATTATCTCTTTCTTTAAGATTTGATAAAAAGCATGTGGTCATAATTTTTATTTGTTAGGAAAAGGTTTAAAGGGTTGCTTTACTACTCTTTAAACCTTTCCCTAACAAATAAAAATTAGGACCACATGCTTTTTATCAAATCTTAAAGAAAAATGGCAGTCCACTCCAGTACTATTGGAAAATCCCATGGACAGAGGAGCCTGGTAGGCTACAGTCCATGGGGCCACAAAGAGTCGGACATGACTAAGCGACTTCACTTTCACTTTTCACTTTGCTACTCTGCTTAGTGATTTCATTTTTATACATGTGTGACAATTCCATTAAATTCTATTTTTTAAAAAAACTATTCATTGGCATTAAATTATCTATATTTTTCTCTTGATTCTTCAACTTATATGTTTTACGTGTGCCTCTACTTATAGTCACATCACTGTTTATAATGATAATCCTTAGCAATTGCAGTGACTAATTACAGAACTTCTGTGATCTAAGATTTACTTGATACAAAATGTAATCCTTATTTCTTATACACCATCTTCTTTTGTTTAACAGTGATTGAACAACCTTTTTATTAAAACTCGGACTGAACAATAAACAAGTAACAATAGGAGGCTTTTGAGTGACAGTCTAGCATTTGTTTTAAAACTCTAAACTGTAAGCTCTGTTTAGAAAATGGACACTAACCAAAGATGGAATTTATGAAGTTTAAGTACTGCTTAGAGGCAATCACATCTCTCTTAATCCTGAATTTACTATTTCACCCTTTAAGTTTAGATCATATCAGTACTCTCTAGAACTGTTGTATTTGTCATTCCATTAGGATTTAAACCCCATAATGTATTGTGCTCGAAATTGCATGTCCTTATGGTTGACTAGGTTGTAGTTGCCTAAAATTATTGCTTCTGTCATTTTTTCCTTTGGCTATAACATATTTAACAAAGCTAGAATTTGTTAGAAAAATTAGCATTACATGTGATAGATTTTCTACTCAGCCCTGAAAAGAAATAAAATATAAACTCTTCCCTCATTAATAATCCAACCATTATTTTAATAGTATTACTTATGAGATGAAATTGTCTAACCATTATTCTCACTCCGTCTAAATTATTTTTTTTCATTTTGAAATTTGGAGGTATTGTACTTAGTATAATTTCCTCACTTGTTATGATCCAAGTATATATTGATATTTTCATGTTTAGGTAGGCATATGTAATGAAAAGACCCTGATGCTGGGAAAGATTGAAGGCAGGAGGAGAAGGGGACAACAGAGGATGAGATGGTTGGATGGCATCACCGACATGATGGACATGAGTTTGGGTAAACTCCAGGAGTTGGTGATGGACAGGGAGGCCTGATGTGCTGCAGTCCATGGGGTCGCAAAGAGTCAGACACAACTGAACGACTGGACTGAATGACTGAACTGTACTGATGTACACATACATATATACATCATTGCAAGTTTTTATAATTTAGTAATCCTTGTCAGTTTTTAATAAAATTAAAATTTGGTTATTTGCAATCAGAAAGTAAATGTTTGATATATTAAGATTCCTTCTCAACTTGTCTATACCATGAATGCAAGATAGCTGATATATTAAAACCACTGCACATTAGCAAAAAAAAAAATAGATTTAAAATACTATAAATAATGATGCATATTAGATTTTAAGATTGTAAGATCCTTATGTCTGTGTGGAATCTGTATCAGATAATGCCTTTCCATCCAGAAACAGCACAAAGCATGTGTGTAGAAGGAAGTAAAAGATCACATTCCTAGTTTCTTGCTAGGAAATTGTGGTTTCAGTAATCCCCGATACCTGTACAGATCCTATGTAGGATTCTGTAAGATACCACTGTATTCTTATTATCATTGCCTTTTTATTAGAGCTAACTAGACTTAGTTTCTTTCTCTGGCACCCTAAAGCTTCCCAACTAAAACAATTTACCATCAAAATAAAAGAAGAATTAAGACTAATAGTTTCATTAGTTTAAAATATTGGTTATAGGAATTAAATGATAGGACTTCCCTGGTGGCTCAGATGGTAAAGCATCTGCCTACAATGCGGGAGACCCAGGTTCAATCCCTGGGTCAGGAAGATCCTCTGGAGAAGGAAATGGCAACCCGCTCCAGTACTGGAAAAGCCCATGGACGGAGGAGTGCGGTAGGCTACAGTCCATGGGGTCTCAAAGAGTCAGACACAACTGAGCGACTTCACTTTCACTCGTTCATTTCTAGTCCCCCATCTTTGTAAGAAAATACACAGGACTATAACTAATGAGGAAAGATGTGAAACTATGAAATAAATATATATATATATATGATTATAGAAATATTGAAGCAACGCATATATGAGGCCAGTATGAAGCAATATCTAAAGGGCACTATTTTAGAAATAGAAGTTCTTTTCTCTTATGAATTTGATAAAGGACAGGAATTTCCAGAAGGTAGTTTTTCATGATTCAGATTGCATAAGATCTAGTAACAGAAAATGTCATGTCTCTGAGTAAGATTTTGTGGTTTCTCAGCAAAAGGCCTTTAAAGAACCAGAAACATACATATTGCTCCACTGGGGACCCACAGAGTCTTTCATTGCAGACTCATTGGCCTAAAAAAAGTGCTGTCCTCAGGAATCTATAACTCCTCCACAATGCAGGTGGGAAATGATGAGACAGGGCTCTGAATGATGAAATGCCTGCGAAGCCAAGACTCTGAACTCCCACAGGCAGAGAAATGCATGATTAATCATGGTTCAGATAATAAGAGCTAATATTTATTGATTGCTTGCTTTGTACTTACAAAATCGTTATAATCATCTCTTCATTCACATATCAGCTATATGAGACTAGAAAGTGTTATTACCTCTGAGAAACAAGATTGTAATAAGTGATGGGCTCAAAATCACCTAGTCTGACAATGGAAGACTTCGGAGTTTCATCAAATAGGTCTGGCTCCAGATGGTGGTCACCAAATGTGATTCTGCTCTTTGACGGCTATGCCAAGAATAGACAGGTGAATAATAAAAGTCAGCGTGAAGAATAGCCTCCAAAAGATGTGTATATTTTGTTGTTCTTGTGCAGTTTTGTCCTTGGCCTCAATGAGTCACACTGACATGACAATTAAGGCAATCAAATTTGCAATTGCACATGCTATATAATTTGATATATTCCTTTCATAAATATTTGTTGAGCACCTCATCCAAAGCTAACCACCAGGCAGGCCATAAGAAGATATAAAATGGAATGTCTTCTTGAAGCTTCTAAGAAAACTAGGGTGAAATGGTTAATGGTGAGTTGTAGAACCAAGCATCCATGAAGGGCAGAGAGAACAGTTGCCAGGATGACATAAATGTGAAGGACAGTCTCTCAAGGAGACTGGTCAGCCAGGGTTTCTGCAAGGAACTGGGATTTTACTTGACATGTAAGGCAACTGCCTCTGTCTCTTACTTATAAATGGGAAGCCCTTGTGAAACAGCCATCAAATTCTTCATCCGCAACCACCCCATGACTCTCCAAACCTATGGAACAGCAAAAGTTAAAGTTCTAAAATTAAGTATTTGACTTTGTTTAATAGACCTTCATGACCTCTGACCTGAATTCTTCCCTCTCTGTTATGTGTTATCTGCTTTTTAAGGCCATAATTGAACTTGATGTAGTTTACAAAACATCTGTCTAGTTTGGCACTGCTGACTTCTATGGTTCTTTTTTTGTTGTTGTTGGCTTTATTCTTAGAAATCATTATCTTAACTTCCTAAACTTGTTTTAAAATTTATACAATTATTAGAAGATGTCAAATTGCTATCCAACAATCTATGGCCCTGTTTCTTTTCCCCAACAATATATTGCTTTTTGCCTTGGGCACAAAGAGTGGTGCTATCTAAGATTTATGTATATAGCACGTGGAGATTATCTTTTATTTTTAATTTTTTAAAGTATCTGGTTTCCACTGCTAACAGCTTAGTCCCAAATTATATGAGAATAGAAGTCATCTAAGCTTTCTAATTATTTTTGCTGGATAATTCTCCTCTATGGTATTTAGGTATTATTTTATACTATAAGATCAGTTATACTATAAGAAGTTAGGGATAGCATTCATAAAGGCATCAGTTGTGATCCTTTCCAGGAATACAACTGGTGGATTATCAATAAAGCAAAATCAAATATTAAGTGAGTAGAAAAATTGGGTATGGACTCCTGAAATCACTGGAAAATTCATGAAATTCCAAGACCTGATCTAAATTGACTGTAATCCTTGATATTCTATTATATAATTTGAGAGGAGGTAATCTATGAGATATTCCTTTAAGTTTTCATATTTTTTCTTATAGGATGTGAGAGCCTTTTTTTGAACAGTTGAGCTCTTTAGATGAGGCTCTGGAATAAATCAAAATGTAATCAGACAAACAATGACTACACTTTTAAATTATGATGCAGAATCTTAACAGTTACAATAAATGGGGAGAACACTTATATGGAAAAAGTCACAGCCAGATATCAAATCCTCTGAGTTGATTATCCATACTCGCTCTTATAGATGGGAATGATATTAGAAACCCATTCAACTTTGATGCTTCCTTTGTGAAGACTCGAGTTTCCTAAAGAAGAAAATATGTTAGCAGTCTTACATTTTAACTATATTTTACCTCTATCATCTTTAATTATTTGAAATCCTCATTTCAGTGTGAGGTAGAGTCCCCTTGTCTCTTGAAACACCTAGTTAGAGTGAACATAAGCTCCTGATTCTAAGCCTAGGGCCGTGTCCCCTGGCGCTACTTGCCTTCCTACTCCTTGTTCCCTTATTCTCAGATTGCTGTGAGTCCTGTTCATTTTTTTTTTTTTTTCCTTTTCTATTCAATGGAGAAAGAAAGAAAGGGAGAGACCCTGCTTGGTGCCAATCTTCGTAATTGCATATTGAACATAGTAATTGACTCAATGGAATAAATGTATATTTGGAACCACATCCTTGAATGGCAGGTATGATTAAAAATTCTGCAAATCGCATGAAAATAGCAAAAGTGTAGGTTGAAGGCAATTCAAGTCCTTTTATAAAATCTTCGTGTGTTCGTAAGTACCTTTGCAAATGAGTGTGCAGTGTGCATATATGTGTGAAAATACACAGCAAAGGTCGTACCTTTAGCAGCCATAAAATCCATACGTTTTGGGGAACCAGAGGTAAAAATGTGTCAAATAGTGATATTAAAAACTTCATGTGGTAGCAGTTCCTAACCTTCATTTTCTGAAATTACTTTTGACAGAAAGTGAACTTACTCTCTATGTTTGCTAATATATACTAGTATGGAGCCTTTAAAAATAAAGCCAGTTAGATGAAAAATTAGCAGATGGCTGCAGAGTTAATATAATTTGAGACTTCTCGGGTTGGACATAGGAATATTTTGGTGTCTTGGAGAAGTGATATTCAAAGTGCAGTGTCTACTTCCAAAAGTACACACACACACACACAAAATAGAACTTGTATTATTCTTTATTCTTTATTTAGTCACATCAGTTTAGATCTACTTTTGTTTATGAGGACTTTCCTGGTGGCTCAGACGGTAAAGTGTCTGTCTACAATGTGAGAGACCTGGGTTCAATCCCTGGGTTAGGAAGATTTCCTGGAGAAGGAAATGGCAACCCACTCCAGTACTCTTGCCTTGAAAATCCATGGACGGAGGAGCTTGGTGCAGGCTGCTATCCATGGGGTCGCAAAGAGTTGGGCATGACTGAGCAACTTTACTTTCTGTTTAATAACATTGATAAATAAAAAACATGCGTGTATTACAGAAATGTGCTTAATGTTATTATTATTATCATATTAAGTAGGATGTAAGAGAAAAAAATTAGTTACAGGTTGAAAGGTATTGTGTAATGCAAAGCATAAATGGATGTCCTCAACCACCTTCAAAACTCCAAAATTGCTCTTAATGTGTCTGTCAACTTGACATGAACAATAGATAGTCTACTTTGTAGGAGGGAAAGGAAAAAGCATGAGTGACTTCCTATTCCCAGTGAAAATACAAATGTATTTCTATAGATGATTCCATTTAGTATTCTCTGTCTTAAAATGTGATTCTTGCTTTCTTCAAGCAAAATTTATGCTGATATGCACACACACTCATACACACACAAATGAAAGACTGTTTCACAAAAAGCAATGGCTATGGACAAATTCTCAGTAAATATCTATGTTGTAAACTGGCAAGTCCAATTTCATATAGAATATATTTTATAAGCTAAACGTTTGTGAAATAGAAATTGCAGAGAAAATTCCACTATATGTTGTAATGAAAAATCGTGTCATACAGTCATATTTAATATAGCTTACTTGCTTTTTTGGAACATTTGAGTGACAAATGACTGAATTATATATGATAGATATTATGCCACACATTTGTGGTTTTTCTTTTATACTTCTCAAGTACATTTAATACTGCATGTCAGTGTTTTAAAGATTTTTAACTACAGTCAAAAAGTTACTTTTTTAATTTTAACATTTTAAAATTAAGCTTACAAAATACTATTTATCAATAATTCATTTCCCTAAACATTATAGACGAATCATATTCGGATCTCAGGAGCGGTTAGATAAATATACTGAGATACTTAGGTTCACTGTGTATTTAAGTCAACCAGTTTTTTAAAACTTCTGTAATGAAATTGAAATTTTCCCTACTATGTTATAACATTTTAAAAGTATATTTAACTACATTTTTACAAAGCACAAAAAGGAGAGCTATGGTAGCCAAATAGATAACATTTGAATTTAAGAATGATAATCTTCAGATCAAAACCGAACACGTGTATTTACTTAATGTCCTGAGAAATTTCTAGTTATTTTTAACTTTATTGCAAAAGCAGATTTCCTTACCAGTTTTACTAGTGGCAGTGTGTTGCTAATGAAGATTTTTCCTGTATGAAAAATTCTCCCTAAGAATAATATATTTCAGAAAATTAAGTTTTTCTCCTGTGCTATTACAGTATAAGTGTGGCTCCATTTTTAAGAATTCCAAATAGATAAAAATCTTCTGAATATATTCATAATACTTAATGCAGTTAGACACAACAGATAAATGACTAATTGTGCTTATCCTTAAAAAGAATTATTCAGCTAATGACATCTTTACATTTTTATTTTTTTGTTTTTAATAAAAATTTAATTCTTACAAACTTTTTATATAGAGAGCCATTAGAAGATAGAGCCATTATTATACCTGAATCAATAATAAATTAAATTACTGTTCTAATGTCTCTAATCATATCCTAGAGGCCTAAAAGTATTGACGCTGTTTTCACAAAAATCTAATATATTCTAAAGAGAGTAGTTTCTTTACTATAAATCTCAAATTCATTTTGTACAATTATCCCACTGATATTTGACACTGTGTTTAGAGGCATATTTATATTTAAATGTCTTTCTCTTTATTCATTATGAGCCTTTTGGAGGTAAAAAATTACACTTTCTTTATGTTGTAAAAGATAAGATTGATCTCTTTGGTATTGCTTAATTGTTGATAATAATGCTAAAAACACCCATCTACATACCTCCAAGAATGCTTGGGTGATTAATGAGGTATATTTAAATCATTTGAGATTCAGAAATGAAAGATACTATATAAATATAACATTCCATGCTATTATTATTAAAATTCAGGCAGTTCTGATTCAACCTCATAACCATTTTATAGGATTTATTGGCCAGGAAAATTACCTGGGTAAAATAAAAAATCATGTCAGTATTTCCAATGCTGAGCTTATTCATAAACTTTGAGTCTATGTACACAAAAGAAATAGACACTAAGGGATAATTACATCGTAGGAGGCCGTCAATCTAGAGATTAAGACACTAAGGCCGAAACCATACAAAACGGAACAAGAAACTGAGATATCTACTCAAGATGACAGCAGGTACATCAGTCATTCCTCCCACTTAGTAAGATCCAGCACGCAGATGACTCTGCTTCCAGGCTTTTCTTCAGTTGAAAAGATCTATTCATTACTGAAAACCTCTTTTGTTAAAACAGTCTTTGCAATTTTTTTTTTAATTTGCTGCTAGATTGATTACCTTTAATTAACCTACTGCCTTATCAGAGAGAGGTGTGAAATTGCTCTTTGCTCTTCTCAGCTTCTGGCAGGTTATCGAGCAGCGTTCTGTCTGCTTTGCTTCGCAGAGCAAACTGAAAATGACTGTCACTAAAACTTTCCTTTTCTGTCTAAACATCCCAAACAGTTGACAACATTTCCCCATCATGAGATCTCCCAACTCAGAATTTTTGTTTTAATTTAATTCTACTTTTGTTTGGAGTTAACTTGTCCTTCCTCCAAATTAAACAGCCGTCTTTAAAGGGGTTCACACCCAGTGGGGAATATCAGAGTCTCATCTGTCGAAAAAAATGTTGTAATTCATGTTTATATTTAAATTTAGAAACAAACAAAACTTTACTAGTATTTTGTAAATGGGTTGGCCTTGACATCTGCACTTTGTGTATGAAATTGTCAGTTTTTATTTACAATTTGGAGCTGCTTGAAGAGGATCATTTCCTACAAGAGACCTCTCTGTCAATATTGGGAGAGGTGGTAGTTTTATCTAATGCTAAAAATCAAGCAAAGATCATAAAAGACTATAATGAACAATTGTGTGTGTATATGCTCAGTCTTGTCTGACTCTGTGATCCCATGGACTGTAGCCTGCCAGGCTGCTCTGTCCATAGAATTTTCCAGGCAAGAATACAGGAGTGTGTTGCTATTTCCTATTCTAGGGGATCTTTCTGACCCAGGGATCCAACTCACATCTCCTGTGTCTCCTGCATTGGGAGGTGAATTCTTTACAACTGAGCCACCTGGGAAGCTACACTGAACAATTATATACATGTTGCTGCGGCTGCTAAGTCACTTCAGTCGTGTCCGACTCTGTGCGACCCCATAGATGGCAGCCCACCAGGCTCCCCTGTCCCTGGGATTCTCCAGGCAAGAACACGAGTGGGTTGCCATTTCCTTCTCCAATGCATCAAAGTGAAAAGTGAAAGGGAAGGCGCTCAGTCGTGTCCGACTCTAGCGACCCCATGGACTGCAGCCCACCAGGCTCCTCCATCCATGGGATTTTCCAGGCAAGAGTACTGGAGTGGGGTGCCATTGTCTTCTCCTAATTATATGCTAACAAATTGGAAAGCCCAGAAGCAATGTATATATTCTTAGAAACATATAGCATAGGAAACGGAATCATGAAAAAATAGAATATCTGCATAGATTAATTAATAGCAAGATTGAATCAGTAATCAAAAACCTCATAACAGAGAGAAGTCTCAAACTAGATAGGCTTACTGATGCATACATGCTCAGTTGCTTTAGTTGTGTCCAACTCAGTGACTCCATGGACAAAGAAGCTTGCCAGGCTTCTCAGTCCACGAGATTCTTCAGGCAAAAATACTGGAGTGGGTTGCCATGCCCTTCTTCAGGGAATCTTCCCGACCCAAGGATTGAAATTGTGTTTCCTGCATTGCAGGCAAATTCTTTACCAACTGAGCCCATAGGGAAGCCAGTTTTACTGGTGATTTTCTACCAAACATGTAAAGAAAAATAAATGCCCACCCTTATCAAACTCATCACAAAAGTTGAAGAGGAAGAACACTTCCTAACTTATTTTACCAGGCCAGCATCACCCCAATACAAAAGCCAAACAAAAATATCAAAAGAAAAGAAAATTATAAGCCAATAGCCCTAATGAACATAGATGCAAAATCCTCAATAAAATGGAAAGGAAAGCTATGTTTGAAATGGGAGAAAATATTTTCAAACCACACGTTCAATAAGGAGTTAATATTCAAAATATATAAGGAATTCATATAACTCAAGAGAAATAAAAAATAACCCAATCAGAAAGTGGACAAAGAACTTTAAGAGACATTTTTCTAGAGAAGATATTCAAATAGTACACAGGTACATACACAATACATAGTTGTTTAACATCACTAATCATCAAGGCAATGCAAACAGAAACCCCAGAGGTATCCTCTCACACTGTTTGTGATATCTATTATCAATACGATAAAAGAGTAAAAAAATGCCAACAAGGAGGTTTATAAAAGGGAACTCTTGTGCACTGTTGGTGGGAATGTAAATTAGTATAGGCATGATGAATAACAGAATGGAGGTTCCACAAGAAATTAAAAATAAATTTAACGCATGATCTAAAATGCCACCACTGGGTATGTGTATCCAAAGAAATCAATATCTAGAAGAGATGTCTTTTCTTTCATGATCATTGCAATGTCATTCCCAATATCCAAAGTATAGAAACAACCTAAGTGCCTGTTGAGGAATAAATAAAGAAAATGCGATATACATATATACAATGGTATATTATATAGCCTTTAGAAAGGAGGAAACACTTTCATTTGCAATGACAGGACGAAACTCAATAATATCATGCCAAGTGATATAAAAGGCAGGGAAAGACAAATGCTACGTGATATCACTTTTATTTAGAATCCTTAAAAAAAAAGAGTTCCGCTTACAGAAACAGAGAGCAAAAAGCGGTTGCCAGGTGCTGGGATGGGGAAAATAGGGAGAGGCTGATAATAAGATAGAAACTTTCGGTCATAGTTGACTAAGACCGGAGGCTAAAGCATCACATGTTTACTATAGTTCGTAACACTGAACTACATAACTGAAAATCTTTAAGGAAAATAGAACTAAAGTATTTTCACCAAAACAGGAAGGAGTATTAAATATGTGAAGTGATAGATGTATTAACTCAATAGGAGAAATACTTGGACAATGTATAAATATATTAAACCATTACATAGCACATTTTAATATTTTTTCAATTTTACTTATCAATTTTATCTCAATAAAGGTGAAAAAACACTATAATCCTAATATTACAAATTACTTTTATATGTAATGCTATGCCACTTTTATATGATCAAAATATCCATGGTCTACTTGAAATCAAATAAAATTATTTTTATCTGAATGTGTTTTATTTTTATATCAGACTTTTCTAGTGTACTTTTAATTTGTTATTTTTCATCACTAAAATAGTCATACATTTATTCACTTTTGTAAATATGTTTTCCAAAAGTGTTTTGTATTATACCAGTTCATGCTAATGTTACAGCCTATGAAGGGTAAGCAAAATTATGAACGATAACTTTGCAGCTGCTAAAAGGATTTTAATAACAAGAAGATATTTTTACAACTTATGATTATCCTCCAAGTAAAGTTACAAATACATATTATTTGTATTGCAAGCAATGCTTGATGTTATTTTTCTTCAAAGATAGAGTATCATTTTATGTTAATTGTATGGAAAATCAATAGAATCATACAATTTTTTACCTATTTGGAAAAAATTTGGCACTGATTATAAAGATAGAATGAACATTAATATATAATTTTAAAAGGGCAGTAAAATTACAAAATTATTCATTTATATAATTTAATGGCTAAGAAGAAAAGGAGTAGACAGATAAGAGAACAAGAAAATGAAAAGAAGGAAACAACTTTATTTCTGTTTCTAAAATAATTAAGGATTCATTTAAGTATATAGCAAATATATCATTTGAAAGTATTTTTTGTTAATTTGTCTATTGCGGTTTTGACTTAAAATATGTTCACTTTTAACTACAATACAGAATATCACTAAATTTCTTCAATTATATGAGCATCAACTACCAATACAATTCTGAAATAGATATGAATTTTAGCTTTAAGCAATCTGCTTGCTTGTTTGATTGTACTTTTCATTATACCATTCTAAGTCAAGTCTTCCATTTAAGTTACAAAAACATTCTGGTGGTTTCCCGCACAGTTTACATGATTGGTTTTCAAGTGTTGCTTCAAGACCGATAGTTTCATGTAGTTGGTGCTAGAAATTTTCCTGCATAAGAAATGTTAATTTTAGCCTGATTCATATTTCCACAATAATTGAAACACAAATATTTTAAGCATTTGCTTACATTCCTTTGTTCTATGTTGAGTGACATTGATGTGAACTAGTGCATTGATTATGGGTGGAATTGTTGTTTATTCATTCAGTCATGTCTGATTCTTTGCAACCTCATGAATAGCAGCATGCCAGGGCTCCCTGTCCATCACCAACTCCTGGAGTTCACTCAGACTCACGTCCATTGAGTCAGTGATGCCATCCAGCCATCTCATCCTCTGTCGTCCCCTTCTCCTCTTGCCCCCAATCTTTCCCAGCATCAGGGTCTTTTCAAATGAGTCAGCTCTTCACATCAGGTGGCCAAAGTATTGGAGTTTCAGCTTCAACATCAGTCCTTCCAATGAAAACCCAGGACTGATCTCCTTTAGGATGGACTGGCTGGATTTCCTTGCAGTCCGAGGGACTCTCAAGAGTCTTCTCCAAAACTGCAGTTCAAAAGCATCAATTCTTCAGTACTCAGCTTTCTTTATAGTCCAACTCTTACATCCATACATGACCACTGGAAAAACCATAGCCTTGACTAGACGGACCTTTGTTGGCAAAGTAATGTCTCTGCTTTTGAATATGCTATCTAGGTTGGTCATTACTTTCCTTCCAAGGAGTAAGCGTCTTTTAATTTCATGGCTGCAGTCACCATCTGCAGTGATTTTGGAGGCCCTCAAAATAAAGTTAACCACTGTTTCCACTGTTTCCCCATCTATTTCCCATGAAGTGATGGGACCAGATGCCATGATCTTAGTTTTCTGAATGTTGAGCTTTAAGCCAACTTTTTCACTCTCTTCTTTTACTTTCATCAAGTGGCTTTTTTGTTCCTCTTCACTTTCTGCCATAAGGGTGGTGTTATCTGCATATCTGAGGTTATTGATATTCCTCCCGGCAATCTTGATTCCAGCTTGTGCTTCTTCCAGCCCAGAGTTTCTCATGATGTACTCTGCATATAAGTTAAATAACTAGGGTGACAATATGCAGCCTTCACATACTCCTTTTCCTATTTGGAACCAGTCTGTTGTTCCATGTCCAGTTCTAACTGTTGCTTCCTGCCTTGCATACAGATTTCTCAAGAGGAAGGTCAGGTGGTCTGGTATTCCCATCTCTTCCACAGTTTATCGTGATCCATGTTATTTAGTAATATCATAACAATGTTGCAATGTTAATTGTTCTTAATAATTGTGCTATGAGCATGTAAATTATTAATATTTAGGAAAACATGATGACAAATGGAAGGGAATTTTTGGTATTGTTCTTTCAATTTTTCTGTAGGCTTGCAATTAGCCTCATATTGAAAAATAATATACTGTTTTATATGTACTACTTTAAAGTATTCAACAATGAATGATATAAAACCACACAGACCAAAATTTTAATTTTTTAAATTCTCATGAGGCACTTAATACTGTGAGATAAGAAAGTGAAGTGTATTTACAATTTCTAAAATAACAGACAAAAAAAGAAATGAGCAAATTAAAGCAAGCAGTTTAACTCGGCTCTGAGAATCAGTAAGGGGTAGTGGCAAAGCTTTCGCCTGCCAGCTTCTTCCCCTTTAGCAGAATAGCATTACCTGTGTGGGCAATTATGGCTATTTATACAGGGTTTTTTGAGTTATAGTTAATGTGTAACAGTAGATAAATTTCAGATGTACAACATAATGATTCATAATTATTAAAGGCTATATTCCACTTACAGTTGTAAAACATGGCTACATTCCCTGTGTTGTACTGTATACACCTGTAGCTTTTTTAATTTTATATATAGTAGCTTGTATCTCTTAATCTCCTAAACCGTGTTGCCCCTCCCCACGGCCCTTTCCTTCCACACTGGTAACCACTAATTTATTCTCTATGGGTTTGGATGTCTTTGCAGTTGTATTCATTAATTTGTTTAAATTTTTTTAGATTTCCCGTATAAATGACATCATATAGTATTTGTCTTTCTCTGTCAAACTTATTTCACTCAGCATAATACCCTCCAAGTCCATCCATGTTGCTGCAATGGCGAATTTTTATAGATACCACATCTTCTTTATCCTTTCTTCTGTTGATGGACACTTAGGTTTCCTCCATGTCTTGGTTATTATAAATAATGCTGCTGTGAACATTGGGGTGTATGTATCTTTTCAAATAAGTGTTTTTATTTTTCTTGGCTGAACACTCAGATGTGAAATTTCTGGGTCGTATGGTAGCTGTATTTTTATCTTTTTGAAAAACCTCCATATTGTTTTTTGGATTGTCTGCACCAATTCACATCCCCACCCCCCACAGTGTACAAAAATTCCCTTTTCTTCACACCTTTACCAAAATGTGTTATATGTGAAATTTTTGCTGATAGTCATTTTAGCATGTATGAGATGGTTTCTTATTGTAATTTTAATTTACATTTCTCTCATGATTAATGATGTAGAGCATCTTTTCATGTGCTTTATGGTCATCTGTGTGTCTTCTTTAGAAAAATGACTATTCAGGTCTTCTGTCTGTTTTTTAATCTTGTGGTTTGTTATTACTATGTTGAATTGGATGAGATGTTTCTATATTTTGGATATTAACTTCTATGGGTCATATCATTTACAAAAATTTTGTCCCATTGAGCAAGTTGTCATTTTGCTCTGTTGATGGTCTCCTTTGCTAAAAAAAGCTTTTAACTTTAATTAGTTCCTATTTCTTTATTTTTGTTTTTATTTCTTTTGCTTTAGGAGACAGATGCAAAAACATATTGCTATGATTTATGTCAGAGTGTTCCACCTATGTTTTTATTCTAGGAATTTCATGTTTCCTAGTGTTACATTTAGATCTTTAATCCATTTTCAGTTTATTTTATGGTATGAGAAATGTTCTAATTTTATTATTTGACATGTAGCTGTCCAGATTTTCCAGCACCATTTATTGAAAAGACTATGATTTACCTCCATTGCAGATTCTTGCTTCCTCAGTTGTATATTAATTGACTGTAAGTGCATGGATTTCTTTTTGGGTTCCCTATCCTCTTTCATTGATCTATGTCTGTTTTTTTGTGCAATATCATATTGTTTTTTATTATTGTAGCTTTGTATTATGGTCTAATAACAGGGAGCATTCATCCAGTTCTGTTCTTCTTTCTCAAAATTGTTTTGACTATTCAGAGTCTTTTGTGTTTTCACATAACTTTTAAAATTATTTTAGTTCTGAGAAAAATTCCCTTGGTATTTTTATGGGGACTGCACTGAATCTGTATATTGCTTTATGTAGTATGATTACTTCAACAATAGTAATTCTTCTGATCTATGAACATGGTATATCTTTCCATCTGATTGTGTCATCTTAAATTTATTTCATTAATGTCTTATAGTTTTCTGAGTACAAGTCTTTTACCTCCTTAGGTAGGTTTATGCCTAAGTATTCATTTTGATGTGATTATAAATGGGATCATTTCCTTAATTTCTGTTTCTGATAGTATTGTATACTGTTTTAATAGTGAGCACTGTTCCCTCTAAAACTATGTGAGTGGCATCTGAAGTTGACACCTGCAAAGATACAAGTTTCTTTAAAATACATAATAGATAAACTTACTAAACACCAAACTCTACACTGAGTGTTATACATTGAACAGGAACTTTTCTGGAGACTTGGGCACTGGGCATGTCTGCCTAGCAGTGCTAGTCACCAGTAATAGTTCCAGTTTATATTATTCTAGCTGATGGGTTATGTAAAGAAAAATCTATTTCTCAGAATTATCTTCCCCATTGAAAGATTATACTTCATACCAAATTTAACTATATTCATGTGGCCACACAATGTTAATATTTAATATTCTCACAATAACAGCTTGGCCACTTTATCTTTCTTTCCTTTCCTAAATATTCTTTCTACCGTAGGCAGAAAACAAAATCTTTTTTAATTTATTTTTTTAACAAAATCTTTTAAAAGTTGTTTTATTTTGTTGAGAATATGACAAAGTTGACAGGATATTTTATGAAATAAAGTCAAAGTAATTTACTTTTAATTACCATTTGAATGATATCTCTTCCTTCTTCCTCCACCCAATCACCACCTGTTCAGGTAAAAAAATAGGACAGCAATTGATTTATTTATTCTGGGACATTAGCTGTACAGAATCAGCTTAATACATATTGATGCACTTAGAACTACCTGGGGATTTTATAAACACCCTGACACCCAGGTTGCACCACATAATAGCTAAATGAGAATACCTGAAGGAAGGAACCAGGCATTCGTATTTTAGAGCAATATTTCAAACAAAACACTGAAAACCTTTCCACCTCAAAAGAGTTAAAAATTCTCAATAAATGAAACAAGTTTTAAAAGGTTTTGATGAGCTGACAATATATTAAGGCAAATCTCAGAAAAAGGGACCCACAAAGTTAATAATATACAAAAAAATGCTTAAACTCATTAGCAATTAGGAAAATGTAAATTAAAATAATAATTACCTACAATTTCACACCTATTAAATTGGCAACAATTTAAAAAATAGCAAGAACTAATGGTAAGGTGTGGGGCAAAGTAAACTCTCATTCACTGCTGTGAGATTTGTAAATTGGCACAGCCCCTCTGGAGAGCAATTTCACACAATTTAGTGAAATAGAAGATGCACGTGTTTTACACTCAGCAATTACATTTCCCCAAGAAATGGCCACATGTGCCTAAGGAGACATATACAAGAATGTTCCTGATACCTTTCTTTGTAATTTTGAAAAGTTGAAAATAATATGAATATTTATTCAGGAGAATAAATCAAGAAGTTGCTTTAGTCACACAACACTGAAGTAAATGCTCACTAAAATGAAAGAACAAGAGCCTCTTGTAATAATATGGATAATTTATTTAAAAATATTGACTGAAAGAGCAAGTTTCAGATGATCATAAAGTATAATATCTTTAATATAATTTTAATGCATGCAGAATAAATTACATGCTGTTTGGATACAACTTCATACAAATAAAATATAAAAATTTGCATAAGAGTTTAAATGCCAAATGTGGAGTAGAGGTTATCTGTAAGCAGGAACATTGGAGATGAGTTCTGGGAGGAATAAATTGCAACTTCGATTCTATTTTATTTCTTAAACTTGGCAATAGGTGCACAAGTACAAATTATATTATTATACATATTTTCTCATGCTAGAAATAGTTTACTAAGCAATAAATTGCTTATTGTACACTTTAACTACTGAAAATTTTGTGCTTCAATTTTGTACTTTTAGTTTTCAGCTCAGAATCTCCTAGCCTCAGTAGACAATAATTTCTGAATGGTTATGATTACCCAAAAGAAAATTTTAATGTACACATTTTGGATCAGAATTGCTGACTGTTAAATCCTTTAAGCAAAGATCATTTTTCAAATGGAGTAAGTAAAAATTAATGTTTTTAGTCTATTGCTGTTTGCTTTGCTCCATACCACATCTAAAAGTTTGTAGATACTGTTTCTCTTACCATTGTTAAAGAAAGAGACACCCATTTGAGAAAGAATTTCTTGGTCCTACTTACTTGCACAGGAACAGTGAATTAGTTGTTACAAAGTTTCTGCCTGGAAAGTTGCTGCCTAACAGTCTAGAGAGCCCACAGGGGCCTCGGGGCCTCTGCAATTCTCAGTTATCAACCTAAGTGACGCTGCCTTTGTGTGTTAATTCTGGCTTCCAATTCCAGTTTACTTTATCAGTTGGACATCCATTATAATTATTCTCTGTTATGTTTCTGCTAATGATTTATTCACCCTCATAGTTTTAACCAAAGTTGACAACTTTAACCATAGGACTGTTAAGGGTCCTGTTTGTAGTATAGGTACCATCTGCCATACTGTACTGGTGGTGTGCTGGGTAGGGATTTCTCTTATTTCAAACTCCAAAAACATTTAATTATGAAGGATCATCTGCAAAAGCACTCTAGAAGAAAAGTTATGACCAACCTAGATAGCATATTCAGAGACATTACTTTGCCAACAAAGGTCCGTCTAGTCAAGGCTATGGTTTTTCCTGTGGTCATGTATGGATGTGAGAGTTGGACTGTGAAGAAAGCTGAGTGACGAAGAATTGATGCTTTTGAACTGTGGTGTTGGAGAAGACTCTTGAGAGTCCCTTGGACTGCAAGGAGATCCAACCAGTCCATTATGAAGGAGATCAGCCCTGGGATTTCTTTGGGAGGACTGATGCTAAAGCTGAAACTCCAGTACTTTGGCCACCTCATGCGAAGAGTTGACTCTTTGGAAAAGACTCTGATGCTGGGAGGGATTGGGGGCAGGAGGAGAAGGGGACGCCAGATGATAAGATGGCTGGATGGCATCACTGACTCGATGGACGTGAGTCTGAGTGAACTCCGGGAGTTGGTGATGGACAGGGAGGCCTGGTGTGCTGCAGTTCATAGGGTCACAAAGAGTCGGACACGACTGAGCGACTGAACTGAACTGAACTGAATCTAGTGTAATTGTTTCCCCGTGATATTCTAATGTCATCAACAAAACCCTCTAGACTGTTGGCTGTCAGTGCCATGTCTGCTGTGAATATAGGCAGCCATTTAGTGGTAATGGAGTTTGAAACATAACACCAAGTGGCACAGTAAGAAACCCCCAGTACCTTCTACTATTGCTGCAGAGAAAAGGCTACAAGGAGCAAGAGAAGAAAAGCAATCTAACGGAATAGGCATATTTCCCTATCATTCAGGCTCCTGGAACTTGCTACTATTAGTACCATGTTCTAGAGTAAGAATTCTGTATGGTCCTTCCAGACACTTTCTTTGTTATACTTCTAAGGTTTCTAATGGAGAAGGCAATGGCACCCCACTCCAGTACTCTTGCCTGGAAAATCCCATGGACAGGGGAGCCTGGTAGGCTGCAGTCCAGGGGGTCGCAAAGAGCTGGACATGACTGAGCAACTTCACTTTCACTTTTCACTTCATGCATTGGAGAAGGAAATGGCAACCCACTCCAGTGTTCTTGCCTGGAGAATCCCATGGAGGGGGGAGCCTGGTGGGCTGCTGTCTATGGGGTTGCAGAGTCGGACACGACTGAAGCGACTTAGCAGCAGCAAGATTTCTAACCTTTGATTAAGTCCTGATTGCTCCAGAAAGTCTTCTGATATAACCAGTATAAGTGAGAAGTCTAGCATATTCATGAATCTTTATTAAAAGATACAGTAAAACAAATTTTGAAAGTTAGGTTTTTAGCTGAATTATTTTTTTTGTGGTCCTATATTTTAGGCCTACTTGATCATACTTTGCAAGTTATCGGTTTTACATAAAATTATTCTCTGGACTCTCTCAAAAGTAGGAAAGAAAATGAAAAATTGACAACTTGAAATGGACATATATGGCTCTTATGGGTCAGAATTCTTATCAAAATATAAACTGTGGTAGAAAGAAGTTGTTAAAATTACAGATATTTCACAGAAATTTTCAGTCTGAGAAAATAAATTTTAGACAGAGATTCTAGAATTGACTTTCTACCCCACACCATAGAAATGGCTTCTTAGAAAAGCTATTTCCTCTGCCATGAACATAAAGCTACAAATCATTTCATTCCTGCAGTTTCAGGTCTTTGTAAAACTGGACATCAGCATCAGCACAGTGGTACTTTAGTTATTTCTCCATTTATCCAATCAAAATTTCCCTTGGGTGCATAAAATTGGTGGAATCTAAATTTCATGTCTAAGCCTTAGTAGAAAGAAAAGGAAATGATTTTTCAAGTATAAGGGAGTGGTTTGGAGAGATTCTGTATTAGGAGGGCAAGTAAAATAAGGCCAAGTAATAGGTAAAGCAAGAGACCAAATTATGGAGGCAATTACAGTCTGTGATCAAAACAGATATCCACCAGAATTCCCACCTTGGACTGTTCAGTACCAAAACAGCAGTAACATACCCTTCAACATAATATATTGCAACTGCCTACATATAAACAAAATTAGATTTATCCCTTCCCCAAAGGGCAAGAGCCCAGTTTTATCCATCACTGAGAATCTAGAGTTTCTAATTAATGGCCTTTCCTCTGTAATTTCTTCACAGACATATCTCAATAATGTCTTAACTGTGTACATAATAAAATTAACACCACAGTATATTAAATGAGAAGTAAAAGAGTGTTTTGAAAAAATTAACTAACATAACTAATTTCTATGACTTTTGTTTCTTCAACTTTTCACAAGGTCAAAATTACTATTTTTTTTATTTTATTTTTAAACTTTACAAAATTGTATTAGTTTTGCCAAATATCAAAATGAATCCACCACAGGTATACATGTGTTCCTTACTAGCTTTTCTTTTTTTCTGGTTTAACATTTCCTTTACATTCAATGAGCACTTCACTTGACCAGGACTACCTAATTGGTTGGATATCTAAATTTTCCTGAAGATTAAGAAACTCTAAATACTACTATATGCATATTGCATTAACTTTAATCAAAACATAGAATTTTGTGCAAGTGCCTTAGATCTGCTAAGCTTACACCTTATTATACCAAGAGTATTGTTCTTTGTTAAGCAGGAACAATTATTCAAGACTTAATCTCTCTGTTCCTATTTTCTCAATGACCTGAGAAGTCCCAAATGGTAATTTTGATGGTTACTTGTATGTGTCCACTTGATTGAGTTACGAGATGCCCAGGTATCAGGTGACACTTTATTTCTGAGTGTGCCAATGAAAGTTTTTCTGGAAGAGATTGTAGATAGCAGATTGTTAGATTGTAGGATTTCTCGGTTTCCATATCACATGGGCTAATTCCTGTAATAAATTTCTGTGTGTGTGTGTGTGTGCATGTGTGTGCAGATAAATAGATAAAGATATGGCGGTGGCTTAGTCTCTAAGTTGTGTCTGACTCTGTGACCCCAAGGACGGTAGATGGCCAGGATCCTCTGTCCATGGAACTTCCCAAAAAGAATATGAAATGGGTTGCCATTTTCTTCTCCAGGGGATCTTCCTGCCCCAGAGATCAAAAGTGGATCTTCTGCATTGCATATGATCTCTGGCTTCTTTTGCCAAAGAAGCCTAGATAAAGATACAGATGGATTGACTATATATATGTACATAGATCTGATGGATTCTGTATACCTGAAAAAAAAAAGCTGGCTAATACAGCCATTTAGCAATCATAGCTTATAAATTCAATAAAAATATATTTGGAATCGTCTTTTGGAATGTTTTCAGTCTTTCCCTACTAGTATAAGACCTCTATAAGAGTGGAACTTTAATGTAATATGTTAGAAAATCAACACTTTGAAAGGAATCCTGATTGGAAGTTGCTACTTTAGCTTGTAATCCTTTTTCCCTTGGATTCATATTTCCAAACTCTGGGAGAAACAGCAGTACATATTGATCTTATGTACTAAGCTAATACACCATATTCCGACTCCAAAATATTATCTCCTTTTTAACATTTTAACTGAGTATTCTATAGAACCTTCCATTATTCTTCCAGGCTAATCATTTTTGAATGATAAGAAACATGGTAAAGCCAATAACTTGATAAGCATGAGCTTATTTTCTCCCTTTTCTTTCTATAAAGACAGTTTCTTTATCAAAGAAAAATTCTGTGGGATATATGAGCAAATGAGGATTAGTATCATGGCATCCAGTCCCATCACTTCATGGGAAATAGATGGGGAAACAGTGGAAACAGTGTCTGACTTCATTTTTTTGGGCTCCAAAATCACTGCAGATGGTGACTGCAGCCATGAAATTAAAAGACGCTTACTCCTTGGAAGGAAAGTTATGACCAACCTAGATAGCATATTCAAAAGCAGAGACATTACTTTGTCAACAAAGGTCCATCTAGTCAAGGCTATGGTTTTTCCTGTAGTCTTGTATGGATGTAAGAGTTGGACTGTGAAGAAAGCTGAGCGTCGAAGAATTGATGCTTTTGAACTGTGGTGTTGGAGAAGACTCTTGAGAGTCCCTTGGACTGCAAGGAGATCCAACCAGTCCATTCTGAAGGAGATCAGCCCTGGGATTTCTTTGGAAGGAATGATGCTAAAGCTGAAACTCCAGTACTTTGGCCACCTCATGCGAAGAGTTG
>NW_011495056.1:1906001-1913791 GCF_000754665.1 Bison bison bison | reverse complement strand
GAGTGATGTTGAAGCTGAAACTCCAGTACTTTGGCCACCTCATGCGAAGAGTTGACTCATTGGAAAAGACTCTGATGCTGGGAGGGATTGGGGGCAGGAGGAGAAGGGGACGACAGAGGATGAGATGGCTGGATGGCATCACTGACTCAATGGATGTGAGTCTGAGTGAACTCTGGGAGTTGGTGATGGACAGGGAGGCCTGGCGTTCTGTGATTCATGGGGTCGCAAAGGTTCAGACACGACTGAGCGACTGAACTGAACTGAACTGAAGGATGCAAATGGCGGCAGAACTGTGGACAAGGAAGGAAAATCCACCTCCATAATCAAACCCTATAACAGTAAGGGAAAATAGGACTCCTTCCATGGTGGAATATATTCAATATTATTAACTTGCTATTGGTAAGCAGGCTGTTCTCTCCAAGGTATGGTAACATGTGAAAGGCTCTGGATTGCTGATACCTAACTTCAAGCAAATATCGAGTCACAGTGGTAGCCCATTCAGCCTTGGTTAAGGAAAAAGAACATATTAGTGAACCCATGTATTGCTTCCATTCTTGCTACATCCAGTTTGTCCGTTAAGCTGGTAGTTGAAGAAAAGTCTTGCTAACATCTACAGAACAGATCATTCTGTCATTTGATTATTGGGAAATTTTTGCAGTGGGCATTATTTGATGAGCATTCACTTGAAACAAGCATATTTTCAATCTGGGTCTGCAATGAAAGGACTTCCCAGGTGGCTCAGCAGTAAAGAATCTGCCTTCAATGCAGGAGACTCGATTTCCATCCCTGGGGCAGTCACAAGGGTCAGACATGACTTAAACCACCACCACCACTACAATGAAAAGTTCTTCATCCACATACAGGCCTTTCCCAACTTCGGCCAAACTTCCTTGGTATCAATATTACAGTCTTGATTCTTCCAAGTTCCCAGATGGCTGTGAACCCAGTGATTAAATGCACATGGAATAAAGTAATTACATAATAAAGGCTGAATCAATAACAGAAGGGTTAAATGAACAATTGAATAAATAGAGCAATAAATTCTCCCAAATCTTTTACAAAATAGGAAGCATGTAATTCTAAATGCACTGGTGGACCTGCCACAACTTACCATTTAAGTTTAAATTTGTCTTTTCATAGTAACTTGGGCTCTTTATATTAAGTACACTTATATAACAGTATCCAGCATATATAGGTACAGTAAAAATAATTTGGGTAGAAAAGAAAATATAAACTAAATTTACACATTTATAATATTATATTACTAGCAAAAAGTGGGCTTACCAGTATTAGGATTTATAATTATAGAGACAAAAATATTTGCCATGTTACAAAGGGAAATAATTGCTCTTAAGTTATATCAACAGTCTTAAAACCATAACATAATCAGACACTAACTTTTCAAATGACACCCTTTTTGAAGTGGTTAATTTGTATCACTGTCTTCTATTGAAGCAGTGTATTTTAAATACAGTTTAAATATACTCATGATTCAATGCAATATGCCATCTTTGCTTTAAAACAACTTTTTTTTTTTCCTGAAGAGTATGATTCAGAGAATGGTACTCAGTGCCAGAAATCATTTGAGGGGATATTTATTATTAATATTGGCAGGTACTATTGCCCAGTTAAAAAAATTTCATACAAACTACTCATTAATTAAAACTTATACAGAATTTCCTTTTCATAAAAAGTTTCAATAGCTCTTTGTATCTCTAGAATATTACTCATGTTGCAATATCTAGAATTAATTGAGTTGGACACTAATTAAAATAGATGAAATGCTACTGTAAATAATGATTGATCTTATTTATCAAGATTGTCTTCACATTCAGCATCACCATAATTCACTCCTTTTAAGTTCACAAAGGCAAATTATGTCTTTTTAAATACATTTTTTATTTTGCTATTTTTTGTTGTAAAAATGACTTAGCTGTGTTTTTAAGTGTGTATTACTTGTTAGAGAAACAGTATTTGTGTGATTTTTCTGCTAATGTTAGTGATTTGTGGTAAGGATTTAGCTATCTGCAGTAATTGAGCATAAATAAGCCAATATATCAAGAAAACATTAGATCAAATTAATCAATACTGGAACACAGGGAGACTATAGCATGAAATGATTTTGACTGACATCTAAGATAATTCATCTAAATTTGTTAGGCAAGTAAAATTTGCAGTAAACAATTTTCTCCCATAAATGGAAAGATTAATTTCAGTGTTAACCAAATCTCTTTCATATCCAGGATGAATCACTTTTTCTTTTGTGAAGAGTGCATTAATCACTGCAGTGAGGCTGTGCTAGAGTCTAATTAGTAACTAGATAATGCTTATAATATGTTTTCTTCAGACTCATGCAGCTTAATTTTCTACCTTGATCCTTCCATGTGTCTGTCTCATTGTGGAAAAGTAAATGGGCAAACTAGATAAAAAAAGAAGCTGACAACAAGAGTTAGCTATGACTATCGATGCTCAGCTAATGACATATAACAAACTTATACACTTTATGCATATCATATCCTATGTAAGTCTGCCACACCAGATGGAAATTACTGTTTCGACAAAAATGATTAAGGTTAATACTATAAGGAACCTTTTCAGGAGTAATATTCTAACTCTTTAATTCCAGACATAAAGACACTATTATCTGTGAAAGTCAATGTGAATTTCTCTGGAATTCGGTTTTTAATTATATTGGGAAAGAATAAACCCTGTACGGTTTTCACTATAGAATTTCTTACTTATTAACCACTTTGATGAGTCAGTCTTCTGTTTTGCATTAGTGATATATTCTGTAAGTAAAATCTATGCTAACTCTGCATTCATTCTTATTTTGCACCTCAGTTCAGTTCAGTCGCTCAGTCGTGTCTGACTCTTTGCGACCCCATGAATCGCAGCACGCCAGGCCTCCCTGTCCATCACCAACTCCCTAGCATACATTAATAAATAAAGTAGCAAGTGTCATGCCTTCTTCAGGGGGATAAAACATGATAATCACCATAATTCATAAAGAACCAGGACTCTTAGTCTCTTCTTTATCCTGAGATGAGTATTATATTCATTACAAATTTAACCAGGAATAAGCAAGAGTTCTATTTTACAGACTTTCAATCTATTTTGACACTGACAGGCATTACATTTCAAAACTCATGGATCCATCATTAGGTTGCAGAGTAGCATTACCTGTAATTCTGGGGAGTCATGCAATGTACTGTTTCTTATTCTTTAAGACTCCGAATCTTGTTCTTCCCATTTTTTACTTACTGAGTTAATTTCTCTACAGTTAATTTCTTCCCTTTTTTATATGCATGAAAGACTCAGAAAGAGCCAGAATATCATGAATGACTTTATCCTCTTTCATGATAATTTCAGAACTCATGTTTGTAATGCATTCTTCATGATAAAATATAGTTTTGAAGACATTATTTTAATTTGCTCTCACACTTGTTATATGACAAGGAAGGACAAGTATTACTAGTTTGATTTTAATAGTACATGAGGCTCATAGGGCAAAATTAATGTTTTTCTTCTGAAGCTGAATAGCTGGTAAATATGACAGTCAAAATTTCAACCTAATTCTCTAAGCTTTCCACCTAGCTCTCTTTCTTTCATAAAATACAGAGTTTTATTTGTTTGCTTTTGTTTTGGGTGATCATCACAAAATAGTCTCATCAAATTGTCACAGTCTTTGAGGTAGCCCTCATCATTTAAAATTAAGCAATGTTTAAAATTTGGTAACCATTGGTAACCATTCATGTTACTCATATGATTAATAGCTTTTACACGCATGCTCATAATAGGCATATGTATGCAAGCCCAGTTAGGCATATCTATACAACCTACTCCCACTGAATATATGTATAAAAATGTAAACGTATGTCTGCCGTTCAGTCATGTCTGAGTCTTTTCAACTCCATGGACTACAACACTTTTTAGCCCACCAGTCTCCTCTGCCTATAGGATTTTCCAGTGGGTTGTCATTTCCTTCTCCAGGGCATCTTCCCAACCTAGGGATCAATCCCTAGTCTCTTTCATCTAATGCATTGGCAGGTGGGTTCTTAACCACACTGGCATCACCTGGGAAGCTGCAAAATATGATAAATACAAAAAGCAAGAGCAAAAGAATGAATTTTAGTACTAATTATTTTCAAATTCCTTGCTAGAGGAGGATCTACGAAGACAAAGGTAAAATTAAACAAACAAACAAACAAACAAATATAACTGCATGACTGTATCTGTGTGTATGTACTCAGTCATGTCTGACTCTTTGCAACTGGACCGTAGCCCAGCAGGTTCCTCTGTCCATGGGATCCTACAGGCAAGAATACTGGAGTGGGTTGCCATTTCCTGCTCCCAGGAATCCTCCCAATCCAGGGATCAAATCCACGTGTCCTAGGTCTCCTGCATTGCAGGCAGATTCTTTACCACTGAACCACCGGGGAAACCCAACTACATGACTACATGGCTTCAATGAAGATATCATGAAATAGCATTATCTATGCAACTAAAATAAAACTCTGAACAACTTTTTAACATTAGTGCATATAAATATATTTCGTTACTCAATATTTTCTTAAAAGTCATCTCAGAAAAATGAGAGTTATACCTAGTGTGTTAGTTAGTGTATATAACTGAGAACATTTTAGGATTTGTCTAATAAGTGAACATCTGAATGAATATCTCACCCATATTGGCAGCTAAACATGTGGCTTACAGGGAATCTCAGCACCCATACTGTCATAATTCTTTCAATTAATTTTAGCATTGATAGATCCTTCATGTCTGTGTGATGTTAAATTTTCATGAGCTGAGTGCTCTGTAGGTACTGGAAATATTGCATACAGCACAAATACACTTGCTTCCCATTTTTCAGATACAGAAACTGAGGCTTAGAAAAGTAAAGCAATGACCTACAGTTCTACAACTGGGAATGTAGATGAACACAGATTTCTCTAGCTCTAGAACTCTTGGGCTTGTCTTGTGTCTTACCATGCCATCACCAAAGTAATTTATTCTCTCTCCAGCTTCTTATTGTCTGACTGACTTCGGGAAAATGTCTGAAGTTGGAAAAGTAAAATGTTAAAAAACGACCTCTCTTTTGCAATTTTTTTTTTCTTTTCATTCATGCTCCACTCTGATCCCTAAAAAGACATTACGATTTAAAGGGAAAATTAATTGCAAGATGTTCTGGAAAGTGCAGAGCTGAAATTATGAGATGTTAATGTGGTTATTTAAGCAACAATTCTGCCCTTTTCCTCAGCTGCAAGGTTTCATACCACAGAAGCTGTATATTATTGACACATTTCCTAAGTCGTCAAGAATATTCATGAAAAATCTCTTATGTTATAGAATACTCTAGAATACCAAACAATGTAGCTACTAAGATATTTTTCACATGATTTGTGACTCCTTTAGGAAATTGTTAAACTTGTCCACAACCTAAAGCAAAAGTATTAATAATCTTACTTTACAGATGGAAAAAGCTAAGGCCCAGGGAACTTAAAAAATTGCTTAAAATTACAGTTACTGTTGACAGAACCAGAATTCAAATACTAGTCTGCTTGATTTAGATACATATATTTTAACCACTTTGTTTCATTGCCAATGATTTAATTGTAGAATGTCAAGCCTGATTTGATATTGTTTGCATTTGAAAATTTAATTTTCAGTAAAATAACTTGCTAACACATATATTTTCTTGGGCTCCAAAATCAATATTGATGGTGACTGCAGCCAAGAACTTAAAAGACACTTGCACCTTGGAAGAAAAGCTATGACAAACCTAGACAGCATACTAAGAAGCAGAGACATTACTTTGCCAACAAAGGTCTGTATAGTCAAAGCTATGGTTTTTCCAGTAGTCATGGACAAATGTGAGAGTTGGACCATAAACAAGGCTGAAAATTGAAGAACACTGACGCTTTTAAAATTGTGGTGCTGGAGAAGACCCTTGAGAGTCCCTTGCACAGCAAGGAGATCATATCAGTCAATCTTAAAGAAAACCAACTCTGAATATTCTTTGGAAGGACTGATGCTGAAGCTGCAGCTCTAATACTTTGGCCATCTGATGCATAGGGTAGACTCACTGGAAAAAAACACGATGCTGGGAAAGATTGAAGGTAGAGAAGGGGGCGACGGAGGATAAGATGATTGGATGGCATCACTGACTCAACGAACATGAGTCTGAGCAAACTCAGGCAGATAGTGAAGGACACGGAAGCCTGGCATGCTGCAGTCCATGGGATCCCCCAAAATCAGACACAACTGAACAACAACAAACTACATATATACTTTCGACAACTTTTGTACAACATATCTACAGATCAATACATCTTTCTACAACATATCTATACCATTTGTAGATATGCTATAACATTTTACAGCATTGATAACACAAGTCTGTTCCATTCTTAAAGTTCATTTTAAGCTCATAAACAAGTAAACCATTTCAGGAATGCTCTCGGTAAATGATCAAATCCTAGCAAACAATTTAAAATATTTCAATAAAAATGTTTGTGGGCAAAAGAACAAGAAACAAGACAAGTCAATTATTTAAATTCTTTAGCAGAAACAAGTTAGATAATTAAAAGCAAGTTTTAAGAAAGCTTCCTAAATGAGTGCACCCTCCCTCCCATATGAGACAGGAGATCAAAGACTTGTCTTTTAGAAGATGTCAAAGCAATTGAAGGTAAGTTTAACAACAAAGAAATAAAATGTCAAAGCTGGTAGAAGTAAAGTAAATCCTTTAGATGTGAAATATCACTAAAGAACACCATGTGCTGTGCTTAGTTGCTCAGTAGTGTCCAGCTTTCTGCACCCACATGGGCTGGAGCCCGCCAGGCTCCCCTGTCCATAGAGATTCTCCAGGAAAGAATACTGGAGTGGGTTGTCATTCCCTTCTCCAGGGGATCTTCCTAACCCAGGGATGGAACCCAGGTCTCCTGAATTGCAGGCAGATCTTTGCCATTTGAGCCACTCCCTGCTAATATCACCTTGCCTAGAAACTGTGATCAGAACATCCCTCATTTACTTATGAGCTCAGATTCTGGTCTTCTCAACCTTCTGCCAGTTACTTCACAAAGTTTTTCTCTCATGCCACATTAAGCAACTGACAAGTCTTTTATCTTTCATTAACCACCTAACCAGAGAGCCAAACCTTGAAACCTCTTTAAGTGCATTATGTGTGATAAAGAAACTTAGGTTTCTAGAAGAATTCTAGAAGAATTTCTTCTTGCATCAAATCCATTGCCTATACTATTTTTTCCAGTATTTTTAAAATTATTATTCTAGTTGGTGCTCAATATTTAGTGTGCTATTCAGATGAGGAAAATATATAGCTCTATTTTCTATAACAAATACTGTCTTCTTCTAAAGTCAACATTCCTGCTCAATAGTCAGGGAATAAGCAAAATTACAGGTAGAGATAAAAATCTCTTATATTCACTTAAAACCATCTCTTCCATATAATTAGTATCTCTCTCTTTCTCTTTTTGAGCACTGTATGGCTCATATAGTAAATGCAATGAATTAAATATTGCTTGATTTATAGAATACATTATGAGAAATGCTGGGCTGGAAGAAACACAAGCTGGAATCAAGATTGCTGGGAGAAATATCAATAACCTTAGATATGCAGATGACACACCCTTACGGCAGAAAGTGAAGAGGAACTAAAAAGCCTCTTGATGAAAGTGAAAGAAGAGAGTGAAAAAGTTGGCTTAAAGCTCAACATTCAGAAAATGAAGATCATGGCATCTGGTCCCAACACTTCATGGCAAATAGATGGGGAAACA
>NW_011495056.1:1896464-1905901 GCF_000754665.1 Bison bison bison | reverse complement strand
ATACATTATGAGAAATGCTGGGCTGGAAGAAACACAAGCTGGAATCAAGATTGCTGGGAGAAATATCAATAACCTTAGATATGCAGATGACACACCCTTACGGCAGAAAGTGAAGAGGAACTAAAAAGCCTCTTGATGAAAGTGAAAGAAGAGAGTGAAAAAGTTGGCTTAAAGCTCAACATTCAGAAAATGAAGATCATGGCATCTGGTCCCAACACTTCATGGCAAATAGATGGGGAAACACTGGAAGCAGTATCAGACTTTATTTTTGGGGGCTCCAAAATCACTGCAGATGGTGATTGCAGCCATGAAAATAAAAGACACTGACTCTTTGGAAGGAAAGTTATGACCAAACTAGATAGCATATTCAAAAGCAGAGATGTTACCTTGCCAACAAAGGATCGTCTAGTTAAGGCTATGGTTTTTCCAGTAGTCATGTATGAATGTGAGAGTTTGACTGTGAAGAAAGCTTAGTGCCAAAGAATTGATGCTTTTGAACTGTGGTGTTGGAGAAGACTCTTGGGAGTCCCTTGGACTGCAAGGAGATCCAACCAGTCCATTCTGAAGGAGATCAGCCCTGGGTATTCTTTGGAAGGAATGATGCTGAAGCTGAAACTCCAGTACTTGGGCCACCTGATGCAAAGAGTTGACTCATTGGAAAAGACTCTGATGCTGGGAGGGATTGGGGGCAGGAGAAGAAGGGGACGACAGAGGATGAGATGGCTGGATGGCATCACTGACTGGATGGACGTGAGTCTGAGTGAACTCCGGGAGTTGGTGATGGACAGGGAGGCCTGGCGTGCTGCAGTTCATGGGGTCGCACAGATTCGGACATGACTGAGCAACTGAACTGTACTTAAGTGAATGAAAGTTATTCTATAATAATATCACCATTTTCCAAATCAAAGCTTCTCTAGGGGCAACAAAAGATGATTTTCAGAGCCAGAATAAGGAGAACCAAATAAGGATTTAGTGTCACAGAAAAAGTTTTCATTTCTCAGATTGTTTTTATTTTTTCCCCTGCTTTGTATTATGGGTAAAAACTTGACTCTCTCAAAAATTTGTGTATGTCTTCCTGTATTCTAAGTGGTATAATCCCATCAAAAGCTCAGTTTGTGCAACTACTTTTCAGTTGTTTTGTTTTAATATATTTTAATAGCATGGCATATTATTCAACTTGTCTCTTTTCTAATCTCCACATAACATATGAGCCGTTATTCATCTATGAATAAACATATGCATATGAATTAAATTTTGAAGATACTTGAAGAGCTCTTTAATACACTTGTATTATAAATCTGTGCTTAAGAAACTGGTATGTTAGAGTCTATTTAATAGGTAAAAAAATGACAATTGAAAAATACTTTCCCAAACTGCATCTTTTAATAAAGTATATCAAATGTTATACCTGTGAATATCAATACTCATGCAGTTTATTTACAGAAAGAATTTAATTTCTCTGATCCCTTTAATTATCTGCAAAATGAAAAAGGATTTGACTTTCATGGGTGTTTTTAAGTTAAACTAAAGTTGGTAAAGAATTTTTAGATTTATTTTGTTTTATAGATTTTAAAAACTGAGGATCACTGTAAGTGGGAGAGGAAAGAGTGCATGCCAGTAGTGAAAATATCAAGAAATGGATCATTCCTTCTATGCATAACATCATCAGCTACTTTTGTGTCAAAATAATGTGGTTTCAACTCCCATTTTTTCCATAATTCTCATTTTTTAAGTTCTCTGATGTTTGTCCTACTCACTTGAGAAGAAATAGTTAAATGGTCAGAAGGTAGAAAATTTAGAAAATAACAATATTTTCATACATTAGAAAGAATTTTAAGGTTCAGAAGATTGATATAAATATGTAGACAATGAGAGAAACCTGAAATTTTCAAATAACTATATTTTTGTTCATTTAAAGGTGTTTGTCAATTTTACTTCTGTTGGTGTTTTCTCTATTCAGTGAAGAAATTGAAAAAGTATGTGGGTTTCTGTATACATGAGCACAATAACTGTTTTGCTTGAAGGAATATGCAGTGTTCATGATATGATTAAATCTTTAAAGAAACAAATGCCTTGTTAGGATGAAGAAACGGGCCATATAAACACTTTTGTTGCTCAGTTATTTAGTCCTGTCCAATTCTTTGTGACCCCATGGACTGCAGCATGTTAGGCTTCCCTGTTCTTCACCATCTCCTGGAGCTTGCTCAAACTCATGCCCATTGAGTCGGTGATGCCATCCACCCATCTCATCCTCTATCATCCCCTTCTCCTCCCACCTTCAATCCCTCCCAGCATCAGAGTCTTTTCCAATGAGTCAGTTCTTCGCATGAGGTAGCCAAATTATTTGAGTTTCAGCTCCAGCATCAGTCCTTCCAATGAACAGCCAGGACTGATCTCCTTTAGGATAGACTGGTTGGATCTTCTTGCAGGCCAAGGGACTCTCAAGAATCTTCTCCAACACCACAGTTCAAAAGCATCAGTTCTTTGGTGCTCAGCTTTCTTTATGGTCTAACTCTCAGGTCCATACATGGCCACTGGAAAAACCGTGGCTTCGACTATATGAACCTTTGTTGACAAAGTAAGGTCTCTGATTTTTAATACACTGTATAGGTGTGGTATAGCTTTACTTCCAAGGAGAGGTTCAATTCAGTTCAGTTCAGTTGCTCAGTCGTGTCCAACTCTGCAACCCCATGGACTGCAGCATGCCAGGCCTCCCTGTCCATCACCAGCTCCCAGCGTTTACTCAAACTCATGTCCATCAAGTCAGTGATGCCATTCAACCACCTTATCCTCTGTTGTCCCCTTCTCCTCCCACCTTCAATCTTTCCCAGCTTCAGATTCTTTTCCAACTAGTCAGTTCTTTGCATCACATGGCCAAAGTATTGGAGTTTTAGCTTTAGTTGAAATATTCCAATGAATATTCATGACTGATTTCCTTTAGTATGAACAGGTTAGATCTCCTTGTTGTCCAAGGGACTCTCAAGAGTCTTCTCCAACACCACTCACTGTTCGAAAGCATCAATTCTTTGATGCTCAGCTTTCTTTATAGTCCAACTCTCACATCCATACATGACTACTGGAAAAACCAGAGCTTTGACTACACGGACCTTTGTTGACAAAGTAATGTCTCTGCTTTTCAATATGCTATCTAGGTTGGTCATAACTTTTCTTTCAAAGAGCAAGCGTCTTTTAATTTCATGGCTGCAGTCAGCATCTGTAGTGATTTTGGATCCCAAAGGAATAGTCTGTCACTGGTTCCACTGTTTCCCCATCTATGTGTGATCCAACAGGATGCCATGATCTTAGTTTTCTAAATGCTGAACTTTAAGCCAATTTTTTCACTCTCCTCTTTCATTTTCATTGAGAAGCTCTTTAGTTCTTCTTTCAATTTCTGCCATAAGAGTGGTGTCATCTGCATATCTGAGGTTATTGATATTTCTCCCAGCAATCTTAATTCCAGCTTATGCTTCATCCAGCACAGCATTTCTCATGATGCACTCTGCATATAAGTTAAATAAGCAGAGTGACAATATACAGCCTTTCCCTATTTGGAACCAGTCCGTTGTTCCACATCCAGTTCTAACTGTTGCTTCCTGACCTGCATACAGATTTCTCAAGAGGCAGATCAGGTGGTCTGGTATTCCCATCTCTTTCAGAATTTTCCAGAGTCTGTTGTCTGTTGTCTTCTACACAGTCAAAGGCTTTGGCAAATTCAGTAAGGCAGAAATAGATGTTTTTTCTGGAACTCTCTTGCTCTTTCGATGATCCAGTGGATGTTGGCAATTTGATCTCGGGTTCCTCTGCCTTTTCTAAATACAACTTGAACACCTGGAAGTTCACAGTTCATGTACTATTGAAGCCTGGCTTGGAGAATTATGAGCATTACTTTACTAGCATGTGAGATGAGTGCAATTGTGTGGTAGTTTAAACATTCTTTGGCATTGCCTTTCTTTGGTATTGGAATGAAAATGGACCTTTTCCAGTCCTGTGGCCACTGCTGAATTTTCTAAATTTGCTGGCATATTGAGTGCAATACTTTCACAGTATCTTCTTTTAAGATTTGAAATAGCTCAGCTGGAATTCCATCACCTCCACTGGCTTTGTTTGTAGTGATGCTTCCTAAGGTCCAATTGACTTCACATTCCACGTGTCTGGCTCTAGGTGAGAGATCACACCATTGTGATTATCTGGGACATTAAGATCCCTTTTGTATAGTTCTTCTGTGTATTCTTGCCTCCTCTTCTTAATATCTACTGCTTCTGTTAGGTCCATACCATTTCTGTCTTTTATTGTGCCCATCTTTGCATGAAATGTTCCTTTGGTATCTCTAATTTTCTTGAAGAGATCTCTAGTCTTTCCCATTCTACTGTTTTCCTCTATTTCTTTGCACTGATCACTGAAGAAGGCGTTCTTATCTCTCCTTGCTATTCTTTGGAACTCTGCATCCAAATTAGACTATCTTTCCTTTTTCCTTTGCCTTTTGCTTCTCTTCTATTCACACATATTTGTAAGGTCTCCTCAGACAACCATGCTTTCCTCTTTGCATTTCTTTTCCTTGGGGATGGTCTTGAACCCTGTCTCCTGTACAATGTCATGAACATCCATCCATAGTTCTTCAGGCACTCTATCAGATCTAATTCTTTGAATCTATTCACTTCCACTGTATAATTGTAAGGGTTTTGATTTAGGTCATACCTGAATGGTATAGTGTTTTTCTCTACTTTGTTCAATTTAATTCTGAATTTGGCAATAAGGAGTTCATGATCTGAGCCACAGTCAGCTCCTGGTCTTGTTTTTGCTGACTGTATAGAAACGTCTCCTTCTTTGGCTGCAAAGAATATAATCACTCTGATTTCAGCATTGACCATCTAGTAATGTCCATGTGTAGAGTCTTTTCTTGTGTTGTTGGAAAAGGGTATTTGCTATGACCAGTACATTCTCTTGGCAAAACTCTGTTAGCTTTGCCTGCTTCATTCTGTACTCCAAGGCCAAATTTGGCTATTATTCCAGGTATCTCTTGACTTCCTACTTTTGCATTCCAGTCCCCTATAATGAAAAGGACATCGTTTTGGGGTGTTAGTTCTAGAAGGTCTTGTAGGGCTTCATGAAAGTATTCAACTTCAGTTTCTTCAGCATTACGGGTTGGGGCATAGACTTGGATTACTGTGATATTGAATGGTTTGCCTTGGAAACAGAGATCATTCTACTGCTTTAAAGATTGCATCCAAGTACTGCATTTCAGGCTCTTTTTTTGACCTGATGGCTTCTCCATATCTTCTAAGGGATTATTATTCACAGTAGTAGATATTATGGTCATCTGAATTAAATTCACCCATTCCAGTCCATTTTAGTTCACTGATTCCTAGAATGTCAATGTTCACTCTTGCCATCTCCTGTTTGACCACTTCCAATTTGCCTTGATTCATGGACCTAACTTTACAGGTTTCTATGTAATATTGTTCTTTGCAGCATTGAACTTTACTTGCACCACCAGACACATCCACACACCTGGGACATTTCCATTTGCCTCAGCCTCTTCATTTCTCCTGTATTATTTCTCTGCTCTTCTCCAGTGGCATATTGGGCACCTACCAACCTGGGGGTCTCATCTTCCTGTGTCATATCTTTTTTTTCTTTTCATACTGTTCATGGGGTTCTCAAGGCAAGAATGCTGAAGTCATTTGTGGAAGTCCCCTTCTCCAGTGGACCACATTTTTGTAACTCTTCATCATGACCCATCCATCTTGGGTGGGCCTACCCAGCATGGCTCATATTTTCACTGAGTTAGACAAGCTTGTGATGGATGTGCTCTGTTTGGTTAGTTTTCTGTGATTATGGTTTTCATTCTGTCTGCTTTCTGATGGATGAGGATAAGAGGCTTGTGGAAGCTTCCTGGTGGGAGGGACTGGCTGTGGGATAAGCTAGGCCCTGCTCTGGTGGGTGGGGCCTTTCTCAGTAAATCTTTAATTCCATTTTCTGCTGATAGGTGGGGCCTCACCCACCATACTCACACCACAAAAGCATTAATTGTTTGGATGTGTACTTTTAATTAAATGGAATATGGACTTCATTTTTAAAATACTGCTAAATCTTGTAAGATCTGTTTGTATGAATTGTTGATTGAGTTATTTCCAATGAACACAGCAAAGATATAAGTGTTTGTCTATGTTCTTCTTTCCTTACTGACATTATATTAGCACAGACCAAGAAGGTACTTTTACATCTTGATATTTATACCAGGGGGACTACAGCCCTTGGGGTCGCAATGAGTTGGACACGACTGAGCATGCAAAGCAAAAAAAAAAGCAAAAATTAATGAATATGTACTATGCCATAAATTGACTATGTAGAAACACTTAATATTCGCTCAATTGTATAGTCAATAGATTGAAGTCCTTTGGTGAATATTAGGATTAATCACCAATTTTTATATTACATTAGAGAAAATAGCTGTATGTAAGTAATTTATAAAATGAAAAAAATTCCTGCAGCCTGAAAAATAACCTTTTTGGCCTTGGAAACAAAGATTTATAACAGTGGGAAGAACTATCTCCTGCTACCCTGAATATCTTGTTTTGTTTCAACAATTGGGCCTTTACTGTAATTTTTTTTTACACTGTTGACCTACATTCAATGAATCATTAGAACTTGACTTAATTTACAAAGAAAATATTTCTAGAAAAAAAGCTGCTTGATCCAACTGACACTAAAAATTGCAAAATTGAGAAAGGGCAATGTTATAGTGAGTAATTTGGTGACTTCTTGAAGCACAGTGGAATTTGTATTATTCTGTTAGTGAATTAGATGGCAAAGTACTGAGTTCATTATTCAGTGTCACTGTAGCTATGTCAAAAGTATACAAAACACATCTACATTACTAAACTCAGCACCCATCACAATAAAAAAGCAATGAAAAAGTAGAAATTACAGCAATTTTCTCATCCCCCTCCCCAAAAATGATAGACTGTAACTAACATCCACTTATACTTAATTATTAGTCAACTAAGAAAAGTCATTTATCAAAAAAAAGAAAAGTCATTTATCAATAATGAGTTGATTGAATCACTTCGATCAGCAACTGAAAAAACATGTTCAGAAAAAAAAAATCAACTGTTTAAGACAGCTTTTGAGGAAAACAGTTAAAGATTTGAGATCACTGAGAGATATATGTATAGTCAAAAAACAAAGCAAGTTATTTGAGATACATTTTCTTAGCTCTTGATGAGTTAACAATTTATATCAATCCTTCTTAGTTGTCTATTCAGGGAAATGATGCTGAGTTTGAAGTAACTGAAGAATTAACCTCCATCAACAGCCTGCCCTGAAGAACTACAGTGGAGATAAGTTTCAAAGTTGAGAAAACACAATTTATTTTTTTTAATTTATTTTAAATGGAGGCTAATTACTTTACAATATTGTATTGGTTTTGCCATACATCAACATGAATCTGCCACGGGTATACACATATTCCCCATCCTGAACCCCCCTCCCCCCTCCCTCCCTGTACCATCGCTCTGGGTCATCCCAGTGCACCAGGCCCAAGCATCCAATATCATGCATCAAACCTGGACTGGCGATTTGTTTCATATATGATATTATGCATGTTTCAATGCCATTCTCCCAGATCATCCCACCCTCGCCCTCTCCCACAGAGTCCAAAAGACTGTTCTATAGCACAGCTTGAGGTGTGAACTACTAAGATGTGTTACAATGGATCATGGCAAGAGTATGTATGGAGCAAACAGCAAGTTCCTGCTCTGTAGCATAGGGAACTATATTCAATACCCTGTGATAAACTATAATGGAAAACAATATGAAAAATGAATGTACATATATATGCATGCTGAGCCACTTTAGTTGTGTCTGACTCTGCAGCCCTATGGACTATAGCCTGCTAGGCTGCTCTGTCCATGGGATTCTCTAGGCAAGAATACTGGAGCTGGTTGCCTTGCCTTCCTCCAGGGGATTGTCCAGACCCAGGGATTGAACTCGTGTCTCTTACATCTCCTGCATTGGTAGGCAGATTCTTTACCACTAGTGTCACTTGGGAAGCACTTAAATATGTGTGTGTGTGTGTGTGTGTATATATATATATATATATGTGTGTGGGGTGTGTGTGTGTGTGTGTGTATGTGTATAACTAAATCACTTTGCTGTACAGTGCAAATAAACACAACACTATAAATCAAGTATACTTCAAAAAAAATGTGTAGAGCAGAAAAAGGTTTATTTGGACAAAATTACAAAGCTTTTATAACAGCTCATGCGGCTCAATATAAAAAACAAACAGCCCAATCAGCAAATGGGTTGAGGGCCTAAATAGACATTTCCCCGAAGAAGACACATAGTTAGCCAACAAACAAATGAAAAGATGCTCAATGTCACTAATTATTAAAGAAATGAAATGAAAATACAGTGAAGTATCACCTCACACTTATCAGAAAGGCTATTATCAAAAAATCTACAAACAGTAAGTGCTAGAGAAGATATGGAGAAAAGGGAACCCTTTTTATACTGTTGCTGGGATTGTAAATCGATACAGCCTCTATGGAAAGCAGTATGGAGGTTCCTTATAAAATAAAAATAGAGCTGTCACATGTCTCAGCAATCAATGAGCAATCTCAGTGTACACCCAGAGAAAACTACAATTCAAAAAGACACATGTACCCCAATGTTCACTTCAACACTACTTACAATAGAAAGACATGGAAGCAATATAAATGTTCTTTGACAGAGGAATGAATAAAGAAGATGTGTGGTACATTAATACAATGGAATATTGCTCAGCCATAAAATGAATGAAATTGTGCCATTTGCAGAGACATAGGTGGATCTAAAAACTCTCATAGAGAGTGAAGTAAGTCAGAAAGACAAAAACAAATATCACATTAGTTCAGTTCAGTTCAGTCACTCAGTCGTGTCCGACTCTTTGTGACCCCATGAATTGCAGCACGCCAGGCCTCTCTGTCCATCACAAACTCCCAGAGTTCAACCCCATTAGTCGGTGATGCCATCCAGCCATCTCATCCTCTGTTGTCCCCTTTTCCTCCTGCCCGCAATTCCTCCCAGCATCAGAGTCTTTTCCAATGAGTCAACTCTTCGCATGAGGTGGCCAAACTACTGGAGTTTCAGCTTTAGCCTCATTCCTTCTTAAGAACACCCAGGACTGATCTCCTTTAGAATGGACTGGTTGGATCTCCTTGCAGTCCAAGGGACTCTGCAGAGTCTTCTTCAACACCACAGTTCAAAGGCATCAATTCTTCGGGGCTCAGCTCTCTTCATAGTCCAACTCTCACAACCATACATGAACACTGGAAAAACCATAGCCTTGACTAGACGAACCTTTGTTGGCAAAGTAATGTCTCTGCTTTTGAATATGCTATCTAGGTTGGTCATAACTTTCCTTCCAAGGAGTAAGCGTCTTTTAATTTCATGGC
>NW_011495056.1:1890818-1896364 GCF_000754665.1 Bison bison bison | reverse complement strand
CTTTTAATTTCATGGCTGCAGTCACCATCTGCAGTGATTTTGGAGCCCCAAAAAATAAAGTCTGACACTGTTTCCACTCTTTCCCCATCTATTTGCCATGAAGTGATGGAACCAGATGCCATAATCTTAGTTTTCTGAATGTTGAGCTTTAAGCCAACTTTTTCACTCTCCTCTTTCACTTTCATTAAGAGGCTCTTTAGTTCCTCTTCATTTTCTGCCATAAGGGTGGTGTCATCTGCATATCTGAGGTTATTGATATTTCTCCCCGCAATCTTGATTCCAGCTTGTGATTCTTCCAGCCCAGCGTTTCTCATATTAACACATATATGTGGAATCTAGAAAAATGGTGTAGATAATCTTACTTGAAAAGCAGTAGAGACTCACTTGTAGACAACAAATATATGGATACCAAGTGGGAAGGGGGCACAAATTGAGAGATTGGGATATATATATATACACACACACACACACTCACACTATTGACACTATGTATAAAGTAGGTAACTACTGAGAACCTGCTGCATAGCACCTACTGAATGCTCTGTGGTGACCTAAATGGGAAGGAAAGTCAAAAAAGAAGGGATATATGTAAACATATAGCTGTTTCACTTTGCTATCCAGTAAAAACTAACACATTGTAAAGCAATTATATTCTAAAAAATTTTAATTAAAAAAGAATAATGTGAGCAATAAAGAGAGTAATCCTAGAAAAAAAAGAACAAAAAATTATAAAGCTTTTGCAAATAAATAGTTATTAATTATATTTTTTCATCAACAGAGACTTTGATGATAATATTTAAATCTATTACATTTCTGTGGAAGCAGTAATGTAAAAGTGAATTTCATTTGCTTTCAGAATTAAGCATTATCTTAATTTTTTGAATGGTATGCTAACATGCCTTACTAGACAGAAATCCTATGAGCTGGCTGAAAATCCTTGAGCTAAGAAAAAAGTCACAATTTTTAGAAAATAAATTCAATTCAGTTCAGTTGCTCAGTCATGTCCGACTCTTTGCAACCCCATGAACCACAGCACGCCAGGCTTCCCTGTCCATCACCAACTCCCGGAATTTACTTAAACCCATGTCCATTGAGTCAGTGATGCCATCCACCCATCTCATCCTCTGTCATCCCCTTCTCCTCCTGCCCTCAATCTTTCCCAGCACAGGGTCTTTTCCAATGAGTCAGTTCTTCTCATCAGGTGGCCAAAGTATTGAAGTTTCAGCTTCAAAATCAGTCCTTTCAATGAATATTCAGGACTGATTTCCTTTAGGATGGACTGCTTGAATCTCCTTGTTGTCCAAGGGACTCTCAAGAGTCTTCTCCAATATCACAGTTCAAAAGCATCAATTCTGTGCTTAGCTTTCTTTATAGTCCAACTCTCACATACATACATTACTACTGGAAAAATCATAGCTTTGACTAGATTGACCTTCGTTGGCAAAGTAATGTCTCTGCTTTTTAATATACTGTCTCAGTTGGTCATAGCTTTTCTTCCAAGGAGCAAGTGTCTTTTAGTTTCATGCTTCCAGTCACCATCTGCAGTGATTTTGGAGCCCCCAAAAATAAAGTCTCTCACTGTTCCCATTGTCTCCCCATCTATTTGCCATGAGGTGATGGGACCAGATGTCACAAGTCCCTTGGACAGCAAGGAGATCCAACTAGAAAATAGACTGAAAAAAAAAAAAAAAACTGGAAACCAGTTTTTATTGGATGCTTCATATTGAGTCAACCTAAAACTACAAAATAAAACAATGCCTACATGCAGAACTTATAATCAGAAAAGTAATTGCAATGACAACTCATTTTCTTCTATATCTCAAATAATGTCAAATTATTTTATTTACTTCTAATGTATCAAGTATTAAAACAAGAAATGACATCTCTATTGCCCCACCAATTTGCAGGAGATATATTTTCTGTGTTCAAGCTATAATTTTAATACTTTTTTCACATTATGATGCAAGTACAAAGGAAATTTCCATATTTCAAAATCCATTTAACTGTGCAATTGAAGAACTTCTCCCTGTTCTTCATTTGGAAGTGATTCATCTGCAGTGTAATGACATGATAAAAAGAAAGCATGAAAAGAAGAGTCTAATGAAGGTATATGAATGTTTTGACATGAATATGCTTAATTAAAATATATGCTAAAATAGATGATAATAGATTGATATCAGTTTATGGCAATGCTCTTCTATGTGAAAGACATTGTCTAAGGTGAAATACATAAAGTCCCATTAAAGTCTGGTACTAACGCATAGATATTTGCAATTGTTTTGATAAGTGAGAACAATAATTTTAAAAGCCAATGAAATGAAATGTTTTCCCTCAAAAAAATTTCGTTCTTCTCCTTAAAAGGCTCAAAGTACAGAAACATTGTACTCCACCATCATTATAATTTGAATTTATTAAAATATTTTGAAAAATTATTTTCTGTCTTACACAAGTACTTACAAAATCATGGCCTGCATAGTTAAATAATGTACCAGCTTATCTGTTACAAAAAAAGTTTTTCAACTACTGTTCTGTATCATAATTGTGGTGGTGGTTATATTACTATTTGTCAAGCTTGCTGAATTTTACACATGTAATTCATGGAATTTTTGTGTGTAAATTATTTCCCCAAAAAGTTGATTACAATGTAGGAGATGTTTTACATGTAGATCCTGATGTTTCCTCTGTAGAAAGCCTTTAAAATACAAATCAACTTATTTTATTGACCTCCTAGTATTTGCTATGTCTCTATATGTCAAGGCACATAGGAGTGTATTAACACAAAGAATGAACTATAATGTAGACTATGAAATTTAGTTACTAATAATGTATCTATTTCTATTAAATGCAATGAAAAGTTCCACCCTAGCAGGAAAATATTAATAGTGGGGGAAACTATGGAGGCACGAAGAAAGTTTAAGAAGTTTAAGGAAATTCTCTAATATCTGCTCAAATTTCTTAATCTAAAATTATTCTACAATAATTCATATTAGCCAAAGATTATATACTAATGAATTAGCTCATTTGTTAAACATGTTAAAAAATCTTGTTTTTCCATAGATATTCTTGAGATTTGTTTTGCAAGCAAGTTAAATGGAATTCATTTAATCTGTTTGAGTCTTAAGATTCATTAGTGTGACTGAGCATTTGGGCTTCCACTAGGGCTCAGCAGGGAAAGAATCCACCTGGATGCAGGAGGCACAGGTTCGATCCCTGGGTTGGGAAGATCCCCTGGAGGAGAAAATGGCTACCCACTCCAATATTCTTGCCTGGAGAATCCCATGGACAGAGGAGCCTAGCGAGCTACAGTCCACAGAGTCTCAAAGAGTCAGATACAACTGAGTGACTAAGCAAGGAAGCCAGAGCAGCATTTATTCTATGGCTAAATATTCCTTACTATTAAGGTGAAAGTTTGCATACATGCTCAGTCACTCAGTCTTGCGACCCCATGGACTGTAACCCACCAGACTCCTCTGTCCATGGAATTTTCCAGGCAAGAATACTGGAGTGGATTGCCATTTCCCCCTCTAGGGGATCTTCCCAACCCAGGGATCAAACTCACTCCTCTTTCAACTCCTGCATTGGCAGGCAGATTCTTTACCACTGAGCCATCTGGGAAGCCTCAAGGCAAGACATTACTGAATAGTTTATTCAGTAGCCTACAAATTATCTGATAGTCCAATCTGGCTAGTGGTAACCCGCACTATTCCTAGCTCTGTATAAATTAGTGCTGTTCAGTTGCCAAGTCTTGTCTGACTCTGTGCAACCCCGTGGAGTGCAGCACAACAGGCTTCCTTGTACTTCACAATCTCCCAAATATTGCTCAAACTCATGTCCACTGAGTCGATGATGCCATCCAACCATCTCATCCTCTGTCGTCCCCTTCTCGTCCTGCCCTCAATCTTTCCCAGCATCAGAGTCTTTTCCAATGAGTCAGCTCTTCATATCAGGTAGCCAAAGTATTGTAACTTCAGCTTCAGCACCTGTCCTTCAAAAGAATATTAGGGTTAATTTCCTTTAGTATGGACTGGTTTCATCTCCTTGTAGTCCAAGAGACTCTTAAGAGTCTTCTCCAACACCACAGTTCAAAAGCATCAATTCTGCAGGGCTCAACCTTCTTTATGGTCTAACTCTAACATCCTTACATGACTACTGGAAAGATTATAGCCTTGACTATACAGCCCTTTACCAGGTCCTATACCTTTTAATATTTTTATATGTTCTTTTCTTGGGTTCTCATGTGCACTTGGATCAATTCTTTGATGACTACTCAAAGAGCCTCCAAATAGGTCTCATCTCTGTTTCAGATGTATATCAGTCTTCAGCTTCATTCTCTGTTCTCTTTGCAGCAGCCTGAAATTTTTCTCAGAACAAAAAACTGGTGTCATTTTCAGGGTTGCCTCATTGGTTTTCCATCTTCAGCAATCATCATCTGTAACTGCCTGATGTCCATTATCTTTAAAACCATTTCTTATTTTACCTCAGATGTATTAGGTAGAAGGTTAAATCCAGTGTTGTTTCCATTATATTCAGATGTGGAGGTGTGATTTTTATTTTTGTGATTTTTTTATTAAGTGTCTGGAATTGTGTATAAATGTTGTAACAGCTGAGAGTTTAACTCCTTTTGCAGACAGTCTATACTTTTCTTTTGGAAGGTACTAGATGTAAAGGCAGCTCACGCTGGTCAAATCAAGAAATGAGTGAATGAGCGACTTCAAAGTTAGACCTTTCTGGCCTATTTTTTATTAGTGCTTACTCTTAGATTATATCCTGCCATAATTTTTAACTGAAACCCAAGGTGTTCACCAGGGCTCTTCTTTACAGATCCACAAATAGCCAAGATCTGTTTCTCCGATCCCCCCAGCATGCTCAAAGTTCAGCTGTTTGATCTGTTTTCTGCTTCTTTTTCTTCTCTTCTCAGCATTTAGCTCTTGTAGCATAATAGTCCAATACCTTAGAAAGAAATGGCATGAAGAATAGTGATCTCATGTGTAGGCCCTGCCCACCTCTTTATGATATTGGACCTTCTAGTCAGTGTTCCTTGATTCTTTCCAAATGCTAATTTTATCTAGCTGTCATATCTCTTCCCAGAGAGATCTGTCTCATTTAAAACTACGCTATCACAACCAGAAGTATGTCTGTCTCTCTTTTTTTAACATCTGTTGCTGTCATCTTCTGATTTTAATCCTAATGCTATACTTTTGTCCAAACCTTTATTAACAGTTATGTAGACACTTAATACAGTCCAATGACTCATGACTTTCTCATTTTATAACTTTTTATCTTATCATTCATACTTATTAGCTTTAAATCTTTCCAATTTTTTTTCAACTAAAATAACATTGTATAATATATTCCATGATTGGTTCCTTGTCCATATCTCTAACTACCTGCTTACTCCATTCAGAACACCATTTTGTGCTACATTCCACTAGGATGAGTACTTTTCAGTTACTTAAAGAAGCCACAATCTTTTATCCTAACTTTGTTCATACTGCCACCTTAGCCTAGAGTTTCCTTTGCCTTCCACCCTCCGTTATTTAACTTTA
>NW_011495056.1:1890213-1890718 GCF_000754665.1 Bison bison bison | reverse complement strand
TCGATTCCTGGGTCGGGAAGATCCCCTGGAGAAGGAAATGGCAACCCACTCCAGCACTCTTGCCTGAAAAGTCCCATGGACGGAGGAGCCTGATAGGCTACAGTAAGGAAATGGCAACCCACTCCAGTAGTCTTGCCTGAAAAGTCCCATGGACGGAGGAGCCTGATAGGCTACAGTACACGGGGCTGCAAAGAATCGGACACGACTGAGCGACTTCACTTTCACTTATGCTTTTGTGGAAGAGTCTGAAGCTTATAGTAGAGGTTAAGTATGCCCATCCTAGAATGTTTTCACTTTATTATAGTTGCTTCTACCAGTTGTTAAAAGAAACTATTGCATTAGAAGAGCTCTGGCAATTGAAGAAGGGAAGAGTTCAGAGGTATGTCACTGAACATGGAAGATACCACCCTTTTAAAGTAATGGATTACAGCCTTTTTTATTTACTACATTTATAATTTATTACAGAAAATCCTAGAATTTGCTTTTAAAATTCTTATATGATATA
>NW_011495056.1:1889478-1890113 GCF_000754665.1 Bison bison bison | reverse complement strand
TTATGTAGACACTTAATACAGTCCAATGACTCATGACTTTCTTCATTTTTATAACTTTTTTATTCTTATCATTCATACTTATTAGCTTTAAATCTTTCCAATTTTTTTTCTACTAAAATAACATTGTATAATATATTCCATGATTGGTTCCTTGTCCATGTCTCTAACTACTTGCTTACTCCATTCAGAACATCATTTTGTGCTACATTCCACTAGGATGAGTACTTTTCAGTTACTTAAAGAAGCCACAATCTTTTATCTTTTATCTTTTAACTTTGTTCATACTGCCACCTTAGCCTAGAGTTTCCTTTGCCTTCCACCCTCCGTTATTTAACTTTACTCATATTTATACTGAAATTAATTTCCACCTTCTGTATGTATTTCCATCACTGACAACATTTTCATCACCTGTGCCAGTTAACAACCAATAGGTTTACTCTAGATATGTTAAATGCTAAGTATATTTATTTTATTATATATATTTTATATTTAATTCAATAATATTCAATATTGTTGATAATATTTTATACAGATTTTAATACGAACACGTGATTTATATTTAACATTATAAATTATATATTACATATGTATAAATAATTTGATTCATTTTCTCCCTTTCTCCTTTCTTTTAGTGC
>NW_011495056.1:1888820-1889378 GCF_000754665.1 Bison bison bison | reverse complement strand
CTATACTTTTGTCCAAACCTTTATTAACAGTTATGTAGACACTTAATACAGTCCAATGACTCATGACTTTCTCATTTTATAACTTTTTATCTTATCATTCATACTTATTAGCTTTAAATCTTTCCAATTTTTTTTCAACTAAAATAACATTGTATAATATATTCCATGATTGGTTCCTTGTCCATATCTCTAACTACCTGCTTACTCCATTCAGAACACCATTTTGTGCTACATTCCACTAGGATGAGTACTTTTCAGTTACTTAAAGAAGCCACAATCTTTTATCCTAACTTTGTTCATACTGCCACCTTAGCCTAGAGTTTCCTTTGCCTTCCACCCTCCGTTATTTAACTTTACTCATATTTATACTGAAATTAATTTCCACCTTCTGTATGTATTTCCATCACTGACAACATTTTCATCACCTGTGCCAGTTAACAACCAATAGGTTTACTCTAGATATGTTAAATGCTAAGTATATTTATTTTATTATATATAATTTTATATTTAATTCAATAATATTCAATATTGTTGATAATATTTTATACAGATTTTAAT
>NW_011495056.1:1872621-1888720 GCF_000754665.1 Bison bison bison | reverse complement strand
AAGGTCTCCAAGATGACTCCCAGTGATCTTTCCTCCAAATATTCACTTCCTTGTTCAACCCTGTCCCATTAAATTTAGGTTGGACCAAGTGGCCGGTTTCTAAGGAATAGGATGAAACAGAACTGATTAATGTGTGACTTGGAAACTAAGTCACAAAGGGCAGTTTGATGTTGTACTGTCTCTCACATCACTTTCTCTGGCATAAGCTAGCTCCATATTATGATCAGCTCTCTGGAGAAACCCATTTGATGAACTGAAGCCATGTGTGTGAACTTGGATGTGGATTCTCCAGTTCAGTAAAGCTTGCAAATGGCAAGAGTCCATCTTGTTGACATTTTGACTGCAACCTCAATCAAATGGACTTATAAATGGACTGACAAGTCCACTGTCATCTTGACTGCAACCTCAGGAAAAATACTAAATCAGGGCTCACCAGTTAAGATGCTGAGGTCAGATTATTGACCTCATGAAATTATGTGAGATAATAAATGTTTTTGTTGTTGTTTTAAATAACTACGTTGGGGATAATTTATTACATAGCAATAGATAGCAAATGTATGAGTCATATAAAAGCATAACTAACATTTACAACATATCAACTCTTTAATACTTTCAGTAACCTCTGAGAAATTGTCATGCCTATGGGGGCTTCCCTGGTGGCTCAGACGGAAAAGCGTCTGCCTGCAATGCGGGAGACCCAGCTTCGATTCCTGGGTCGGGAAGATCCCCTGGAGAAGGAAATGGCAACCCACTCCAGCACTCTTGCCTGAAAAGTCCCATGGACGGAGGAGCCTGATAGGCTACAGTACATGGGGCTGCAAAGAATCGGACACGACTGAGTGACTTCACTTTCACTTACACTTTTGTGGAAGAGTCTGAAGCTTATAGTAGAGGTTAAGTATGCCCATCCTAGAATGTTTTCACTTTATTATAGTTGCTTCTACCAGTTGTTAAAAGAAACTATTGCATTAGAAGAGCTCTGGCAATTGAAGAAGGGAAGAGTTCAGAGGTATGTCACTGAACATGGAAGATACCACCCTTTTAAAGTAATGGATTACAGCCTTTTTTATTTACTACATTTATAATTTATTACAGAAAATCCTAGAATTTGCTTTTAAAATTCTTATATGATATACAGAAACATAATTTTATGGAATATGAATATCAAAAATATCAGGTTACAACAGAATATTCTGATTTACTATAGAATTAAATGTGTATAATGAGTTCTGTCTGCATACAGAATATACTTTATTTTCATAAATACATGAAAATTTTAAAAAGCATATTAATCTCTCTAAACTTTATAAATTTTAAGCATTTCATGTAAATTTGAGCTAGCTTGAGTCATTCATTCATTTTTGGATGACCATTCGCTTGCAAATTGAAAGACTGTCATGTAAATACATATAAAAGCGTTATAAATCAGAGGGAAGCAGGATGTGAATGAATATGCAAATTGCATAGGATCTTGAAACTCTTAGTATTCTACTAATCCAATTACCAGGAAGCTGATTGCCAATCTGATTCAAGTGTGTGAAGATGGCTGCCTCATTAAAGCTAATGGCTCCCTCTGGCTAGAAATGATTGGGATTACCAACTGTTAAATTTTGGTAGCCCAGTAAAAAATGTGTCAGAAGCCATTTGAACATAATAACTATATAGAATTCCAAGTATGAAGAAAAATCCTTTCTTATAACTAAGATTCTGAGAGGAAAGCAAGAAGGGGAAGAACACCTGACTTTCTCTGGGACAATATACAGCATCAAAAGATATTTTGGCAAAAGAAGGTAACAGATGTGGTATAACAAAAGCTTCAGTTCATTAGATTATATAAAACTAATAAAATTAAAACTGAATGAGAAAGCAGAGGTCCTTTTCTCTATTTTTTAATAATTAACCTCTATTTTTCATGTTCCTGTAGTGGTACACTGAAAATTTTAAAAGTACATACAAGAGTAAACGAATAAAAATATGTCAAATAAAATTTGCATTTATGACTTTGCCAAATATTGTTTTAAAATCCATAAAGCATTCATTTAAATCCTTAGAAAACATTAACAAAATACATATGTTTTATGAAGTGTCATTTCCTTAGATAGTTCTGCTTATAGAGAAGTTCCTGAGTTTGGTGAATTAATAAAATCTGTGTCCATCAATCTTATTTCAGAAAGTGATTTGTTTTACTGAGAGTTAGTCTTTCCCTTAATTAACAGTGACACATGAAGTCTAGGATCCAAGCTGTAATTAATGTGATGGGAATCACATATTTTAAAAACTCATGGATAAAAACTGTTCTACTCCTGATACTGGCACCACTTTACTTCCTCCATTAGGTGCATAAAAAATAGCAGAGAAACATATAAGCTCCCAGGGCAATAGCTCAGAGTTTAGTGTCTCCCATGGGATATGCAAAGCCAGGACCAAGATGTAAAGCAGTCTTGGGATGCTTCTTTTTGGTAGCTGCTTTAGAGTCTTAGCTTCAAAACCTGTAAAAGAATAGCATGGCAGAAGATGAAGAATCAGTTTTAATCGTATAGAATGTAATGTATTTGTGAAACATTTTTTAAAATTTCTTTTAAAATTAGCATTTGTTGACGAACAATCAAGATGAAAAAAATGATAATTTTATACTCTAGTGAGCAAAGAACTTAGAGGCTCCACTAGTTTCAGTGACAAGAAAATTGCTATGCCACTGACAAACATATTACTAGAAAAAGAGTTAAACTAAATTTTACATCAAGGCTCAAGTCAACAAACAAGTTTTCATGTTAGGCTTTGACTGAGAGATGAAACCATGAAAAATCAATAACCTTTTGAAAGACTAGAAGATATGATATTAAAGTGATGCTTGGTATAGAAATGAATCCTGAGAAGCTCATCTCACAAAGAAAAGATGTTGTGACAATTTTCACTGATATATTTTTCAAATTTGTGTGCAATCATTAAAAATAAGGCATCTGCAAGGAAGACTGAGGTTTGAAACTTCCTAATTTGAAATAACTACTTTGAATTTAATGTTGAATAGACTTTCTAGCAGGAATTTGCATGCCAACTTATATTCCTGTTCTCTAAAGCAGGAATATAGAATTTATTTCTTTTAAACTGTGGTAAGCATCTTGATAACAAAATAAAATATATAATTATTCTGTAAGCAAAGACTTAAGAAAAATAAATGGTAATAAAATTGCCTCTGAAATAAAGAAATATGGCACAGACATTTTCGTTCATTTCTCTTCTGGCCAGGTAGAGATTGTTTTTCAATTACTTGTTCAAAATGAAAGCTTGTGACCCAAACACCTGTGCCAGATTGGTATTTGAGATCACTAATTTGCTGTGCATGACATCCCTTGGAACAGATGCAAGCGGACAGAAGTGACTAAAATGCACTGTTCCAATGGTTGATCAGAGGCTGATGTAGCCAAGAAACAGAGAAAGAGTGGCTTATATGAGAATTACTCACTGCATCAGCAGTCCATGACAGAACCATTCCCAGCAAATGCACAAGGAGTGAAAGTGAAAGTGTTCATCACTTGGTTGTGTCCGACTCCTTGGGACTCTAACGGAAGTAGCCTGCCAGGCTCCTCTGTCCATGGAATTCTCCAGGCAAAAATACTGGAGTGGGTGGCAATGCCCTTCTCCAGGGCCAGCAAATGCATACATTGAGAATTTTATCAGTACTTGGGAATGCTAAATGTCTCTGTTACAACTACGGAAGGCACTTTCTCATGTATTATTGAGAGTTCATGAGGCAGTATACATTAAACCTGTCAAATAATATAAGTTGGTATTACTTTATGAGTTGCCATTTGTTCCTGATTTGCCTAAATGATATTAGTGTTAATAACTTGCTTTAAGTATCTTGGGATTTATTCCACTAAACATTTTGACTTTATATTCCAAAAAAAGGTGAAATATAAATTAGGTTAATCCCACTCCAGTACTCTTGCCTGGAAAATCCCATGGACGGAGGATCCTGATAGGCTGCAGTCCATGGGGTCGGTAAGAGTCAGACACGATCGAGCGACTACACTTTGACTTTTCACTGTCATGCATTGGAGGAGGAAATGGCAACCCACTCCAGTGTTCTTGCCTGGAGAATCCCATGGACAGAGGAGCCTGGTGGGCTGCTGTCTATGGGGTCGCACAGAGTCGGACACGACTGAAGCGATTTAGCAGCAGCAGCAGTAGAGAGTTAGATGTAGATTACACATTCTATCCTTTAAAAGTCAGAGGTTCGGTATAACTATTATACCTTATGTTGAGGTTCTTAATACTTAGAATATTCAATCACATAGAGTCTCATGCAAATCTGAATGCTTAAAAAACAGGCACCAACTTTTGCTTAGAGCAGTGGTTTCCAAAGAAGTTTGCATGCAACCGGAATGAAAATATTAGCACTTTTATTCATATTAATTTTTATAACTAAAAACTGTAAGATAATAAGAAAAATACCAGGATGTGATAATATTATACAAATTACAAGGTTCCTTTACTTATTTCAAACATCCTGTATTTAAGCAATTCAGTTTCCTAAGAGAAAAGTGAGAATTTCACAACAGGCAAGACTGACAGTGCTGCCCTCAAAGTTTATTTGTATATGGTTAAGTTGATTTAATTTTAAACTATATTAATTCTAATGATTGACAGGTAAAAATCATACCACTAATACAAGCACAAACAGAGTATATGGTATATAATTTAAAGATACCAAATAAGTGTCGTATTTCTTACCTGAAGTAATTTACAGCTGTATCACATGGCTTTAAAAAGAAAAAAAAGGAAAATTCAAATCGGAGCTTACAACTAGTAACTCAAAATGCTTTTTAAATTTAAATTTGAATGGCAACCTTGACTTCAATACTTGGGATAAAGGTGAAGAGTGTTTCTTGTCCAGAGAGAACTACACTGGGACAATGGTTAAGAAATTTTAAGAAAGCTGTGAGTTTTGAGGTTTGTTTAATATTTATGATACAGGTTGAGAAAAAGTGGGACTTTTGGGGGAATCCATACATTAATGAAGTACATTGATGACTAGGAGAGCAAGGGATAACTGCCAGAAAGTTGGGGTTCTTCCTCTTGCTCTTCATGGAACTGGCTTTGGAGAGAATAAACATACATGGCTGTCAGCCCTCTGGTTTATATTCCCGCTTACTAGGGAGAGATTCTTTTTTTCATCATTAACAAGAAAACTACATGAAGTAGAGATTTCATATGCAACTGTGGGACTTCCCAGGTGGCACTAATTGTAAAGAATCAGTTTGCCAATGAAGGAAATTTAAGAGATTCAGGCTCAATCCCTGAGTCGGGAAGATCCCCTGGAAGAGGGCATAGCAACCCACTCCAGTATCCTTGCCTGGAGAATCCCATGGACAGAGGAGCCTGGGGAGCAACAGTGCATAGGGTCGCAAAGAGTTGGACACGACTGAGTGACTTCACACTCACACACGCATGCAACTTTGTGACACTACTGTGAATGCTGAACTTTACCCTGAATAACATTCAACTTGAAATGTATACTTTCTTTTGTTATGACTTTCATGTTATCAGTAAGATAACAGAATATGAATATAAATATACAGGATATGAATATAAATATATAGAATATGAATATAAACTTTATCATTGGAGAGCAAAAATCTTTTTTACCTTTGAAGTGTTTCTTTCTCCTTAGTTTTTCACAATCTATTTCATATATACTTTATAATGCACATAATATGCCTACACAGTCTATACTAAGTACATATATTTGGGTTATATGTTCAGTAATTTTTATTGAGATATAAATCCATGCAATAAAATGTTTTGGAGACTTCTCATCGCCCAACTACAGTTTGGCAGTTTGAAGGTACATGATTGTGTTTAGAGTCTTTAACCACAAGGCTTTACCCACATTTTCAGCCTCATCTCCTTTTTTCCCTCATCCTTGCATTAGCATTGCAATCATGAAAAGTCTTTCAGCAAAGTTTACTCTCACAATCCTATGCTTTTACAATGATGGATAACACTAAGATGCATCAATGTGAATTTCACTAATTTTTTTTTTTTTTGAAACTGGTCTATGGACTAAAAGTCTATTTTATAAGGACTGAAAATTTATGAGAAATAATAGCATATTTGAAATAACGTTTTATTACCCTGTTGTCAAAAACTGTAAACAAATGTGAAATTGCCTAGAAACTAAACATTCAAAGAAAAAGATTTTTAAAGTAATATACATTGAAAACTAATGAACATGAAAAAAAACAATATCTTCATGCTTTATAAAGCAAAACAACAACAAAAATAACACAAATTTCACAATATATTTAGCATCACAATGAAGTTCACATGTGACATGGATTGTTAGTTGCCTGCAAATTTTACTTTCATCATTTGAGCAATAGATTCCCTTCTTTTTTAGTACAAAGCAGAGCTAGAGAGAACATGTCCCAGCCCTTTTGCAGCTAGTTATGACCAGCATAAAGTTCTACCTAATAATTAAACAATTTATGCAATTTCTGAGTAATATCCTTAGAAGTAACCTGATGGTACCTACTGAATGTCTCTCTGACTTCATGTGGGCAGTAACATGAAGGTGGGTGTTTTGTGCAAAGTTGAACTTGGGAGGTAAGTAAAAAATCTAAGCAAGGAAGCCTGAGTCATCTCAAGAATGAATCCTTCTGTCCCCTTAAACCACATATCAACTTGGACTGGGAAAGAAATAAATGTTCTGTCCTTTTAGTGTAATTTATATCAAGATTCTTAATAACTAAAATATTCTATTTAAAAGAATCTTATGCACAAATATGGATAAGTTTTTCATTTCTTTACAAACAGTTCATTAGACATTCAATGGTTTATTTATAGCCCAGAAAGATAATAAACCTGTTCTAGCTTGCTCTATAATTTTTTTTCCTCATCTGACTTTGGGAAATGGAAAAGACAATATATATATATGTGTGTGTGTGTGTGTCAGCATTTTATATGTATGCATACAGCTGATCCAAACTGGATTCTGAATATTTCTTCTATACAGTTGTCTTTTCACTATATATTTTTTTAAAAGGCCCAGATGCCTCAACATGTAAACAACACACTATAAATTTCAAGGATTATACAAAAAGATTTTGTTATGTTTTAAGAGGAAATGAAAAATCACCAGCTGCTTTCTAGCAGTGAGATGTTGGGCACATCATATAATCTGTTTTCCATGTTTAAAGTGAGGGAAATTTTCTCTAAAAAGCTATGCTTCTGTTGGTTTCTAATACAATCAGTATATAAAAATTATATCTATTGTTTTGACTAGTTATTGCAGTAAAAATTCTTAGATCTTAAAAAAAATGACCCTCTTAAAATGATAGAAATCTTAGAATAATGAAACTTGAATCAACTCCTAGCCTTTAAAATATTATCATATGTTATTTGATTATTTGATAATAAATGAAATTAAATATTATAGTTTTCCAATATACAAATGCAGATTTAGAGTAAAAGTATTCTACTAAACCAGTAAATTCACTTTTATATGAAAGGTATTTTTTTTTAAAGCAGTGAAGTATGATTATCTTGATTTTCTTTAACCTTCCTTATATTCTAAGAGAGATTTTTTAGCAAATCTTTAGATACTAAAAAAAACGATGTTGGCATCTCATTAATTTGTCAGTACTAATGAATTACTTGAAGACTGAGAGGATACCTTTCACTTTCACTGCAAAGTCTTTAATTTCATGTATTAATTGAAAAGGAAGGACTAGCACTCTTCTGTTTTCATCCACTACCTGACGTATGCTGATTTGCTCTTTCTAGGTTGTAGACAGGTAGCAGACTCTGTGGGTTCATTGCTACCATGTGAACTTGAACAAGCGGGTGTCCAAGCCCCAGCTGGGAACATTATATATGAATCCTGAGTAAGAAAGCGTGGTGTCAAGTAAGACAAAACTCGTTAAAGCAATTTGGGGTGAGAAGAGCAAATGCTAACCTGTAAACAAACATCTGTTTTGCAAATACATAGGCATGTGCTGCTTTATATTGTATTGTGTTCTTCTGCATTTTTTATCAATTCCTTAATCCAGGAGTTTATGCAGTATCATGTGAGGGTGTGCATGTGTGTGTGTGTTCATGCACAAAATATGAGCTAGGTATAGTAGAGTTTCATACAAGACACATGAGATTTCTTCTTTATTATGAGGTACTGATATACCGTAAAGATATGTATTAGACTGTTCACAGCAACTTTATTCTTAAAAATAAAATACTGGAATCAATACAAATGTTCATGAATGGACACATTGTTGCATAGGCACTCAGTGGTGTATCATCAGAAAGAAACACATTTTGTTTATATATTGTATATGCTTTATTATTCATCTGTTGATTGATATATCTCGGCTATTGCAAATAGTTCTTCCATAAACGTTGACAAGTGTATCTTTTCAAATTAGAGTCTTAGTTCTTTTTCTTTTTCAGATTATATCTGGGAGTGGAATTCTTGGACCATATGGTAGTTCTATTTTTATTTTTTGAGAAAACTCAATGCTGTTTTCCATAGTGGCTGCACAAATTTCCATTTCCACCAGCAGTGGAGGAGGGTTCCCTTTTCCCCACATTGTCACCTGCATTTGTTATTTGTGTTCTTTTTCATGCTAGCCATTCCATCAGGTGTGAGGAGATAGTGCACAGTGGTTTTTTTCTTTTTTTCTTTTTTAATTTTATTTTATTTTTAAACTTTACATAATTGTATTAGTTTTGCCAAATATCAAAATGAATCCGCCACCGGTATACATGTGTTCCCCATCCTGAACCCTCCTCCCTCCTCCCTTCCCATACCACCCCTCTGGGTCGTCCCAGTGCACTAGCCCCAAGCATCCAGTATTGTGCATCGAACCTGGACTGGCATCTCATTTCATACATGATATTTTACATGTTTCAATGCCATTCTCCCAAATCTTCCCACCCTCTCCCTCTCCCACAGAGTCCATAAGACTGTTCTATACATCAGTGTCTCTTTTGCTGTCTCGTACACAGGATTATTGTTACCATCTTTCTAAATTCCATATATATGCGTTAGTATACTGTATTGGTGTTTTTCCTTCTGGCTTACTTCACTCGGTATAATAGGCTCCAGTTTCATCCACCTCATTAGAACTGATTCATATGTATTCTTTTTAATGGCTGAGTAATACTCCATTGTGTATATGTACCATAGCTTTCTTATCCATTCATCTGCTGATGGACATCTAGGTTGATTTGCTTTTCTCTGATGATTAGTAGAGTTGAGCATCTTTTCATGTACCTATAGGCCATCTGAATGTCTTCTTTGGAAAAATTCCTAATCAGATCCTCTGCCCATGTTTTAATCAGATACTTTTGTGGTTTGTTTGTTTTTGATGTTCTGTTGTACCAGCTATTTGTGAAGTTGATAATGAAGTAGGCTATTCATGTGTAAGTTGTCGCTGCTGTTGTTCAGTCACTAAGTCACGTCTGACTCCTCTTTGTGACCCCACTGACTACAATACACCAGGCTTCCCTGTCCTTCACTATCTTCCGGAGTTTGCTCAAACTCATGTCCACTGAGTTGGTGATTGTATCAAACCATCTCACCCTATGCCATATTCTTCTCTTTTTGCCTTCAGTTTTTCTCAGCATCAGGCTCTTTTTGACAGTGGGTCAGCTCTTTGCATCAGGTGACCAAAGTATTGGCACCTCAACTTCTGCATCAGTCTTTTCAATGAATATTCAGTGTTGATTTCCTTTAGGATTGACTGATTTGATCTCCTTTCAGTCCAAGAGACTCTCAAGAATCTTTTCAAACATTATAGCTTGAAAGCATCAATTCTTTGGTCCTCAGCCCTCTTTACAGCCCAACTCTCATATCCATGCATGATACTAGAAAAACCATAGCTTTGGATATATAGACCTTTGTTGGCAAAGTGATGTCTACTTTTTAATATGCTTTCTAGTTTTGTCATAGCTTTCCTTCCAAGGAGCAAGTGTGTTTCAATTTTATGGCTAAAGTCACAGTCCACAATGAATTTTGAGCCCAAGAAGATAAAATCTGTCACTGCTTCTACTTTTCCCCCTTTTATTTGCCATGAAGTGATGGACCAGATGCCATGATCTTCCTGTTTTGAATTTTGAGTTTTAAGCAGTATTTTCACTCTCCTCTTTTACCCTCATCAAGAGGCTCTTTAGTTCTTCATGAGTAAGGTCAGGGGATATATAGGAAATTTCATTACCTTCCTCAACTGTGTTTGAAGTGAAGTGAAGTGAAGTCTCTCAGTCGTGTCCGACTCTTTGCAGCCCCATGGAATGTAGCTTATTAGGCTCCTCCGTCTATGGGATTTTCCAGGCAAGAATACTGGAGTAGGTTGCCATTTCCTTCTCCAGGGATCTTCCCTACCCAGGGATCGAACCCGGGTCTCCAGCATTGTAGGCAGACGCTTTTACAGTCTGAGCCACCAGGGAAGCCAGCCAACTGTGTTTCTTGTAAATAAAAAACTGCTCTGAAGTGTTAGTCGCTCAGTTGTGTTACACCCCATGATCCCACGGACTATAGCCCACCAGGCTCCTCGGTCCTTGGAATTCCCCCGGCAAGTATCTTCCTGACCCAGGGATTGAACCTGGGTCTCCTGCACTGCAGGCAGATTCTTTGCTGTCTGAGCCACCAGGAAAGCTTTAAAATGTAATATATTAAAAAAAAAAAAAACTTACAAATAAAGTGTGAGATCTTCAAGAATAGTGTAATTTTTATTTATAACTTCAATATTAAATGACATTTTACCTTAAATATTGAAGGTAAAATATTCATATTTTGTGGAATAGATTGTCATGAACAAAATAATTATTGACCAATTTTAAATAAAATGAGGTACTTACAGCTCATATCTTATTACACAGACTAGTTTTCAATAAATATTTTTATTTATGACTATATAATTGAATAAGTAAGCCTTCTATTTTATTCTCACTTTACAGTACCTCAGTCAAAATAACTATTGTATGATTTCTTAGCTCAAAACAGTTATTCTTCAGACATTTTCCTTAGTACTAAAAAAATGTGTATTCTAAGATCCAGAAAAAGATCTTTCTAAGGGAAATACTGCTGAAATCAGTTTGTTGTTGTTGTTATATAGTTGCTAAGTCATGCAAGACCCTTTTATGACCTCATTTACTGATATCAAGGGAATATTTCATGCAAAGATGGGCACAATAAAGGACAGAAACTGTATGGACCTAGCAGAAACAGAAGATATTAAGAAGAGGTGGCAAGAATACACAAAGATCTATGCAAAAAAGATCTTAATGACCCAGATAACCACTATGGTGTAATCACTCACCTAAAGCCAGACATCCTGGAATGTGAAGTCAAGTGGGCCTTAGAAAGCATCACTATGAACAAAGCTAGTGGAGGTGATGGAATTCCAGTTGAGCTATTTCAAATCCTAAAAGATGATTCTGTGGAAGTGCTACACTCAATATGTCAGCAAATTTAGAAAACTCAGTAGTTGCCACAGTACTGGAAAAGGTCGATTTTCATTCCAATCCCAAAGAAAGACAATGCCAAAGAATGCTCAAACTCCCACACAATTGCACTCATCTCACATGCTAGCAAAGTAATGCACAAAATTCTCCAAGTCAGACTTCACAGCACATGAACTTCCAGATGTTCAAGCTGGATTTAGAAAAGGCAGAGGATCCAGAGATCAAATTGCCAACAACCGCTGGATCATAAAAAAAGCAACAGAATTCCAGAAAAACATCTACTTCTGCTTTATTGATTATGCCAAGCCTTTGACTGTGTAGATTACAACAAACTGTGGAAAATTCTTAAAGACATGTGAATACCAGACCACCTTACCTGCCTCCCGAGAAATTTGTATGCAGGTCAAGAGGCAACAGTTAGAACTGGACATGGAACAACAGACTGGTTCCAAATCGGAAAAGGAGTACGTCAAGGCTCTGTATCATCGCCCTGATTATTTGACTTATGGGCTGCCATCTATGGGGTTGCACAGAGACGGACACGACTGAAGCAACTTAGCAGCAGCATGCAGACTACATCATGCAAAATGCCAGGCTGAATGAAGCACAAGCTGGGATCAAGGTTGCCAGGAGAAATATCAATAACCTCAGATACACATGTGATACCACACTTATGTCAGAAAGTGAAGAGGAACTAAAGATCCTCTTGATGAAATGGAAAGAGGAGAGAGAAATGCTGACTTAAAGCTGAACATTCAAAAAACTAAGATCATGGCAAACTGGTTCCATCACTCCATGCCAAATAGATGGGGAAACAGTGGAAACAGTGACAGACTTTATTTTTTAGGCTCCAAAATCACTGCAGATGGTGATTGCAACCATGAAATTAAAAGATTTACTCCTTGGAATAAAAGTTATGGCCAACCTAGACAGCATATTAAAAAGCAGAGACATCACTTTGCCAGCAAAGGTCCATCTAGTCAAAGCTATGGTTTTTCCAGTAGTCATGTATGGATGTGAGAGTCGGACTATAAAGAAAGCTGAGCACTGAAGAATCAATGCTTTTGAACTGTGGTGTTGGAGAAGACTCTTGAGAATCCCTTGGACAGCAAGGAGATCCAACCAGTCCATCCTAAAGGAAATCAGTCCTGAGTGTTCATTGGAAGGACTGATGCTGAAGCTGAAACTCCAATACTCTGGCCACCTGATGTGAAGAACTGACTCATTGGAAAAGACTCTGATGCTGGGAAAGATTGAAGGCAGGAGAAGAAGGGGACAACAAAGGATAAGGTGGTTGGACGGCATCACTGACTCGATGGACATGAGTTTGAGTAAACTCCAGGAGTTGGTGATGGACAGTGAAGCCTGGTGTGCTGCAGTCCATGGGGTCGCAAAGAGTTGAACACAACTGAGCAACAGAACTGAACTGAACAAGGGTCCTCTGGCCATTGGATTTTCCATGCAAAAATACTGGAGTTGGCTGTCATTTCTTTATCCAGGGGATATTTCCAACCCAGGGATTGACCACACAGCTCCTGCGTTGGCAGGAAGACTCTTTGCTGCTGAATCAGTGGAGAAGCCCTGAAATTAGTTTAGGTTTATACTCATTACATCCCTAACTTCCCTTATTTCATATTGGAAGTGAGAAGCCCAGCGTTTCCCAATTCTTTCCAAACATTTTAATGAAAAAAAAGTTATGAAAATGTTATATGGTATATTCCTTTTCATTTAAGAAACTTGTTTGTACTCACAAGGTAAATCATATGGTCTTCCATTGAGGAAAGATTAAATAGAATAGAAAATACTTTCCCAAGGGATTTATATTCAAAACTAGTCACTAATATCAACATTATTTTTCTATATTGTTTTTCCATTTCCTCCTTTCCTATGTAAGAAATTTAGTTAAAAGATATTTGAATTTATATTGTGGTATAATTGTCTTGAAGTAACTACTTTCTACCAATAAGAATGTTGATACAAACAAGACCCAGTGGGTTGCTGTGATATTTTCCTTAATAAAACAACAAAAATGGATGTTCTCACAAAAGCATAACTGAAATTTCTATGGTTGAAATACAATTTGTTAGAGAAAAGGATTTTCAAATTGTGTTTGACTAGACCAATACTTGTGAAAACAGAGGGCCTGCTCCTAAAGAAATTACTAAAAGGAGAAACATTTCATTTTGTTTCTAGCTTTTTCTTATAGCCACCATATTCTTTCTGCCTGTAATTTTGTTTTCTTATAACACTTTTATTAAATACCATAGGCTGCATATACATTTAATCATCAGCTTTGGGAAATATAAATTATAATTCTTATTTTACTTAAACAATTGGCTTTATGAGGAAGGGATCAAGTTGATAGAGTTTATAGAGTATAAAAACCCTGAGCTCATCCTCCCTATGGGCATACCAAAGTTAAAGCTACTTACAGAGCAACTACCTATGAGAATGACCTGAAGATAAGCAGAAAAGATTTTCCACGATTAAAGATATATAAAAGGAACCATAATGAGGTCAGTAAGAGTGACAAAGATGTGATCTTGTTGAGAGGCCTGCCTCAGATTGGTGACTTATAAGTGGGAAGGATGCCGTGACCACAGAGGTCCTCCCCCAGGAACAAAGAGAGAGAGTTCCACATCAGCCTGAATATCTTGCAACAGGAAGAAGAGCCCCCAGAAAGTGAGACTTTGAAAGCCATTGGGGCTTACATTTGGAAGAAATAGAGATCTATAGGAAATAGAGACTGCGCTTAAATATTGCATGCAAAGTCTCACATGCTCTGAGTCCTGGCACAAAGGAAGTCCTTTGAAAGACATCTGTGTCAGACCCACTTACTGATCTTGGAGCATCTCCCACAAAGGCCAGGGGCAGCTGGAATTCTCCTTGGGAACTAAGATGCTAGAGGCAAACATTTTGGAAATCTCATTCTTTCATGCTGACATGGCTCTGGCAAGTGCCATTTTGGAATCCTCCTTCTTACCCTATTAGTGCCTGGGCCAGCCCCACCCACCAAAGGGCCCACAAAAACTGCAAGAAGCAGCTTGCACAGCCAGCTAGGCCAGGGTCAGCCCTGTCTACCCTCACGCCAACAGTAGCTGACCCCATCAAAACACAAAGACACAGCCTACACAGGGTTCACTCTTGGAGCGCGTAACTCTGGTGGCAGAGGGAAGTATGCTGCTGGGATCCAAAGGACATCTCTTACATAAAGTCACTGCTCCAAGGTCAGGAGATGTAACTAACCTAATATCTATTAAAAAAAAAAAAAAAAAAACAACACAGAGATCAGGCAAAATGAGGAGACAGAAAAATACATTTCAAATGAAGGAAAAGACAAAACATAAGAAAAACGACTAAGTTAAATAGAGATAAGCAATCTATCTAATGAAGTCAAGGTACTGATGATAAAGATGCTTACCAATCTTGTGAGAATAATAGATGAACTCAGTGAGAACCTCTGCAAAGAGTTAGAAAAAATAAAAAAGAACAAATCAGAGCTGAAGAATACAATAACTGAAATAAAAACACAAAATCAAGAGTAGATTAGATGATATAGAAAGTGGGTCAGCAAAACTGAAGACAGAGCAGTGGAAATCACTTAAGCTAAACAGAGGGGAAAAAAAATTAAATAAGGACAGCTTAAGAAATTTCTAGGACAACAGTGTATTAGCATTCACATTATAGAAGTTCAAAGAAAGAGATTGGCCCATTTTTTGATTGGGTCCGTTTATTTTTCTGGTATTGAGCTGCATGAGCTGCTTGTATATTTTTGAGATTAATTCTTTGTCACTTGCTTCATTTGCTATTATTTCCTCCCATTCTGAAGGCTGTTTTTCACCTTGCTTGTAGTTTCCTTCGTTGTGCAAAAGCTTTTAAGTTTAATTAGGTCCCATTTGTTTATTTTTGCTTTTATATCCATTACTCTGGGAGGTGGGTCATAGAGGATCCTGCTGTGATTTATGTGAGAGAGTGTTTTGCCTATGTTTTCCTCTAGGAGTTTTATAGTTTCTGGTCTTACATTTAGATCTTTAATCCATAAGAGACTACTATCAGCAACTATGTGACAATAAAATGGACAACTTGGAAGAAATCGATGAATTCTTCGAAAAATATAACCTTCCAAAACTGAACCAGGAAGAAATAGAAAATTTTAGCAGACCCATCACAAACATGGAAATCAAAACTGTAATCAAAAATCTTCCAACAAACAAAAGCCCAGGACCAGATGACTTCCAGGTGAACTCTACCAAAAATTTAGAGAAGAGCTAACACCTATCCTGGAGAAGGAAATGGAAACCCACTCCAATACTCTTGCCTGGAGAATCCCATGGATGCAAGAGCCTGATAGGCTGCAGTCCATGGGGTTGCTAAGGGTCAGACATGACTAACTGACTTCACTTTCACTTTTCACTTTCATGCATTGGAGAAGGAAATGGCAACCCACTCCAGTGTTCTTGCCTGGAGAATCCCAGGGATGGGGGAGCCTGGTGGGCTGCTGTCTGTGGGGTTGCTACCAAAAATTTAGAGAAGAGCTAACACCTATCCTGGAGAAGGAAATGGAAACCCACTCCCATACTCTTGCCTGGAAAATCCCATGGATGCAAGAGCCTGGTAGGCTGCAGTCCATGGGGTT
>NW_011495056.1:1851417-1872521 GCF_000754665.1 Bison bison bison | reverse complement strand
ACTTTCACTTTTCACTTTCATGCATTGGAGAGGGAAATGGCAACCCACTCCAGTGTTCTTGCCTGGAGAATCCCAGGGACGGGGGAGCCTGGTGGGCTGCTGTCTGTGGGGTTGCACAGAATTGGACATGACTGGAGCGACTTGGCAGCAGCAGCAGCAGCAGCAGCAGCAGCAACACCTATCCTAATCCTCCTAGAAAATTGCAGAGGAAGGTAGACTTCCAAACTCACTCTATGAGGCCACAATCACCCTAATACCAAAACCAGACAAAGATGCTACAAAAAGAGAAAGCTACAGGTCAATATAACTGATGAACATAGATGCAAAAAATCCTCAACAAAATTCTAGCAAACAGAATCCAACAACATATTAAAAAGACTATACATCATCACCACATGGGCTTTATCCCAGGGTTGCAAGGATTCTTCAATATTTGCAAATCAATCAAAGTGATACACCACATTAACAAATTGAAAGATAAAAACCATATGATTATCTCAATAGATGCAGAGAAAGCCTTTGACAAAATTCAACATCCATTTATGATAAAAACCCTCCTGAAACCAGGCATAGAATGAACATACCTCAACATAATAAAAGCTATATATGACAAACCCACAGCAAACATTATCCTCAATGGTGAAAAATTGAAAGCATTTCCCCTAAAGTCAGGAACAAGACAAGAGTGTCCACTCTCACCACTACTATTCAACATAGTTTTGGAAGTTTTAGCCACAGCAATCAGAGAAGGAAAAGAAATAAAAGGAATCCAGATTGGAAAAGAAGTAAAATTCTCACTGTTTGCAGATGACATGATCCTCTACCTAAAAAACCCTAAAGACACCACCAGAAAATTACTAGAGCTAATCAATGAGTATAGTAAAGTTGCAGGATATAAAATTAACACACAGAAGTCCCTTTCATTCCTATACACTAACAATGAGAAAACAGAAAGAGAAATTAAGGAAACAATTCCATTCTACGTTGCTTTTTCATTCATTTTTGTTTGTTTTTGTTTTGTTTGCTTGTTTTTGTTTAACTTTACCCTACTTGCTTTCCAAACATTGTAGAACTGTGGTTTGGTGTTTGTTATTAATTTTAGAGATTTCTCAGGTATTATATTTTCAAATATTTAATTTATTTTGTTTTCTCATATATTTTGCTCTGGTTTTAAATTCATATGTATATTACACTCTTCGAAATTATCTCATAGCTCTTCATATGTGTGTTGTTTTCATTCTTTTTCTTTTGAATGTTAATTTCCGAAGTTTCTTTTGACCTATCTTCCACAACACTGATTCTTCTTCTGCCATGTCAAGTCTAGTGTAGAATTATAGAAGATATTCTATACTTATGTCATACTGGATTTTTTCCCACATCACTTTCTTTATTCTTTCTGAGATTTTTCATCTCTCTTCTCATGTTTGTTCTTGTATGTTATCTACTTTTTTCCCATTAAAGTCCTTAACAAATTAACCATAGTTATTTTAAATTATTTGCTTGATGATTTCAAAATATGTGTCACATCTTTGTTTGGCCGCAATGGTTGTTTTACCTTTTTGGAATGCATCTTCCTTGCCTACAGGACTTTTTGTAACTTTTGTTGTTGAAAGGCAACAGTGGGGGCTAATGTCATTAAAGGAAATAAGCCTTTAGTGAGAGATTCTACATTAGGACTTCCCTGGTGGCTCAGATGCTAAAGAATCTGCCTGTAATGCAGGAAACCTGGGGTTCAGTCCATGGGTTGGGAAGATACCCTGGAAAAGGGAATGGCAACCCACTTCAGTATTCTTGCTGGGAGAATCCCATGGACAAAAGACCCTGGTGGGATACAGTCCATGGGATTGCAAAGAGTCATACACGACTGAATGACTACTGCTAACGCTACATTAGTTTAGCTAGGAATCAAGTGCTTCTTAAAGTTTTCTGTAGCTATAGGTGCCAGATGCTTCAAGTTACTCTGGTGTCTTTGTTTTTGTCTCACCTTCACTTTGGGCTTTTCTAAGAACTCATCCTTGTGTCTCCTTCAGCAATAATCTTTGGTATTATATTGGAGTCATGCTAGACATGTATGGATAAAGATATTTCTAAAATCTAATGAATTCTCATTTTTTAATAGCATTTGTAAGAGGATTGTGACTTTCCCAACATTTTTCCCTAACATTATTACTTTTTTCCCCTTCTCTCCTATACCTCAACCTCTCATGGACATGATTCTTCTCAATCCATTTCAGTGATGTTCTGACTCCTATTGATTATTTCCCAGCTTAGTTGACACAGAAAGACTACAGAAGGCTGAAGTGAAAGGAATGCCCTTCCCCCACAATCTTTTCCCCTGCAGAGTAAGATTGTGTTATGGAGATGGCTCAGGGAATTATTTCCACTGATTACTCTTCCCCTCCCCTGGCATGTGTGTGTGAGTCCCTCAGTCCTGTCTGACTCTTTGCAATCCCATTGACTGTAGCCTGCCAGACTCCTCTATCCATGGATTTCACCAAGCAAGAATACTGGAAGGGGTAACCATTCCCATCTCCAGGGGATCTTCTTGACCCAGAGATTGAACCCAGGTCTCCTGCAGTGCAGGCAGATTCTTCACTAAATCATCAGGGAAGCCTTCCCAAGTGGTGCTATTGGTAAAGAACCCACTTGCCACTGCAGAAAACATAAGAAATGTGGGTTCAATTCCAGGATTTGGACGATCCCTAGAGGAGGGAATGGTACCCACTTCAGTGTTCTTGCCTAGAAAATCCCATGAACAGAGGAGCAAAGATTCTGATGTGACTTAGCACACATGCACACATGCATACCCTGACATAGTTACAGGGTATCTTTCTTATATGTTTATTATGAGAAGCTGGTGTTATTTCCTGGAGGTCAAACACACAAAAAGCTTAACCTTGGCTTTGCCTCTAAGAGTTCTTTACTTTCAAGTTGAAATCCACACTCAGACTAAAGTGATTTGTCAAAACAGCTTCTGCTCCAGGTAACCAAATCTTGGCTGTGTCTTTTTTTTTTTTTTTTTTAATTTTTAAAATTAAAAAAAATTTCAGGTATACACATGCTCCCCATCCTGAGTCTTTTTGAATGAGCACATCTCTACAGATTTTGATGTAGTGGTTTGCCCTCTGGTTCAAGTAGAATCCTTGATTTTTAGGTTTTTTTTGTCTTTTTCTTGTTGTAAGGACAGATGTGATGACTGCCAAGTTCTTTACACATCAGCTCTGATCCTGGAAGTCCTCTTTAAAGAGTTTTAATTGTTCCCATTTTGGGGGTCAGAATGTGGCTGTAGATCAAACTGAACTCATTCAATGGTGACCAAATACTCTTCACTGAAAATACTTTGATGTACAAAGAGTTAAATATCTTCTTTTTGAAAGAAAATCATTTTGCAAAACTATTTTCCTAATTTAACTGTTGTCTATCGATCAGTGAATACTGATTCTCTAATTGTAGTTTTAAGTGAAATGGACATACATTGCTTATCTTCAATGAGTAGGTCTAATTGTTGAAAAACATTTAGACTTATGTAGTTTATTTTTGTTTCCAGATCCACAGCCCAAATCCTGGCCACAGAAGATTGATACAGATGATTGTGTTGCGATTTTTGCCAGATTGCTAAAGGTACTACAGACTCAGGTATTTTCCTTTTCTGCTCCAGACAAATCTTATAAAATCTTACATTAATGAAATGCTACTTAGAAGCTAAAGAAAGGAAGGCAGATTTCATAACTATAAAAGCACTATTTTTAAATGCTAATGATGATATATACTTCTCTCCTACAGACATATTTAGTGATAAATATAAATGCTTTTGTATTTTGGGTTTCTTGGGGCAAAAAAAACATAATGTTATCCATTTTATTTTGTTTAGTCATGAATCAGAATTCAATTTAGCCTAAGGTTCAGGAAATTTTCCTGGAGGTGAATAGCTGAGCAAAATTTGGAATTAGCTAAATAAGAAAGAATAACAGATTTCTGTGTAGAAAGGATGGTTTGTAAACAGAGAAGAAAAAAAAAAATAGTATACTAAGGAAGCTAAAAAGGCTTGATGTTTCCTAAGAACAACAGGAGAGCTTTTGCTAAAACATGCAAGAGATAAGCAAGAAAGGATTATAGTTGGACATCTGTCATGAAAGTTCTAAAAAGCAATGTTAAGGAATCTGGATTCAATTCTATTGGCAACGAGGAGCTTGTGTCAAGGTGATATAACAGATGATGAGGGTTGAAAGGGTCATAGTGGAAATAGGAAAAGAGAGAAAGAACAAAGAGTCAAGAAAATACTGAGACAAAATGATTTCCTGTTTCAATGTGAAAGTTGAGGGAAAGGTAGAAATCAAGATTCCTGCTTGGATTTCTAGGTGTGGTGATTGAATGGTTGGTACTGATATTTCCAGAGAGAGGGAAAAAAATTGAGAAGAAAGCCACACTTGAAATGGGGTGAAAATGAGAAAGAAGGAATAGGCTCAAGTTGATATTCTATAATATGAATTGGGAATGTGTTACTTGTAGCATATTTACTGTCAATAACATAGCATTTATAGGTAAACTTATGTGAGTGATTCTTGAGAGGAAAGAGCTAAGGTAGGCACTCCAGAAAATATCAGAATTTAATTAATAGATAAGAGGAAACAAGGTAAATGAAGGAATAAAAGTGAAAGTGTTAGTAGCTCAGTCCTGTCTGACTCTTTGTAACCCCGTGGACTGTAGCCCGCCAGGCTCCTCTGTCCACGGAATTTTCCAGGCAAGAATACTGGAGTGGGTTGCTATTCCCTTCTCCAGGGGATCCCTTCTGCAGGGATTGCAGGCATATTCTTTACTGTCTGAGCCACCAGGGAATACTAGTGTCTAAATGGAAGATGAAGCAGGTAAATGACATCACAGAATTCAACAGGCAAATTATTTTAAGGAGAAATATATGGTCAATGATATTAAAAATATTAAAAATCAGTGAATCAGTAACAAAGTACAGAATGTCTGTTGTTCTTAGACAAACAGAATTTGTCGGTTGAATTGTTTTTTCAGAGTAATTTTAGTAGACACATATAGATGTTAGTGCAACAAGAAATGAATGGAAAATCATGAAAATACCATACCAATAGACTGAAGAAATTTAGCTGCAAAATTAAAAGAGCTAGGGGAAGATATCTGAACCTGAAGAGCGAAATGTGAGTGAGAATGTGTGTGCTGTTATGAGAAAGACTTGGGCACGTTTGCAGTCTAGGGGTAAAGAGTTACTATCCTAAGTAAGAATGCAGATGCAGAAGGGATAGCAGAATCCTAGGTGTAAAAATGGGCTAGAAGGGCACTTTCATTCCTGTGCTTTCGGATAATTGGTTAGTTCTGTGTGCAGATACGGAGAAGGCAATGGCACCCCACTCCAGTACTCTTGCCTGGAAAATCCCATGGATGGAGGAGCCTCGTGGGCTGCAGTCCATGGGGTCGCTAACAGTCGGACACGACTGAGTGACTTCACTTCCACTTTTCACTTTCATGCATTGGAGAAGGAAATGGCAACCCACTCCAGTGTTCTTGCCCGGAGAGTCCCAGGGATGGGGGAGCCTGGTGGGCTGCCGTCTATGGGGTCACACAGAGTCGGACACAACTGAAGTGACTTAGCAGCAGTGTGCAGATAACTGTGAGACAACTGCAGAAACCATCAGTTCAGTTCAGTCGTTCAGTTGTGTCCCTTTTCGACCCCATGGACTGTAGCGCCAGGCTCCCCTGTCCATCACCAACTCATGGAGCTTACTCAAACTCATGTCCATTGAGTCAGTGAGGACATCCAAGCATCTCATACTCTGTCATAGCCTTCTCCTCCTGCCTTCGATCATTCCCCACATCAGAGTCTTTCCAAATAAGTCAGTTCTTTGCATCAGGTGGCCAAAGTATTGGAGTTTCAGCTTGAGCATCAGTCCTTCCAATCAATATTCAGGACTGATTTCCTTTAGGATGGACTGATTGGATCTCCTTGCTGTCCAAGGGACTCTCAAGAGTCTTCACTAACACCACAGTTCAAAAGCATCAATTCTTCGGCACTCAGCTTTCTTTATAGTCCAACTCTCACATCCATACATGACTACTGGGAAAACCTATAGCTTTGACTAGAAGGACCTTTGTTGGCAAAGTAATGTCTCTGCTTTTTAATATGCTATCTAGGTTGGTCCTAACTTTTCTTTCAAGGAGCAAGCATCTTTTAATTTCATGGCTTCAGTAACCATCTACTCACTGTAGATGGTTTTTGGAGCCCCAAAAAAATAAATTCTGCCACTGTTTCCCCATCTATTTGCCATGAAGTGATGAGACCAAAACCATACTGCATGATTTTATTATTCTTCTTGTTCTAAGTGACACTGCCACATTAGACATTTAGTTTGGCCAGTTTATTAAAGTGCATGCACTGAAGTAAATGTTTATCTACAATCATAATGAAGAGTCCAGGTTTGCCAGTGGTCTAATATTCTAAAAACAAGCACATATATAAAAAAATAATAATAAACATCCCCGAATAGAAACAAACCTGTACCCTCTTGTGCAGCATACTAAAAATAAAGCCTGTATCATTTGGAGTTTTATAAACCATTTGGCAATTGTATTAGGTAAAACTATGACCACATGCTCATCTTTTAATGAGAAAATACAGTAAGTTCTAAGATAGAAAATAAATAGAAAAGACAGAAAATAAGTCAGGTTGGCACATTTGCCTCCCTGTTTCTTATCTGCTCCATCTTTCTTTCTGCATCTTCACTGAGCTCAGGAAAAAGGCAGCAGCTGCTCTGGAAGTGCTGTAGCAGCTTGTGCACAGGCACTTCTTACCCATTGTGAGTGAAATTGACTAGAATCACACATTCTTCATCAATTTCCCACTCAGTACAAATCAGTTCTTCCACTCAAGGGGACTGCACTACATTTGCTCTGCAGCTGGCAGTCCCATGGAGCTAAGTTGGAGGAAAGAAAGACGGCCTGCTGCTAGTGAGTAAATGCACTCTGGGTGGGTGTGCTCACCTGATTCTGTGATTGGAATCAGCCTCTTCTGCACAGAGAGCGGAGGAGGCTCAGGTTGAGCTGAAGGAAATGAAGAGTTTCTGGTTTTAATGCTCAAGTTCCGCTCTAACTCATAACTAATGAACTAGCATCCTGCACAGCGGTACCATGTTCCACAGGCAGCAATTATATAAGAATAGCATTCCAAACTTGGTCGTCCTGTGACTGCCTGGCATACAGGCTGCTAGTGTGGGAAGAAGCTTTCACACAGATGTTAGCTAGCAAATAGACGGATGGAAGTGGTGGTGGCTTACTGGGTTCACAACCAGAGAGGACAAAGATTTAAATTTAAAATCCTTAAACTAAGGCGCAAGATGATTCATGCTGAAAATATATTTCTTTATGCGACCTATGAAATTTCTAAATGGGTGTATTTCAACTGAAAGCACAAAATGGGTTATTTTAGTAACCAGCCTCATGTAATCTCCCAATAATTTGAATTGGAATTTCTTATGAAACTTATTATAAAGCAGATTCCTAGACCATACCATGTGAGTCTAATCAGTAATTATGGATGAGGCACAAGAATTAGTCATTTATAACAACTTCCCAGGTAATTAATGTGTACAATAAAGCTTAAGAACTACCAGCATGTACTGACCTTGATAAATGACACAAAAACATAATTATGAAAAAAAGACTCCAAAGGCACTTTCAATTTAAATGGTATCATTTTTAAACTAGTAGCAGTTAAATAATCCCAGTGTGAGCAAAAAGAAAATGAAAGCTATATGGATAGAGTAAGTAGTTATCATTTGGATAGCAGAATTCACGTTTCTTTTCATACAGATGGGACAACTGAGTTAAGCATTTGAAGACTTTTAGTAATTGCTATTAGAGCTAGAGAGCAAACAACTCTACTGTAAAAGAAGGCTCAGAGGACTTGCTGAAATCATGATAATCCAACCTATTACAGAATTTTAGTTGTATTTAATTTCAGCTGCTGCTGCTAAGTCACTTCAGTCATGTCCGACTCTGTGCGACCCCAGAGATGACAGCCCACCAGGCTCCCCCGTCCCTGGGATTCTCCAGGCAAGAGTACTGGAGTGGGGTGCCATTGCCTTCTCCATTAACTTCAGCAAACAAATGCAAATATACGGCACAATAAATAGGTGCTTCTGTTCTTTCTTGAGTCAGTGGTTCAGTTCAGTTCAGTTGCTCAGTTGTGTCCAACTCTTTGCGATCCCATGGACTGGAGCATTCCAGCTTCCCTGTCCATCACCAGCTCCTGAAGTTTACTCAAACTCATGTCCATTAAGTCGGTGATGCCATCCAACCATCTCATCCTCTGTCGTTTCCTTCTCCTCCCGCCTTCGATCATTCCCAGCATCAGAGTCTTTTCAAATGAGTCAGTTCTTGGCATCAGGTGGCCAAAGTATTTTCTTCCAAGGAGCAAGCTGCAGTCTCCATCTGCAGTGATTTTGGAGCCCCCCCAAATAAAATCTGTCAATGTTTCCGTTGTTTTCCCATCTATTTGCTATGAAGTGATGGGACAGAAATACACGATCTTAGTTTTCTGAATGTTGAGTTTTAAGCCAACTTTTTCACTCTCCTCTTTCACTTTCATCAAGAGGCTCTTTAGTAAGTGGCATTGCTTATTAATTACAGCAATCCCACTTCTGTCCCCACTCCCAAATCAGGTTCTGATGGTGCCTGAGAATCTATGTCAACAAGGCTTTCCATTTTTCTAATCTCCAAATTACAGGTAACCACACTGAATAAATAATCTCATGAAAAACAGTTTTCTTTTAGTTTAGGAACATTTATTAGATAAAAGACACTAGTTAATCTTCAAAGGCTGAATTCTACACAATGTACAGACATACACTAATTAATAGGCCTTTATTGACTTAGTTTGAAAAAGTCCAATATAGATTAATATCTTACTTTATCTAACGGTAAAAATTACTTTTGTTTTTATTATGGTCTTGGAAATAGAAATTCATGGTTTTCATAAGCAATTTACTCATATAAAAATATGTAATCAGGGAAATAATGATATTATCCAAAATATCTTCATTCCTTTAATTAGTTCTTAGAAAATTAGTTCTTTGAAAAAAAATTATTCAGCAAAACCAAGCATAAATTTATAGTCTAATCAGTTTAAAAAACAGTCTTTGAAATTTAATTAACCTAGCTAGAACAAAAAATAGTATGCATGATTAGAATCTACCTTTAAAATGTTCAGATGTCTGTTGCCTCATTAATCAAACATTCTTGGTGAGTGTACTCCCGCCTCTGTTATGTACACTGCCAAAGGAAGAGTTTACACCCTGAAATAAGTGTTGTTTTTTCTGAACTTTCTGTATCCATGAAGAGGAAGTGTAGCCAATCAATTAGTAATACCCCTTTGTTTTTTGAGGGGCATTTTATTGATATCTGGCTTTACAAATATCAGCATGTCATATACTGAACAGTTTCACTGTGGAAAAGAAAGGATAGGGGTGATTTTTAGAAACTGCTTTTGTGTTTTGTGTAACCACTGGTATTAGGGAGGGCTTGCCAGGAGGTGCAGTGGAAACTGCCTGCCAATGCAGGATACACAGGAGGCTTGGGTTCAATCCCTGGGTCAGAAAGATCCCCTGGAGGAGGAAACGGCCACCTACTCCAGTGTTCTTGCCTGGAGAATCCCATGGACAGAGGAGCCTGAAGCTGAAGTTCATAGGGTCACAAGAATAGAACAAGACTGACCACACATGCAACATGCAAAAGCATTAGGAACAGAAAACAGACTCAAGTGAAAAGAAGTGACAAAGACATTATCTTAAATCTGTTTTAACCCTTAAATAAGTAATCCAAAAACAATTGTACTTCATGATACTATTCTATATCTCAGGCTCTGTAATTATCTCTGATAACATTTTCACTAATGCAACTATACCCAGGTCAACTTGGTAACTTTTTGCCCCACCCCTATCTTGCATTCACAATCTTTCAGCATTTACTAAATCACATTGTGATTACTCATTTTCTACTAGTCTTTTAGTTTTTTGAGACTATGGACAAACTTTGTCTGTTTCTTATCCTCAGAATTGAGGTTGCATTTTGTATAAATCAGGCAGTCAATAAAATTTCATTGAAGGAATAATGAAAGTTATTGAAAAATGTCTTAATGATATCTTTGGAAAAATATAGATCATCTCCCATAAATCTTTCTTTCCTCTTGAAGCTTTAGAAAGCAGAACACTATTCAGGGATTAGGAGTAGCGAGTTGTTAACTCATACTGCTTATTGCTTCAATCATGAGACAAGTAATCTTTTGAAACTATGCTCAAAGTGAATTGTGTTGAATTTATTTAAATCTGGATCAGCTACATTTAACATTAGATTTTCAAAGCTTGCTCTTCACTGTCAAACTGGAAGGAATTAAGGATGAATCTTTTTAATTAAAAACAAATACCAACTAAAATAATGTAGTTTATTTACTTCATTGATGTATCTTGAGGTTTTTTTAATTTACTTTCATCAATAAGAGACAAGAATGAAATTAAAATAAAATCATACACTTATAGAAATCTTGGATATGTGCATGCGTGCAAAGTCACTTCAGTCATGTCCAGCTCTGTGTGACCCTATGGACTGTAGGCCCACCAGGCTCCTCTCTTCATGGACCTCTCCAGGCAAGGATACTGGACTCGTTTGCCATGCCCTCCTTATGACCCAGGGATCAATCAGCTGTTTCTCATGTCTCCTGCCTTGGCAGGCAGGTTCTTTAAAACTAGCACCTCCTGAGAAGCCCGAAATCTTGGATACATAATATGTATTTTACTATATGTAATGTAGTCCAGTTCACTAGTGTTATCTGTGCCTCGGAACAAAGTACTCACTATGAGCTGAAAGATTATCTTGAGTTCTTGTAACTGAATGCATATGTACTATGTGCTCACTCTTATCCGATTCTTTGCAGCCCAGGAACTGCAGCCCTCCAGGGTCTTCTGTCCATGAGATTTTACAGGCAAGAATTTTGGCGTGAGTTGCCATGCCCTCCTCCAGGGGATCCTCCTGACCCAGGGACTGAACTTGAGTCTTTTGTGTCTCCTGCATTGGCAGGTGAATTCTTTATCACTGTGCTACATGGGAAGGCATGCAAAATAGAAATGATAAAAATACATTTAAATTGATGGCAACTGACTTGAGCTTTGCAGTTTATTCCATGTTAGTTTACAAAATGCATTTCTTTTCCACTCTAGTGCTATGTTTACCTCCCATTAATACTGATAGCCAACAATCACCACACTTAAAAATAATTGTTATGTCAAATTTTCTAATCTGTATTTTTTCTTTTTAGCCCCAACTCATCTCTGTGTCACTTAAAATTTTTATAATGCTTTTGTCTTTCTAAGGTGTATAGCCATTCCTCAGACTGGTATTTTCATTTTTCCAATCTTACCTGCTATACATTAAATTTATAGGAAAGAATAGAAAAGCTAAAGTGATAAAAGAAATCAGCCATTCATTTCCCAAGATAATCTAGAGCAGAAGAGGAATGTGGTGTGTCTTAGGGGAGAATATTCTATTTTAGAAAATTCACTTGCAATACAACACTACTTTCAGATACTCTAAGATCTTCCTCTTTCATAGATTATGATCAAAGGCTGAAAACAGGAAGAATTAAGTGTATATACATGTATTCTACTGAAAGAATAATTTATAAAGAGACAGTTTACCTTCAAAGAGAAACATGTATCAAGGTCTAAGATGACCACTTCATCATGAGAGGGTGAAAATAAATGATATGGCAAACATTGAGATGAGAGATACAAGTCTCTATCTTATCATTATTTGGGGATATACATTTATTTGGGCAGAGACTTTGAAAACAGAAACACAAAAACTTTTGCTGTATCTCTGTAATAGGCATAAAATGGCAAGTAAAGGCTAGGTGGTTATGGATTGGAAATGGAAAGAGATCCTATTTTTTAAAAAAATCAAGAAGAAATGTTTCTCAATTACACTGTATTTTGAAGCAGTGGCTGTAACATACAAAATAAATTCTAATTAGAATTCTAATTGAACATCTCTTTATACATGTAGAAACAGTCATAGGAGGACTTAAAGTTATCTATTGAGTACTGGAGTGGGTTGCCATTGCCTTCTCTGATTATTAGATAACATAGGATAGCAGTGAATATAATATATAATATCTTAACAAATACTGCTTCAGTAATCCCTGGGGCTTGAAAATACCAAAATTTATTCCCTCATTTTTTTTTTTTAATTTTCTCTCCAATTTTCAAAGAAATTTATATTCCTTGAGGAATTCTAAAATTTGAAGCTATCAAAGGTAAAGGAGTATCAAAGATATGAGGTGAATAATTGAATTTTTTATGGGTGCCAAGAGATTTGTGTACTGTGATATGACTAACAACATATTAGAACATTGTTAGATCAAAATATATGAGTTATATTTTCTGATATTCATTAAAATTACATAAAATTTAATTAAAAGTGTGCATGTATATTTATTAGAAGTGCATATATGCATAATATACACAATAAAATCTACACAGTGGTAATGTGTGTATACATTATATGCATTTACATATAACACATATTAAAATAATGACTATATTTTTATACATTAAAAGAACATAACTCTTAGATCTGATAGACAATTGAAATCACTGCCCCCAATATTGGAGAGAAAGGTGAATACAGGGAATCACAATGTGCTGGAGCACAAACTCATGAGCAGAAACCTCGGAGGGAACCAGGGCTGGTGTAGGAAAACCTACACTGTACCTAACAAGTGACAGGAGGCTCTGTGTGGAAGAGTGTGAGGGTGAAACTCCCCAGAGGAAGCTGCTCAGAGAGGCCCCCATGATTTCGCATTTTGTCTCTAAGAGCTAGACCTGGTTCTCAATGTAAACATCAGACAAAAATCCCTTCATGATTCCAGCAAGGGGAGGGAAGAGTAACTATTTTGAAATATTTTACTAGAGACTGTGTTAGTCACTCAGTCATGTCCGACTCTGCGGCCCTATGGACTATAGCCCACCAGGCTCCTCTGTCCATGGAATTCTCTAGGTAAGACTACTGGAGTGGATTGTTATTTCCTTCTCCAGGGGATCTTCCCAAGCCAGGGATTGAACCCAGGGTCTCCTGTGTTGCCGGCAGATACTTTGCTGTCTGAGCCGCCAGAGATTAGCCCAGTGGTTTTATTTGTTTTAAATAGTCTAACTGACCTAGAGTCAGGGAAATAGCCAGTTCCAGCCAATTCTGGCATCCATGCAGAGAAGGTAAATACCCAGCTCCAGACTCTTCCAGCCATCCCATCCCACCCAAGTTTGGCCAAGTGAGGAGAGTTCTATGAAGTTCCACCACATCTTACCACCATCACTAAAGTCCAATTTATGATACTTCCTTTTATCAGTACTCAATGTCTAGCTATCTAGAACTAAGTTTCAAGACATAGCAAAAGGCAAAAGCACAATTTGAAAAATCACAGCAAGCCTCAGAACCAGATATAGCAAGGATTTTGGAATCATCAGGCTGGGAGTTTAAAACAGCTATGATTCACTGCTGAAGGCTATAATGAGTAAAAGAAATACTGTGTAAGAACAGATGGGCAATGAGAGGAGAGATAGAATTTTAAAAAACAAAAATTAAAAAGAAATGCTGAGGATTAAAAAAAAAGAACCTATTACATAAATGAAGAATGCTTTTAAATGGACTCAATAGTAGATTGGACCTGGCTAAGAAAAAAATCTCTGAGCTTGAAGATGTGTTATTTCAAATGTTCAAAACAAATGTTCAAAACAAAAAAGCAAAAACAAAAAGAAAAAAAAATGGTAGAGAATAGCCAAGAATACGGGGACAGTTACAAAAGGTGTAGCATATATATAATGGGAATATCGAAGGGAAAGAAAGATATGAATATAAGAAATAATTGAGGCAACAATGATTAAACATTTCCCCAAATTCAAATCACAGTTCCAGAAAGCTCAGAAAACAACTACCAGAATAAACACCGAAATAGCTATTTTATATGGAAATTAGGCACATTGTATTTAACTTATGGAAAAAGACAAAAAATGTTTGAAAGAAGCTAAAGAAAGAAAACATGGTATACTCTTACCTGCAGAAAAGCAAAGAGGATAATTACATCTGACCTTTCCTCAGAAACCATGCGAGCATGAAGAAAGTGGAGTGAAATATTTGAGTGTTGAGACAAAAAGACCACCAGCTTAACATTTTGTACCCTTCAGAAGTGAAGGAGGGGCTTCGCTAGTGGTGCAGAGGGAGCCCCTCTCCTTCATGCTTCCTGAAGCTCCTGAATCTTTTTTACCACAGAATTGTCTTTAACTGCAAAAACAAAAAAATTTGCTCTTCAACTTACCTTACCTATGAATAAACCTCAAGATCACTTGGTTCTTGGTTTTGCCCTGAATTAAAGATTCTACTAACCAAGTGTTCGTGGGAATATTTATGCTATTCATATTGAAAATACTGCTTCAAAATGAAATTTAGCTCACTCGTCTTCAGAAGACCCACCCTCCCACTCAACCACTTCCCCTCCTGCTTCTCTCACTTCTTTCCTTCTTACTTTCCTTCAGTTATCTTGTCTGTAAAATGTACCGTGTCAGACGCTGTGCTCAATGCTGTAAATACAAAGATGAGTAAAAATATCACTCCTTTAAGGGTAAAGTTCACAGTCCAGTATAAGGGATTTCTTCAGGGAAAAGATATAAATATATTTATATGCATTAGTGCACTACCACTTCATAAACAAATGACAACCCACCTTTCTTCATAGAGATGATATCTGATCTGAGAGATTTTGATATTTTCAATTGATACTCATAATTAATTATAAATGCACACATAATTAAATGGGGAAAATAGCATTCATTAACTGATTAATCATATTCCTTCAACAAAGTGTATTTTCCTCCTTTGAGATCACGGTAAAGACAATCAACCTGTGGTTAGAATCAAGTATAGAATTGTGGGAGGTTTTCAGGTTTGATAACATTTTATGAAAATTTGAAGTCATAATTACAATGCTATTTGTAGGCTCACAAGATTCCAGGGAATACATGAATTATACCAATTATCTCTAATAGGAATGGCAGAGGAAGAAGCATGGAGTGGCTCAGAAATAATTTATGTTGCATGAATAAAGTGTTCCTTTGGCTCACATCACCAGGTTTTATTATTATATAATCACTTACAAAATGAGATGAAAATAGAAATTGTCACTTATAGAAACTTCCCTTTGTGCAAACTTTCTTTAAATTTTCAGAAGTTTGAAACTTATTTTTGCCTAAAAATCACTCTTATTACTTGGCCTTTGACAGTATATAAAGCTCAAGTTATATAAAGTAAATGTGGTAATATAATTTAAAGTTTACCTTTAAGCTTTTACTCATTGTGTGCTTATGGACTAGGTAAATTAATCTCATTCTTGCTGAATGTAGACATAGAGACATATTTTGCTCAAATTTGAAGGTTTACCTTTTGGTAGTGCCTCTTGTTATGCAGAGTGACCTGTGCTCAGTTGCTCATCCAGCTCTTTGAGACCCTATGGACCACCAGGCTCCTCTGTCCATGGAATTTTCCAGGCAAGAATACTGGAATGGGTTGCCACGTCCTACTTCAGGGGATCTTCCCAGTTAATGGATCAAACCCAAATCTCTTGCATTGCCTGCACTGGCAGGTGGATTCCTGACCACTAGCACCACCTGCAAAGCCCACTGAGTGACCTAGTTCTCAGAGAAGCTGTCCATGCTGCCATGCTAACACCTCGTATTTTCCTCCCTTTTTCCTTTTGTCAGAATAGAATCCGGCTTACCTGGGAGACATTGTTGGTTCAGTTCCATACCATGACAATAAAGTGAACATAATAAAATGAGTCACACAAGATTTTGGTCTTTCTGTGCATATAAATTGTATGTTTGAACTACTCTGTAGCCTATTAAGAGTGTAAGAACATTACGTCTAAAAGAACAATATAAATCAGTCAGTCAGTTAAGTCACTCAGTCGTGTCTGACTCTTTGCGATCCCATGGACTGCAGCACACCAGGCTTCCCTGCCCATCACCAACTCCAGGAGATTACTCAAACTCATATCCATTGATTCAGTGATGCCATCAAACCATCTCATTATCTATCATCCCCTTCTCCTCCTGCCTTCAGTCTTTCCCAGCATCAGGGTCTTTTTGAGTGAGTCAGTTCTTCACATCAGGTGGTCAAAGTATTGGAGTCTCAGCTTCAACATCAGTCCTTCCAATGAACACTCAGGACTGATTTCCTTTAGGATGGACTGGTTAGGTCTCCTTGCAATCCCAGGGACTCTCAAGAGCCTTCTCCAACACCACAGTTCAAAAGCATCAATTCTTCAGCTCCCAGCTTTCTTTGTAGTCCAACTCTCACTTCCTTACATGACTGTAGGAAAAACCATAGTTTTGACAAGACAGACCTTTGTCTTCAAAGTAATGTCTCTGCTTTTTTGATATGCTGTCTAGGTTGGTCATAGCTTTTCTTCCAAGGAGCAAGCATCTTTTAATTCCATGGCTGCAGTCATCATCTGCAGTGATTTTGGAGCCCAAAAAAATAAAGTACGTCACTGTTTCCACTGTCTCCCCATATGTTTGTCATGAAGTGATGGGACCAGATGCCATGATCTTAGTTTTCTGAATGATGAGTTTTAAGCCAACTTTTTCACTCTTCTCTTTCACTTTCATCAAGAGGCTTTTTAGTACTTCTTCACTTTCTGCCTTAAGAGTGGTGTCATCTGCTTATTTGAGATTATTGATATTTCTTCTAGCAATCTTTATTCTAGCTTGTGCTTCATCCAGCCTGGCATTTCGCATGATAACCTGCACATAAGTTAAATAAGCAGGCTGACAATATACAGCCTTGACATAGTCCTTTCCCTGTTTGGAACCAGTCTATTGTTTTATCCAGTTCTAACTGTTGCTTCCTGACCTGCATACAGATTTCTCAGGAGACAGGTCAGGTTGTCTGGTGTTCCCATCTCTTTCAGAATTTTCAACAGATTGTTGTGATTCACACAGTCAAAGGCTTTGGTATAGTCAATAAAGCAGAAATAGATGTTTTCTTCTGGAACTCTCTTGCTTTTTCAATGATCTAATGGATGTTAACAGTTTGATCTCTGGTTCCTCTGCCTTGTCCAAATCCAACTTGAACATCTGGAACTTCACAATTCACATACTGTTTAAGCCTGGCTTGGAGGATTATAAGCATTACTTTGGTAATGTGTGAGATGAGTGCTGTTGAGCAGTAGTTTGAACATTCTTTGGCATTACCTTTCTTTGGGATTGGAATGAAAACCTACCTTTTCCAGTCCTGTGGCCACTGCTGAGTTTTCCAAATTTGCAGGCATATTGAGTGCAGCACTATAACAGTATCATCTTTTAGGATTTGAAATATCTCAACTGGAATTCCATCACATCTACTAACTTTGTTTGTAGTGATGCTTCCTAAGGCCCACTTGACTTCTTATTCCAGGATGTCTGGCTCTAGGTGAGTGATCACACCATCATGTTATCTGGGTCATGAAGATCTTTCTTCATAGTTCTTCTGTGTATTCTTGGCACCTCCTCTTAGTATGTTCTGCTTCTGTTAAGTCCATACCATGTCTGTCCTTCATTGTGCCTATCTTTGCATGCAATGGTCACTTGGTATCTCTAATTTTCTTCAAGCAATCTCTAGTCTTTCCCATTCTATTGTCTACCATATAAATACCTTAATTTAAAAATATTTTATTGCCAAAAACTGTTAACACACAGATAGTTGTAGTAATAACAGCAAAGACCACTGACCACAGATCACCATGTAATAATAATGAAAAACTTTGAAATATTGCACAAATTACTAAAATTGACACAAAGACACAAATTGGAAAAATGCTGTTGGAAGAATGAGGACTGCCACAAACCTTCAATTTGTTAAAAGTGCAGTATCTTTGAATCACAATGAAGTGAGCTGTGCCTATATCTGAATTTAAAAGGAGCATCACTTTTCTTTTGTTCTTAGAGTCTTCTGGGGTATATCCAGAATATCAGATGTATTGGTGGCAAGAAAAAGATAGGTACAATTGTCAAACACCCAAATTAAACCTCTTTTCCACCTTGCCATCAGTTCAGTTCAGTTCAGTCACTCAGTCGTGTCCGACTCTTTGCAACCCCATGAAGCGCAGCACGCCAGGCCTCCCTGTCCATCACCAACTCCCGGAGTTCACTCAGATTCATATCCACCGAATCAGTGATGTCATCCAGCCATCTCATCCTCTGTCGTCCCCTTTTCCTCCTGCCCCCAAACCCTCCCAGCATCAGAGTCTTTTCCAGTGAGTCAACCCTTCACATGAGGTGGCCAAAGTACTGGAGTTTCAGCTTTAGCATCATTCCTTCCAAAGAAATCCCAGGGCTGATCTCCTTCAGAATGGACTGGTTAGATGTCCTTGCAGTCCAAGGGACTCTCAAGAGTCTTCTCCAATACCACAGTTCAAAAGCATCAATTCTTCGGTGCTCAGCCTTCTTCACAGCCCAACACTCACATCCATTCATGACCACTGGAAAAACCATAACCTTGACTAGACAGACCTTTTATTGGCAAAGTAATGTCTCTGCTTTTGAATATACTATCTAGGTTGGTAATAACTTTTCTTCCAAGGAGTAAGTGTCTTTTAATTTCATGGCTGCAGTCACCATCTGCAGTGATTTTGGAGCCCAAAAAGATAAAGTCTGACACTGTTTCCCCATCTATTTCCCATGAAGGGATGGGGCCAGATGCCATGATCTTCCTTTTCTGAATGTTGAGCTTTAAGCCAACTTTTTCACTCTCCTCTTTCACCTTCATCAAGAGGCTTTTAGTTCCTCTTCACTTTCTGCCATAACGGTATTGTCATCTTCATATCTGAGGTTATTGATATTTCTCCCTGCAATCTTGATTCCAGCTTGTGCTTCCTCCAGCCTAGCGTTTCTCATGATGTACTCTGCATATAAGTTAAATAAGCAGGGTGACAATATACAGCCTTGACGTACTCCTTTTCTTATTTGGAACCAATCTATTGTTCCATGTCCAGTTCTAACTGTTGCTTCCTGACCTGCATACAAATTTCTCAAGAGGCAGGTCAGGTGGTCTGGTATTCCCATCTCTTTCAGAATGTTCCACAGTTTATTGTGATCCACACAGTCAAAGACTTTGGCATAGTCAATAAAGCAGAAATAGATGTTTTTCTGGAACTCTCTTGCTTTTTCCATGATCCAGCAGATGTTGGCAATTTCTTTTCTGGTTCTTCTGCCTTTTCTAAAACCAGCTTGAACATCTCGAAGTTCACGGTTCACGTATTGCTGAAGCCTGGCTTGGAGAATTGTGAGCATTACTTTACTAGCATGTGAGATGAGTGCAATTGTGCAGTAGTTTGAGCATTCATTGGCATTGTCTTGCTTTGGGATTGGAATGAAAACACCTTTTCCAGTCCTGTGGCCACTGCTGACTTTTCCAAATTTGCTGGCATATTGAGTGCAGCACTTTCACAGCATCATCTTTCAGGATTTGAAATAGCTCAACTGGAGTTCCATCACCTCCACTAGCTTTGTTCATAGTGATGCTTTCTAAGGCCCACTTGACTTCACATTCCAGGATGTCTGGCTCTAGGTCAGTGATCACACCATCATGATTATCTAGGTTGTGAAGATCTTTTTTGTACAGTTCTTCTGTGTATTCTTGCCACCTCTTGTTAATATCTTCTGCTTCTGTTAGTTCCATACCATTTCTGTCCCATCTTTGGGATTACCATTATAGAGCCCATCTTTGCATGAAATGTTCCCTTGGTATCTAATTTTCTTGAAGAGATCTCTAGTCTTTCCCATTCTGTTGTTTTCCTCTATAGTTCTAGCTGAAGTACTTCTCACCTCCGCAGTGACTTACCCGTGTACCATTATTTAACATATGTGGTCATATTCTTTTCTTTGGGGAAATCTTCCCCCCAAAATTGAATTCTCTATATTTCTTTTTGTCTTATCCTATAGGGTCATGAGTTGGAAAGATGGATTTTTTTGGAGGTTGCTTTTTACATTGATTTAGTTTTAAACTCTTTGATATAATTTTAAACTTACAAAAGATACACAAATAAGGAGGAATTCCCACACACATTTTATTCTGACTATCCAGTTTTTTAATATTTTTCCATTTGTTTGTATGTATATTTAATAGTAGATAAAATATTTTATTTGTATTTATTTTTTATCAACCACAAAATATTTCACTCTATTCTCTTCTTGCTTGTCTACTATCATTTTTATCTGTCTTCCTCTGTATGTAAATTTCTCCCATTTCTCGCTTCATGTAATATTTTCTCTGTCTTCATTTTTCTTCCATGTGAATAAGATAAGCCTAGATTTTTTTTTTTTTAATTAAGCTGGGGAGGTATTTGGGGGCTAATATTTTCCTCTCTGGTGTTCTCCAAGCCTCCTGGATTTGTAGCTTGGTATCTGTTCTTGTCCATTTTATTTTTCTTTCTTCCTGGTAGTCCTATTAGAAATATGTCACAAAGTGTGAAACCAACCCCATTCTTGGATTTTAATTTTCTTTTTTTCTGTTATGCTTTATCCTTGCATTTCTGTTTGGAGAGTTTTCACTGACCTATACTCATGCTTACCCAATCTGCCACATCAAGTTTAATAGAGTAGAGTACATCATAATGGTATAAGCACTTTTTATTTTATTTATTTTTTAGAAAAATTTTTGACTTGTAGTATTTTAGGTGAATTCTTTTTTTTTTTTTTGTCCATTGCTCTGCTTATTTTACTCAGTTGTTCTTACACGTCTACTTTTTTTATTAGAACTCTTAATAAATTATCTATCTAGCAATTCCAAAGTCTGTGTCACATTTTATTTTGCTTCTGATGATTTCTTTGTCGTCTCAGATTGCTTTTGTTTATTGTGTTTTGGTATGACTTGTAATTTTCTCTTGAAAGGCAAATAAGTATCAATTAATGTGATTGCAGCCATGAAATTAAAAGACGCTTACTCCTTGGAAGGAAAGTTATGACCAACCTAGATAGCATATTCAAAAGCAAAGACATTACTTTGTC
>NW_011495056.1:1850793-1851317 GCF_000754665.1 Bison bison bison | reverse complement strand
AGTTAAATAATCCCAGTGTGAGCAAAAAGAAAATGAAAGCTATATGGATAGAGTAAGTAGTTATCATTTGGATAGCAGAATTCACGTTTCTTTTCATACAGATGGGACAACTGAGTTAAGCATTTGAAGACTTTTAGTAATTGCTATTAGAGCTAGAGAGCAAACAACTCTACTGTAAAAGAAGGCTCAGAGGACTTGCTGAAATCATGATAATCCAACCTATTACAGAATTTTAGTGTATTTAATTCAGCTGCTGCTGCTAAGTCACTTCAGTCATGTCCGACTCTGTGCGACCCCAGAGATGACAGCCCACCAGGCTCCCCCGTCCTGGGATTCTCCAGGCAAGAACACTGGAGCGGGTTGCCATTTCCTTCTCCAATGCATGAAAGTGAAAAGTGAAAGTGAAGTCGCTCAGTCGTATCGGACTCTTAGCGATCCCATGGACTGCAGCCCGCCAGGCTCCTCTGTCCATGGGATTTTCCAGGCAAGAGTACTGGAGTGGGGTGCCATTGCCTTCTCCATTA
>NW_011495056.1:1836463-1850693 GCF_000754665.1 Bison bison bison | reverse complement strand
TGGCCACCTCATGTGAAGAGCTGACTCATTGGAAAAGACTCTGATGCTGGGAGGGATTGGGGGCAGAAGAAGGGGACGACAGAGGATGAGAAGGCTGGATTGCATCACTGACTCAATGGACGTGAGTCTGAGTGAACTCCGGGAGTTGGTGATGGACAGGGAGGCCTGGCGTGTTGTCATTCATGGGGTCGCAAAGAGTTGGACACAACTGAGTGACTGAACTGAACTGAACTGAAGGTAAATTGGTCTGTTATGTGAGGATTTATGTTAATTTCATTAGTAGTGGGCTCCATTAATATTTGTTCTGCCTATAGATGCCAGAGGTCTCAAATTATGTTTTTTTCCATGTTATGTCTCTTCTCTTGATTTGGGACTTCCCTAAGTACTCTCAGAGAGAATTAACACCTTGCTGCATTTCTACCTGTAATCCACTGCTGTGCTAGTAGTAAGGATGGGAAAGAGGGCAACCTATAGTTTTTAAGCAAATTTCCACCTTTTAGACAGTAGACCTTATGGAGAAGATTCTGAATTTATTTCAGTAATCACTCTCCCCCTCCTCCTGCCACAGTCAGGAGGGGTTTTTCTTGGATACTCCATGAGAATCTAGGGTGGTTCCTATCGTTCAGTCGCTAAGTCGTATCTAACTCTTTGTGAAGGTTCTCACAGCAAGAATATTGGAGTGATTTGTCTTTCTCTCCTCCAGTGGACCGCACTTTGTTAGAACTCTCCACTGTGACCTATCCATTTGGGTGGCTGGCCCTGCACAACCTGGCTCATAGCTTCATTGAGTTACGTAAGCCATGGTTCCTGTATGTAAATCAAACTAATATGATGGGTCTCTCTTAAAATTCCAGCCTCCAGGAATTTTTCACTCTAAAGTTGATTTCTACCAATTTATGGCTTCTGATACAATTAAACAAATCTTAGCTGTATCTCTTTGAACTTGACTGTTTCTCCAGATTTGGGAGTAGTAGCATGTCCAATGGAGAAGGCAATGGCACCCCACTCCAGTACTCTTGCCTGGAAAATCCCATGGATGGAGGAGCCTGGTAGGCTGCAGTCCATGGGGTCGCTAAGAGTCAGACACGACTGAGCGACTTCACTTTCACTTTTCACTTTTCACTTTCATGCACTGGAGAAGGAAATGGCAACCCACTCCAGTATTCTTGCCTGAAGAATCCCAGGAATGGGGGATCCTAGGGGGCTGCCGTCTATGGGGTCGCACAGAGTCGGACATGACTAAAGTGACTTAGCAGCAGCATGTCCAAGTCGTGTCACTTTTCTCTAGGTCTAAGAAAAGCTGATGTTCACTTTATCCAACATTTGCTGTCACAAAGATGAAAATGACAACTTCTGAACTTTCTAGTCAATGATAAAACTAGAAGTATTCTTTTTTTTTAATTCTTAATACCTATTGATAATTTTCTAAGTCCTTTATTCTTTCTATATGAACCTTTTGTCATTATTTTGGGAGGAAATGCTGCTTCTCTGCATCTATTCATTTGTGTATATATATATATATATTTTAAAGTCAGTCTGATGGATTTTTCTTGCATTTAGTAAGATGAAATTCAATAAATATTTATTTTGATATGCAAGTTGTTCCAGATTTATCCATTGCAAACCTCATCACAATAATTTATGAAAAGTCTCCATGATACTTGAAATTTCATTTGTTTTTGACACAACGTGAGGTCCCTATCTCAACTTTTATTCCTCTGCCTTACTGTAGAAATCAGGCATCCTCTAAAATGTAATTCCTTTAAGTATAGATTGCTATTTAGAAGCTGAGATCTGGACTTCTAGAGCTAAAATCTGGTCATTTTCCTTGTGGTCATTTTCATCTTTACAACAAAAAGCTGGATAGTGAAAAAGCATGGAGCACTCATACATAGTACAATATGTACTTTGAAACGTTTGCAAAGTGAAAGAATGCATTTAAAAATAACCACCTGTTGTTGACTGCACTTACAGGAAATGTCCAGAATAAGCAAATACATAGGTACAGAAAGTAGGTTATGAATTGTCAGGGGCATGTGAGTGGGAGGGTATGGCTGCTGTTGGGTATAGGGCTTCCTTCTGAGGTGAAAATGATGTTCTAAAATTACATTTTGTGTATGGATGCCAACTCCATGGATAGAGTAAGAATCTCAAAATTTTGTACTTTGAACTATGGATTTAACTGTATGTCAGTTATATCTCAGTAAAGTCACAATTCTTTGGCAATGCCAAAGAATGTTCAAACTACCACACAATTCTACTCATTTCACATGCTAGCAAAGTAATGCTCAAAATTCTCCAAGCCAGGCTTCAACAGTTCTTGAACCATGAACTTCCAGATGTTCAAGCTGGATTTAGAAAAGGCAGAGGGACCAGAGATCAAATTGCCAACATCTGCTGAATCATCGAAAAAGCAAAAGAGTTCCAGAAAAACATCTATTTCTGCTTTATTGACTATGTCAAAGCCTTTGACTGTGTGGATCACAACAAACTGGAAAATTCTTAAAGAAATGGGAATACCAGACCCAGACCTGTCTCCTGAGAAATCTGTATGCAGGTCAAGAAGCATCAGAACTGGACATAGAACTGGACATGGAACAACAGACTGGTTCCAAATCAGGAAAGGAGAATGTCAAGGCCGTATATTGTCACCCTGCTTATTTAACTTATATGCAGAGTACATCATGTGAAATGCCAGGCTGGATGAAGCACAAGCTGGAATCAAGATTGTCAGAAGAAATATCAATAACCTCAGATATGCAGATGACAACACCCTTATGGCAAGAAAGCAAAGAGGAACTAAAGAGCCTCTTGATGAAGGTGAAAGAGGAGAGTGAAAAAGCTGGCTTGAAACTCAACATTCAAAAAACTTACCATTCAGAAAAATAAGATCATGGCATCTGGTCCCATCACTTCATGGCAAATATATGGGGAAACAATGGAAGCAGTGACAGAATTTATTTGGGGGGGCTCCAAACTCACTGTGGATAGTGACTGCAGCCATGAAATTAAAAGATGCTTGTTCCTTCAAAGAAAAGCTATGACCAACCTAGACAGCATATTAAAAAGCAGAGATATTACTTTGAAGACAAAGGTCCATCTAGTCAAGGCTATGGCTTTTCCAGTAGTCATGTAAGGATGTGAGAGTTGGATTACAAAGAAAGCTGGGAGCTGAACAATTGATGCTTTTGAACTGTGGTGTTGGAGAAGACTCTTGAGAGTCCCTTGGACTGGACAGAGATCCAGCCAGTCTATCCTAAAGGAAATCAATCCTGAATATTCATTGGAATGACTGATGCTGAAGCTGAAACTCCAATACTCTGGCCATCTGATGCGAAGAACTGACTCACTGGAAAAGACCCTGATGCTGGAAAAGATTGAAGGCAGGAGAAGGGGATGACAGAGGATGAAATGGTTGGATGGGGTCACTGAGTTGATGAACATGAGTTTGAGAAAGCTCCAGGAGTTGGTGATGGACAGAGAAGATGGGTTAGCAAAGAGTCAGACATGACTGAGCGACTGATCTGAATTTAAAGTCACTATGGGAAAAGATTGAACTGTCTATAAACTGTCTTATAGAAAATTGATATCTTTATAGTATCTTTTTTAATTAAATTTATTTATTTTAATTAGAGGCTAATTACTTTACAATATTGTATTGGTTTTGCCATACATCATCATGAATCCACCATGGGTGTACACATGTTCCCAATCCTGAACCCCCCTCCCACCTCCTTCCCCATACCATCCCTCTGGGTCATCCCAGTGCACCAGCCACAAGCTTCCTGTATCCTGCATCAAACCTGGACTGGCAACTCGTTTCATACATGATATTATACATGTTTCAATGCCATTCTCCCAAATCATCCTCCCCCTCCCTCTCCCACAGAGTCCAAAAGACTGTTCTGTATATCTGTGTCCCTTTTGCTGTCTCCCATACAGGGTTATCATTACCATCTTTCTAAATTCCATATATATGCATTAGTATACTGTATTGGTGTTTTTCTTTCTGGCTTACTTCATTCTGTATAATCGGCTCCAGTTTCATCCACCTCATTAGAACTGATTCAAATGTATTCTTTTTAATGGCTGAGTAATATTCCATTGTGTATATGTACCACAGCTTTCTTATCCATTCATCTGCTGATGGACATCTAGGTTGCTTCCATGTCCTGGCTATTATAAACAGTGCTGCAATGAACACTGGGGTACACGTGTCTCTTTCAATTCTGGTTTCCTCGGTCTTTCCATCCTTGAACATGTGTATTACTTTATTTAGTGCTCATTCATTTATTTCAATAGTTTCCTTGTGTTTGGTGTAGAGGACATGCAATCTGTTGTTTCTTCCTAAATAGTTTCTTATTTAGATGCTTTTTAAATAGCCCCTTTAAAAATTCTAATTTTCTCTTTGTTTGAAGCTAGTGTATAGAATCGGAATTGATGGTTGTTTATTTTCTATCATTCAACCATGTTAATTTGCATTAAGTATTAGTAGTACTTTTATGAATTTTGTAGAACTTCACACAATAATTTTATTTCTGAAATTAAGGACAATTTTGTTACTTCTGTTCCAGAGTTATCTTTTTTTTTTCTTTCTTCAATGCAGACAAGGACATATATTACAATGTAATAAAGACACTTTTACTTTGTTTCAAATTTAAGGGAGAAATATCTGATGTCACCAATAAGTATGAAGGGCTTCCCTGGTAGCTCAGTCGGTAGAGAATCAGCCTGTAGTGCAGGAGACCAGGGTTCGATTCCTGGGTGGGGAGGATCCCCTGGAGAAGGAAATGGAAACCCCCTCCAGTATTCTTGCCTGGAAATTCTCATGGACAGAAGAGCCTGGAGGGCTACAGAGCATGGCGTTGCATGAGTTGGACATGACTTACTAACTAAACCACAGTAAGTATGATGTTAGCTGTAAGTTTGTTACAGATGCTCTTTATCAGACCAAGAATATTTTTCCCTCTATTGACAATTTGTATTATAAATTAATGTTGAATATGTCAAATGCTTTTCTGTATCTATTTAAATTTTCATTTTCTCTTCTTTATTTTGGTGAATTACTTTGCTTGATTTGTATATATATATTGGAGAAGGCAATGGCACCCCACTCCAGTACTCTTGCCTGGAAAATCCCATGGACAGAGGAGCCTGGTAGGCTGCAGACCATGGGGTCTCGAAGAGTCGGACACGACTGAGCGACTTCACTTTCACTTTTCCCTTTCATGCATTGGAGAAGGAAATGGCAACCACTCCAGTGTTCTTGCCTGGAGAATCCCAGCGATGGGGGAGCCTGGTGGGCTGCCGTCTATGGGGTCGCACAGAGTCGGACACGACTGAAGCGACTTAGCAGCAGCAGCATGTATATATACATACATATATGTACAGATATACATATATCTGGAGAAGGACATGGCAACTCACTGCAGTATTCTTGCCTGGAGAATCCCATGGACGGAGGAGCCTGGTGGACTACAGTAGTTTAATTATATATATATTAAATTACTTTTCCTTGGGAAAACCCACTTAGTCATGATGTATATTTTATATGTTACTGATTTGATATGCTAATATTCTCCTTAGGATTTTTGTATTTATATTTATGAGGTTCCTTTGCTCATCATAATTCTTATTTCTTTTACTATCTTGATAAATTTTAACACCATTATATTGACCTCAGAAAAGGAGCTGGAAAATGTTTCCTCTTTCATTTTCTGAAGGAATTCTTATATGATTTTATTTCTTTTATAATGTTGTTTCAAAATGTTTAGAGTTAATTTACTTGAGCTGGTGTTATCTTGGTTGGAGAAATTTTAATTACAAATACAGCATCCTTAAGTAAAATAGGAATTTGCAGATGTTTACTTTATTTTGATTTTGGTTAAAATTATTAATATATTTCGATTTATTTTTATTATTTTTACAATTTCCTTTTTTTCCAGGTTTTCCTCATCTTTTCCCCACCTTTCCTTCTTTCTCTTGGGTTTTTTCCTAGGTTATCTAGGGATTATAATATGTGTTTTAAACTTATCATTGACAAGTAGAGTTTATATTTTACTACTTCCAATAAGTGACAAAGACTGCAAATGAATCATATAGTTCCTTTTACAGCCATTTCATTGTGTTATTTTTATTATATATACCTTCTATATGCATTGTGAAACCCACAGTGCTTTGTTATAATGATTATATATTTGAAAGACTGAATTAGAAAAACATTGAAAAGAATAGTATAAAGTATAATGCATTCTATGTTTACCATATAATGATCATTTCCTGTGCTTTTTATTCCTTCCTGAAATTCAATTCTTCTACCTAAACAACTTTCTTTAGTATCTTATATAGTGTGTATTTGTTTATGATGCTGTCTAGCGTTTTTTATAGCATGGAAAGGAGAACAAATGTCAAATCACAGTTGTATATTCAGTGAAACATTCTTCAAACATGAGTTCCATGCAAAGATATACAAAAATTGTAGGTATTAACCTTCAGAGGACTAATATTTCAGTACTCTTTATACCATTAGGGCCAAAAGCAGGAAAATGACTCTTTAGCTATATTTGCTTTTCCTTTTGTATATAGTAATAAAAATTCCTGGCTCTAAAGAGCTTCATTCAAAGAAACAGGGAAATCTATTAAGATGGTAGGTGGAAAAAATTGTAATGCAGATGCAAAATATACATACATACCAGGTGGCTTAGTGGTAAAGTATCCACCTGCCAATGCAGGAGATGCAGGAGACGCAGGTTTAATTCCTGGGTCTGGATGATTTCCTGGGGGAGGAAATGGCAACCCACTCCAGTGTTCTTGCCTGGAAAACCCCATGGACAAAGGAGCCTTGTGGGTGATAGTCCATGGGGTTATAAAGAGTCAGACATGACTGAGCAACTGAAGTGAGCGAATTATGCTTCTAAAAATATTTTCTTTGATTTAAACAATTGATGTTTTAAAACATCAATTGTTTATTAAATTTAATTTTAACAAAATGTTTCTAATTGCATATTTTATTTAAAAATTCAGCCTTCCTATTTCTATTGAGAAATCTGAAAATTTTACAACATTGCTGCTGCTGTGACTTTTAAGTCGCTTCAGTCGTGTCTTACTCTGTGTGACCCCATAGACAGCAGCCCAACAGGCTTCTCTCCCTGGGATTCTCCAGGCAAGAATTCTGGAGTGGGTTGCCATTTCCTTCTCCAATGCATGCATGCATGCTAAGTCGCTTCAGTTATGTCTAACTCTGTGCGACCCTATGGACAGCAGCCCACCAGGCTTCTCTGTCCATGGCATTCTCTAGGCAAGAGTACTGGAGTGGGTTGCCATTCCCTTCTCCAGCTTACAACACCAGACCCTTATATATAATCTTAACACTTAGTTGGATCTTGAAAAACCCAGTTCTTGACAAGTCTATCTCATCTATCAGTGAAACTGGGTCTTATAAGTTAACAGGTCTCTAAAACCATTCCCAAAATGGAAAATTCTGAACACAAAAATCCTGAGGTATGTGGAAGAATAGAAAAAGTAACTAAAATGATAGAGAATTGTTTAGCAAACAATATGTATTTCTAGATAGTTATAGCACTAAATGAGTGAACACTATGCTTCTCACCACCTTTCACTCCCTTTGCATTCTTGCTCTCTTGAAATTTAAGCCCTAGTTATGAGCAATGAATCCATAGACAAAGAGGAGGCAACAAGTACATGATAAAATTGTAATTCTGTACATATTATTATGTAAACTATGTTATATAAGAGCTGAGACTTTGGAGAATTTTTAAGATAATATTTAATCTGGCATGTTATAGTTCAAGATAGTCTGTGGCTGGTTATTTTATAAAAACAATCTCATTCTTCTAGATAAAATAATTTCAAATAAAGAGAAAAAATTGCATGTATGCTTTTAAAGAAATTTATAAAATTTGTGGGCATGGCATATTATTTATTTATGTAGATAGTTAGACACAGATAGACACAGATAGATGGATGGATGGGTCAATAGATAGATAGATAGACTTGATTTACCCAAACCATGTTCCTTTATCTAGTTATTAGACCAAATGACAGCTCATGTTTTTTCTGATATTTTGGTAAGTTCTGTTTCACTTTGATAATGGAAAAGAAGATTTTAGGGTCTATACCATGCCTGTGTAACTGTAAAGCTTTATGAACTTCCTCCCTGTAGAATGGAACTTTACAATCTACCTTTTGATTACATTCTTAAGTAATATGACTCACATATTTAAATATTTAAATATAGAAATATTTAAAAATAGAAACATTCCAACTGATGATAACATTTTCATAACTAAAAATGAGTTGTTGATAGCCTATGATAGAAAATAGGCTATCATATAATATGAATGAATATTTCAAATTTCAAGTAAAATATTTGACTATGGAACTCACCCAACATACTATGTTTGAATACTGCAAAGTTTAACATGTGCAGAGAAATTGATAACAAAATTTTATGCAATACCAAAAAACATATACAATAACTAGATATTTTAGCTTATTAGAATTCCATCCAAGAATGAGGGAAAATATTAAAATTCTAGTGCAGTTACTTAAAATAAGTGTACAATTTCGCTGTTTTCATACTGGATTTTTCAATTTGTTTTGACATTGGATTCACACAGCCTTAGGCTGTTTTCTTGTTTTCTTATAAAATAGACAACACTGCAATAAAAAAAATAGCTAGTATTTTAGTTTTATATACAAAGATAAAGAACTTGTTACATATTTGGGTGCATTTTCTTCCTCCCATTCCTACAATCTTTTGATAACTTTATTATAATCTGTGAAGTTTAAATATAATTGAGACCTGGGCATTCATATGATTTGCCTGCAGAAAACTTGACGAAAATTTTATTTGGTAAGAATGACTCACTTAGACACTTTGTAATCTAAGACACATTTCAAATCTATGTCCTATACACAACCCCATCATTCAGCAAATCTTTACTCCTAAAAGGTGCAATTGGCTAAAAATATAGGACATTATTTCATTTTAGAAATCTGCCCTATTTTTTTTTTTTTCATCTAGCCTTTCAGGAGCCTTACCTCATTTTATATTATCATTATTGATGTCTCTAAAAATAACCTCATATTTATATGTATAGTCTGAAGCCCTTACTTGTATATGCACAAAGCTTTGTTGCCACCTCAAACTCACTATGTGCAAAATTTAACGCCTCCATTTTGTTCGCCAAGATTCATTCGCATTCCAGCTAACCCAATTCTGTCAATGAGCTTATTTCATATGACTTCCTGGATTCCCTATCTAGAAAACTTGGCCATATTTGATATATTCTTCTTTTTAAAGCTATGTTTATGTTCTGTATGGCCCTGAATCCTGCTAATAATTTCTTTAAAATAATTTGATCTTTCTCCATATCTATCAGAGTTTCCAGGAACACTGACACCATTATCTTCTACATAAATAATTGTAACAGACTAAATTTCAACTTCCTTCTATATTAACCATGTTAAATTATTTAATCTACTGCCCCAGGCTCTTATGAACAATGATTTTCAAGGAAAAAAAATCACATGATTAAATATTTATTAAATAAATAGCTACTCTCTTGCACATTTTAGGAAGATAGCTAATATTTTTATAAACTTTAAATAGTTGCAAATAACATGTTTATTTCATTGTGAAGTTCTGTCTTAAAGCACTATTTAAATGTATCAAGAAATGCAAATACCATAATAATTTTGCTTGCTTCTTGGAAGAAAATGTATGACAAACCTAGACAGCATATTAAAAAACAGAGACATATACTTTGCCAACAAAAGTCCATATAGTCAAAGCTGTGGTTTTCCCAGTAGCCATGTATGGATGTGAGAGTTAGACCATAAAGGAGGCTGAGCACCAAAGAATTGATGCTTTTGTACTGTGGTGCTGTGGAAGACTCTTGAGAGTCCCTTGGACTGCAAGGATATCCAATCAGTCCATCCTAAAGGAAATCAGTCCTGAATATTCATTGGAAGAGCTGATGCTGAAGCTGAAGCTCCAATATTTTGGCCACCTAATGCCAAGAGCTGACTCATTGGAAAAGACCCTGATGCTGGGAAAGATTAAGGACAGGAGGAGAAGGGGGCGACAGAAGATGAGATGGTTGGATGACATCATTGACTCAATGAGCATTGAGTTTGAGCAAACTCGAGGAGATTGTCCTCTAAATCTAATGATTTTTCTCAAATCCATTGTATTTATTTTTATATTATTTAAAAATGTTAAATGTCCATTTTCAGCATTTTGTATTTCTTATGGCATTATTCATGATTATTTCAGTTCCAATTCAGGCTTCATTTCTGAGATGACTTTCTAAATTTTTTCTATGTATTTTCTGTCATATACCTTTCATATATTTGTTCAAGTATATTTCTTTATTTTATTTATGACTTAATTGTTAAGAGTTTATATTATTTTTGTATTAATTTTAACACCAGTTGAAATATTAAGATATGTTAAAAACTGTTTATTGAGCAGGACACTTTGTTAGACCTTCAATTTTTTTAGGGATATTATTCTGATTTTTATTATTCTTTTATTTCTCTGTACTAATGGGGGCTTCCCTGATGGCTTGGTGGTAAAGAATCTGCCTGCCAATACAGTAGACACAGATTTGATGTCTGGGTCGGGAAGATCCCTGGGAGACAGAAATGGCAACCCACTCTGGTATTCTTGCCTGGGAAATCCTGCGGACAGAGGAGCCTGGGGGGCTACAGTCCTCTGGTTTGCAAAAGAGTTGGACACAACTTAGCGACTAAACAACAGCAATCTCTATAGAAATCAACCAAAAGTATTTATCCGTTGCTCATTTTAAAGTGAGATTAGTGTTCCTGTGGTTTTTAGACACTATTTGTGAATATTCATGTGGATATTACCTCTATCACTCTAGAGATTTTTTTTCTTCTGTTATTTTCATAAAATACTCAAACATGTTCACATGCATTTTGGAGGTACCTCTCACTTTTTTCTCTGCACCTCCTTTGTCTTCATTTTGATCATACGTCAACACTTTTTCTTCAGTGTAGGGTCTTATCCTGATGTAAGCTTTGGTTTTTTACAATTTTTTTTTTGTTTGTTTGTTTCTTAAATATCACAGGGCTCAGACAGCTTCAGTCCTTTCTTCCAACAGCCTCCTTTCAAACACTCATAAACTTAGGCCTGAAAACTCCCTCTCAGTTTTGGGTGCTCTTCTCAGTTTGAACTGGGACACTTGGTGGTGAATACCTTTTGTGGTTTGTGGTATGTGGTTTGTGGATTCCCCAGAGCTGTAAGGGTTTTCTCTTTAGTTTCCTTTCTGCAGTTTCTGATTTCATGTGAGTCTTAATAGATTTGACTCCACACATATATTTTTGAGTTCCTAAAACCATACCGTCACTAGATTTTTAGATAGATATTTTCCTTGGGGTTTCCAGTTTTTCTGTATTAATGTTTGGTAGGATTGGGGTGGGGTTTTTTGGTTGTTTTTGTTTTGGTTGTTTGATTGGTCGGTTAGTTTCTTTTAAATTAGGAGATTGGAGGAGATTCACCAACCGTTCAATTATTGCATCAATCTTTCCAGGATCCCAACCTGGCCTATTTTTGGTAGGAAGTTCTCAGAGATGGTGGGCTGTTTGTATACAATCACCCGTTTATTGCTTTTGAAAGTAATAAATTCTTGCAGTTTTATCTGAAGAATCACTTACTGTAATTAACTCTGAACATTTTTATCACTTTACAATAATAGAATTTCAACATCCAATGCATATTAAATTTCCAAAAAATTTAAAGGATGAATTATTTGTGTTTTTGGCATTTTACCATTTGACCTTCTGTAAATCTAAATTTTGTATTTGTATCCAGAATGGATGCATATACACAAAAGTTCTTAGTTTAACTGTGAAGCTAGCATAATCAAATTGTTATTACAAATGTATCTTTCATAATGCATGAAGCAGAGACTAAGGCAAGTGTTAATGCTCAGCAATACCTTTAAGAGTCACACACACACACACACACTTTCATAGGATGTAATCTCCAAAAATCTTTTCAACTATAATTATCTCGTTTACAATTACTTTCAGTGACAATGCATATGCTCTCATTTATTTTATATTTTTAAATTGGAAAAGACACTGATGCTGGGAAAGATTGAGGGCAAGAGAAGGAGACCACAGAGAATGAGGTGGTTGGATGGCATCACCGACTCAATGGACATGAGGTTGAGCAAACTCTGGGAGACAGTGAAAGACGGGAAGCCTGGTGTGCTACAGTTTGTGGGTCACAAAGAGCCAGACACAACTTAGCAACTCAACAACAACAAATGTGTATTCATATTACAGACAAAACTAAAATCTAATATGAGATTTCCATATCTGAAAGTTTACACTAAATATAATGCCATCCCATCAGATATTTAACCTTCTTCCATAACTAACTTTATTTTTGTCTCTTGCAATCAATTTACATAAAACCAAACATTTTTCTTTTAATCTGAACCAGTCCTATTAATATACATTAATACCACTATATATACATTTACACTTATATATATGTTAGAGCTATTAAGTTTATCACAAACAAATATCTAGTTTCTTAAATTATTATCCAACCCAAACAATTATTAGTTGTTAATGCAACTTTTTCCTGCCTCTACTCTGGCTGAGGCACTTGTATACCTGTGATGGATTCATTTTGATGTTTGGCAAAACTAATACAATTATGTAAAGTTTAAAAATAAAATAAAATTAAAAAAAAAAAACAGCAGTGGCAGAAGTCTTTTTAAAACTTTAAATCAAACCATATTTCTCTTTTACTCAAACCATCCAGTAGCTCCACACTTCACTCAGAGTAAAAGCAAACACTGTCTTTATGATCCCAATAGTATTCATACTACAAGATCTGGCCTTCCTTCATCTTTCTAATCCTGTCTCCCAGTCACTCACGTGGCCAACAATGGCCAGCTTCATAGACATACAATTTATGTCATTATACAGGACTGTTTGCTCAAAGGGACCCCACACTGTAATTCTCCCTTGTAACCACCTTTAAATTCTTAACAGTTTAATTTTACATAGATTATATAACTGGCCCTGCTGGTCATTTTGGTATTTCTTGAATATGCCAGTCATTACCACTGTTTTTAATAAGTTGTTCCCATTTTCTCAAGCGTTACTCCCCTAGAAAACTGCATGACTGCCTTTACCACAGCTGCCAAACCTAATCTTAATACCCTGGTAAAAACTACAGCTATTCCATTATCATCAACCACGTTGAATTTCAGATTCCTTATTACCATACTTGACATTTTTCTTTTTTCTATAATCCATAGTGCCTTGCAATTTTCTTATTTACTGTGGTTTTGTTTTATTTTGCTTTATTATATCCCTCCATTTTCTTGTCTGTAGACTTACACAAAGGCAGGATCTTTTGTTCACTAACATAGTGCAACCTCAAAGAAGCATGCTTGGTATAAGTAGGACTTTGGTAAATCTTTGTTAAAAAATGAATCAATTTAGTCCTCTTAACTAGGATTTGGCCTGTGTACTTTTACTCCGTTAGCCTTTGTAGTTTACTTTAGAACATATTATGCCCAAATACATACTCTATCATTGCAAAAATTTTGCTGTTTGGGTCCCAGTTTCCTAAATATCATTTCCTTGATCAAAAGAATGGCATCCATCTAGAAATTAAAACACTTCTTTTGACTTTAGAAAAACAGACAGATATTTTATTAAGAACTTTGCAATATGCTTTTTAAACTTTGTAATCTCTCCTAATAAGAATCAGAAGATAAGAACTCTAGACTAGACAAATGATATTCCTGTTTATATAGCAATGCAAAAAAAAAAAAAAATCACACTTTCATGAGGCCCTAGTTTCTTTACTTGTTATGTGAAAGTCAGTACAATGCAAGGGTTAAAATGAACATCTGTGGAGTCAGTTTACTTGGGTTGTTTCCCAATTCTACCATTCTAGCTGTGGGATGGTGAGAAGTTATCTACTTTCTGTGGCTTGGTTTCCTCATTAAATGTAAAGGGGGTGACAATAGAATGTAAAGTGGGTAACAATATTTGTTATTGACATTAAATGTAAAGGGGGTAATAATAGAATAATAGAATGTAAAGGGGGTAATAATATTAATAGAGGGGGTAATAATAATAAAATGGAAAAGGGGGTAATAGAATAATAGAATGTAAAGGGGGTAATAGTATTTGTTATTGACATTAAATG
>NW_011495056.1:1830313-1836363 GCF_000754665.1 Bison bison bison | reverse complement strand
AAAAAAAAAAAAATCACACTTTCATGAGGCCCTAGTTTCTTTACTTGTTATGTGAAAGTCAGTACAATGCAAGGGTTAAAATGAACATCTGTGGAGTCAGTTTACTTGGGTTGTTTCCCAATTCTACCATTCTAGCTGTGGGATGGTGAGAAGTTATCTACTTTCTGTGGCTTGGTTTCCTCATTAAATGTAAAGGGGGTAATAATAGAATAATAGAATGTAAAGGGGGTAATAATATTAATAGAGGGGGTAATAATAATAAAATGGAAAAGGGGGTAATAGAATAATAGAATGTAAAGGGGGTAATAGTATTTGTTATTGACATTAAATGTAAAGAGGGTAATAATAGAACTTTTTCAGAGTTGAAGTTTTAAGGACTAAATGGATTCATCAGCATAGCACACTCCAAACAGGCAAATACTAAACACATACTAAACAGGAATGTATGAGATGCTGTATAAATGTATTAATATTATATGTAAAATGGGAATATCATTATTTACATGCTGTGAACATCTTTGGTTCTTGTGAAACTCAAAAATAATACAGTGAAAAATAAAGAGTTTAAAATTTATGAAGAATAATAAAACATATTATATTGATTCAGTTTAATGACTATCATAAAATGATATTTCCTTAAAAAATTGGCTTTAAAATTAAATCTTTACTGTGGTTTATCTCCTCTCTCTATGTCCAACATGCTTACCTCTAAGATGACAGGTGCATTTTGTGGATTGTTATCTGGACATTAGAAATTTGAGAATTTATCAAGCCTCTATGATTCATGTGAAGTAGAGGGTAATATAGATATGGTCTCTAAATGTGACAGAGGAGAAGGAGACTACTGTTTGGGATTTAGATTTGTATATAAGCACAGTGTTATAGATAACCATTGGCTCCAGGTTTATTGAACAATGCCATTTCTTAGAGTACATTGGACTAGCACACAGAAGGACAGGGGAGTATTTGTTAGAACTGTTAGTAAAAAGGATCATTTTAGTTATCCTTATACAGCAATGTTGATTCAGACAATTTGATTTTTTAAGATATTGCAGAAAAATATTACACTGAGATCCCCCAGTTCTTCCTGTGCATTTCTAGTTTGCATTATCAAGCATTTGATTACAATTCAGTCACATGCTTTCTTTGGCTCTAGAAACTAATAATTTTTTTCACTAGATCAGAGTCCTGTGAGAACACTGACTAATAATTGAGCAGAGAATTAAGAGAAAAAGCATCACTTACTCTATTCAGCAAGGAATTTATTCTGTAACTCTGCAGGACTATGCAATTGACATGTAAAGTAATAGAACAAAGAGCCAAAATGAAATTTTATCAAGAGCTCACATTTCCAAAGTAGATTTGATAAGAGAAACATTCTTTATCTCCTAGGGACCCAGCTATGTTCCAGTTTGCCAAATAACCATCTGGAAAGCATGAGTACTGGAGAAATCAGATGCTAACTCTAAGGCCAGCTTAAGTCACAGTTGTGGGATAGTTAATATGTGATTGGTTCTGAGCAGATAATTTATTTGATAAATTACTAAGCTGTGAATATGTTCAGATGCATGTTAATAAATCCAGTTTTCACAAATGAAGACCAAATCAAGCAGAGATTTAAACCATAAATAAAACCAGAAAAAAAATTATACAGTTATTTTGGTGTACCAGGATTTGGCATCCCCCTAAAGACCAAGGAGCATACACTTGCCTTAAATATGTCTTCATTCAATGTTATGGCTAACATGTAGCTTAGTTTTAAGATACTTTTGTCTTTACCATTAGCTAGGTAAATGTCATTGGAAAACTTAATTTTTTAAAATTTCAGTTATCTAATCTGTAAAATAATAGTGATTTTTTTGGTCTATATAAAGTGGACTAGAAATCTCATTCTAAATCTGTCATAAGAAATTTATTTTGGAAAAATTAATCACTTACTTGGAAATAAAGAAGAAAGAAAAATTTTGAAGTAATTTTGTGAAACTTTATTGACATAAAATTAAATGTGCATGCTCGTGTTCCGTCGCTTAGTTGTGTCCAACTTTTTGTGACATCATGGGCTGTGATGCACCAGGCTCCTCTGTCCATGAAACTTTCCAGGCAAATATACTGAAGTGAGTTTTATATTATATTGTACAATATAAGATATTCAATATTATGTCAATATAATTGGATATTTTTAAAATTAATGTTTTTATATTAAAAAAGTATGTAATTACCTGATAACAATTATCAATAAACAAATAAAGTGAGTCTCTCCCCTACAAAAAAAAAAAAGAAAAAATTGAGTAAAGTAAAACAAAAACCAATATGCTAAAGGTTTTGGAGGCAACAGAAAAAATGTGAAAAGATGCAAACATAAAGCATAAATAAATAGAGAGCAAGGAGTAGTTAAGACTTTGGGCCATAGCACCAAAGGAATAATGCTGACTCAAAAGTTATCCCACCCAAGTCACCATAACTATATGTTCCACATGTGAGTCTGAGGTCAAAGCCTTGCATAATTGTCTGTCCTGTACCTTCTGCATATCCTAACATAGAGCTAGTTAAGGATTCAGAATCCTCATAAGTCTCAGAAGATATATAAAATATATCACATACTGTGATTTAGCTTGATTTACAATAATAGAAGTTTAGAGAGGAAAAGGTCATTGTAGGATACTGTGGTTTAGCTTAAATAATTAACCTACTTATGGGAAGTTGTTTCATATCAGAACAATCTCATTTATTATAAATACTGAATCTTGAAAATGTCACTTATAAATTCTATGATATAAATGAGTCATATGGAATACCAGGCTGAATATTTAAACAAATCATTTCAGGATAATTATCCATTACGACTTACCAGTGAACTTTCTTATTATGAAATGAAGCTAACTGAAGACATAATCACTGAATTATTAATCTCACATAATAATTATTCAATAAGTGAGTAGAAGGATATTGATGAAAGAAAGTCCATTTGCTGCTAACTATAGTGATGTTTCATGGAACTTTTAGCCTCTTTTGTGATTTTTTTAAAAAAGATATTATATTTTACTTAAACTCAAGTATGTGGATAATGACAGTTTAGAGGCTTATGAAATCCCTGAGTAGTTAATGTGGCTACCCAAAAGTGCTTTGGGGCCAAGATGTACTTTAGGTTGACATTCTATGTAATCATTTATATTATAATGAAGTGGGTCTACAAGGTATGTAGTAGATCAGAAAAAATTGATTTTTTTTTAAAGAATAACATCTTTTTATCCCTTCTTATGCCCTTACCCTCTCAGGTTACACAGTCTGTCAAAGCAATATATAGTTTCTACCTCCTGCTATGCTATTCTCAGTGGGTGCTTAGTAAGGTCAGAAAACTGAACAAACAAGAACAAAAGAATGGAAGAACATTTTTATTTAAAAAAAAAAAAAGGAAAGCATTTGGAAGAAATGGAAAAATAAGTATGGTTCATTTATGGAAGTACTTTGCAAGGCATGGTTCATGTGACATTAATTCTATGAAATACCTTTATCTGGCCACAATCAATTAAAAAAAAGTGCTATGTTCAAATATGTGTGGAAAATCTGCATATTATAACAGATTCTAAGACATATTTGCACATCCAGTCTTCTAAGACATGAAGAGAAGAGATTCATTTAAATTTGGTTAGCTATATGATACTTAAATGTGTTTGATCACAGAAGTCTTTCTAGCATTTGATTCCTTTTAATCAGGAATTCTGAGTATCAGGGTTCTGAGTATCATACTTTGGGAAAGTATGATAAATTAATTGGGGTATGATAATTAAAAGGGTTAAATTAATCATACTTTAAAGTTAAATTAATCACACTTTAAAGTTAAAGTTAATCATACTTTAATCAGGGTTCTGAGTATCATACTTTGGGAAAGCATGGTTTGGATGAGATAACCAAGTGCTGATTATTCCCTTCCAAAAAGCATTAAAAGGGCAAAATATATTCTGAAGATAAACATTGTATATTTGGCTTTCTCATGGATATTTATTCTATTTACAAAATTAAAAATGAGCAGCTATCTATGAGTTCCTCCCACTAAAACTCGGACTCTTGTCAATCTAGATGGCTAGATGCTACTTTTATCCCTTGAATCTACATTAAAAATTAATGGCAGGACACTGAAAGACATGATATCCTTTTTCTCTACTAAATACACAGACAAGCAGAGTATAACTACTACCTCACTGCTCTCAGCTTTTGTAAATGTTGCACTGGCCTTGTGACCGAGAGAAAGAAGCATGGCTCACTTAGAGAAGGAGTCCAACAGAATTCCACTGCGAAAGCCAAATATCTGTGAATTTAACCAGTCAAACTTACCAACAGTGGAGGGAAGTGTTTTGACACTCATTAATTTTTCAGAGCAGAAGTATGTCCTCAACTCATAAATTTCAGATCTCATTGGAAAAGAAGAAAAAGGTTTTTCTCAATTCCTTACATAGAAATAAAAAAGCAATCTAACATGATTTCTAAACAAAGAAAATGTCTGTTTTTACAGATGTTGTGTGCTCTCTCTTCATTCAGATATGGTGTCTGTTTTCAGAAAGGGGTGCATTGATCCTGGTGTATAATCCATAGCATTGAAAACCTTTAACACCATTGTCTTCAGATGTATATGTGCAGGCAGCTGCATTTTCTTTTAACTTCAGTATAAAAAGTATGCCCATTTTACCATTTCTCTTTTTCAGCAAGTATTCAGTTGTAACCAAAGTGGCCCTATATATTAACACTGAAATATAATCATTATGTTTGATGACAAAATAATTTTTTTTAATTTTATTTTATTTTTAAACTTTACAATATTGTATTAGTTTTGCCAAATATCGAAATGAATCCGCCACAGGTATACCCGCGTTCCCCATCCTGAACCCTCCTCCCTCCTCCCTCCCCTACCCTCCTTCTGGGTCATCCCAGTGCACCAGCCCCAAGCATCCAGTACCGTGCATCGAACCTGGACTGGCGACTCGTTTCATACATGATATTATACATGTTTCAATGCTATTCTCCCAAATCTCCCCACCCTCTCCCTCTCCCACAGAGTCCATAAGACTGATCTATACATCAGTGTCTCTTTTGCAGTCTCGTACACAGGGTTATTGTTACCATCTTTCTAAATTCCATATATATGTGTTAGTATACTGTATTGGTGTTTTTCTTTCTGGCTTACTTCACTCTGTATAATAGGTTCCAGTTTCATCCATCTCATTAGAACTGATTCAAATGTATTCTTTTTAATGGCTGAGTAATACTCCATTGTGTATATGTACCACAGCTTTCTTATCCATTCATCTGCTGATGGGCATCGAGGTTGCTTCCATGTCCTGGCTAACATCCATTTATGATAAAAACTCTCCAGACAGCAGGAATAGAAGGAACATACCTCAACATAATAAAAGCTATATATGACAAACCCACAGCAAACATTATCCTCAATGGTGAAAAATTGAAAGCATTTCCTCTAAAGTCAGGAACAAGACAAGGGTGCCCACTTTCACCATTACTATTCAACATAGTTTTGGAAGTTCTGGCCACAGCAATCAGAGCAGAAAAAGAAATAAAAGGAATCCAGATTGGAAAAGAAGAAGTAAAACTCTTACTGTTTGCAGATGACATGATCCTTTACATAGAAAACCCTAAAGACTCCACCAGAAAATTACTAGAACTAATCAATGATTATAGTAAAGTAGCAGGATATAAAATCAACACACAAAAATCCCTTGCATTCCTATACACTAATAATGAGAAAACTGAAAGAGAAATTAAGGAAACAATTCCATTCACCATTGCAACGGAAAGAATAAAATACTTAGGAATATATCTACCTAAAGAAACTAAAGACCTATATATAGAAAACTATAAAACACTGGTGAAAGAAATCAAAGAGGACACGAATAGATGGAGAAATATACCATGTTCATGGATTGGAAGAATCAATATAGTGAAAATGAGTATACTACCCAAAGCAATTTATAGATTCAATGCAATCCCTATCAAACTACCAACGGTATTCTTCACAGAGCTAGAACAAATAATTTCAC
>NW_011495056.1:1830014-1830213 GCF_000754665.1 Bison bison bison | reverse complement strand
ATCAAGACAGTATGGTACTGGCACAAAGACAGAAATATTGATCAATGGAACAAAATACAAAGCCCAGAGGTAAATCCACGCACATATGGACACCTTATCTTTGACAAAGGAGGCAAGAATATACAATGGATTAAAGACAATCTCTTTAACAAGTGGTGCTGGGAAAACTGGTCAACCGCTTGTAAAAGAATGAAACTAG
>NW_011495056.1:1826545-1829914 GCF_000754665.1 Bison bison bison | reverse complement strand
ACCCAATCAAAAAATGGGCCAAAGAACTAAATAGACATTTCTCCAAAGAAGACATACAGATGGCTAACAAACACATGAAAAGATGCTCAACATCACTCATTATCAGAGAAATGCAAATCAAAACCACTATGAGGTACCATTTCACGCCAGTCAGAATGGCTGCGATCCAAAAGTCTACAAGCAATAAATGCTGGAGAGGGTGTGGAGAAAAGGGAACCCTCTTATACTGTTGGTGGGAATGCAAACTAGTACAACCACTATGGAGAACAGTGTGGAGATTTCTTAAAAAACTGGAAATAGAACTGCCTTATGACCCAGCAATCCCACTGCTGGGCATACACACTGAGGAAACCAGAAGGGAAAGAGACACATGTACCCCAATGTTCATTGCAAAATAATTTTTTTGATTTCTCATTTGATCATATTTGTTGTTGTTGTTTAGTCACCTAGTTGTGTCTGACTCTTTTGCAGCCCTATAGACTGTAGTCACCAGGCTCCACTGTCCATGGGATTTCCCAGGCAAATTTACTGAAATGGGCTGCTATTGCCTACTCCAGGGAACTCCCCAACCCAGGGATTGAACCCGTGTCTCTCAGTCTCCTGCACTGTGGGCAGATTCTTTACCACTGAGCCATGGGGAAAGTCCCTAATCATATTACATAAACTCAACCCCTCAGTCCCTCGTAGGCATCATTAAGGCAACCTCCAAGACTCTAGACACCAGTCCCTGATTCTGACTATCCTTCTTTCCTGACTTATTCAACTTTATGGTCACGTCTACCCTGACTTTCCAAAATTTGAGGTATATTTGTATCATACATTAAAATTAACTAAGGACTGTATGATCAGAAGGCATTTTGAATATCAGCTTTCTATTCCTGAAAAATCTACACAACAAGACTCATAATAAAATCTGTGGTAAGGAAAAACCTCTATGTCAGTTTATTCCACCATCCTCTCATGTCCTTTCTTGGTTGCACTGAAGAGGCTCAAAGTTAATCCTGGAATTGTAATTCAGAGGTCAGAGATCAGAGATGTCCGAAACAGGAACAGACTGGGAGGTCCATTTGGTCAACCTCTCAGCAGCTAGAAACTTACCTTGACAAGTAGGTAAACAAATCAAAACAAAAACAAAATACTTCTCTACAAAGTATATTTTTGATGAGCTGTCATAAATCTTTTTAGGAGAAAAAGATAGCTGATTTGGGTTGCTTATTGTCATTGTTTTGAAAATTTCAGCCTCTAGGTCTCATTAAAAGATCTCCAAATTGACTCAGGCTAGGATTATTTGTTTGATTTTGCCTTCTTCAGTGTGAGCTGAAATTTTCCTAGTTCTTTAGTGATTTAGCTTATGGGGACAGACTATTCTGGGGGTGTTCAAAGAGTTTACACAAACTCTGTGAGTTAGAATGCCACTCTGCTTCCAAGAAATGTGGATACTGCCTTTGAAATTCCATATCAGAATGATCCATGCCTGGAAGGAATCCATTCTCAAGGTTAATGTTACAGCTCCTGCCACACTACTTTGCTTAATGAGTGGTGAAGGACCTTTCATCTCTGATGAGTTTTTTAGAGTCTAATTCCCACCCAGTGTTCTGCTTTACCCTGTAGCATCAACATATTTCCATGACTCTCATCTTTTAACTGACAGAGAAGTTGCTTCCAACACATTTTCCTCAATTGTTCTCAGTCACATTTGCCTGGTCAACTCCAGCTAATCCTTCCTCTCAGTTAGAAGTTTGAAATTCAAAGGAATAGTATCCTGACCCAAAGTCATGTGAAATGAGAATACAGTTGGTCTCTTATCTTTACTACTCAAATTATTGTTAGATGAAAGTTCAGCCTAGATAGATAGAATGTTATAATTAACTTTAAGAACTGCCTATATTTAAATAACATAGTTGTTGGTCTTTAAAAAATTACCCAGAACACAGAAGTAGTTTTTAGACAAAAGATAATAGTGATGTTTTTCTGTAGAATGTTAAATGTTCTTAGTATGCACTAAATGACCAAGTGCCACATTGCAGCTGCTTTGAATGAAAAATAATAAACCCTGTGACTTTCTGGGCTTATGACAGTCACGTGTCCCAACATTCTTTCAGAAAAGTGTTACTGGAGGATCAGGGAACTCTCCTAGTTTGGTTGCTGCTTATCTGAATATACACACAACGGAAGGTAGTTTCAACCACAATGTCTCCCCCCATGTTCCCCCTGAGAATTGTCTTGAAGTTGTTTAGTTAAAAGCTTAAACAGTAAAGGAACTAGGAATGGTATTGAGGATTCTGTAAGGGAATAAAGAATTGCGGCAGGCCCCTGTGAATAGTCTGTTGTGACATATGAACACAATTATGGTCTCAAACTGACCGCTGAGAATCCATGAACCAGGAGTAGACTGTGAAAAGAGTTGGTGCCCTTTCGCTGAGAGAGCCTTGGTTTCTCTGCTACATTCATAGACAGTTCAGATTGAACAAAGAAAGACAAACATGCACACTGAATGTGTAACCAGTTCAGAGGAAGAAAGGTTAATTAATAGCAGAGATGGTAAGGTCACACTGAAATCCAAGAAAAGATATTCTAAGGACACCATGGAAAGGCAGAGCATAAAAATATCATAAAGGGCAACAGGCAAACAGAGTGGAGAAAAAGTCAGATTTCGTTAGAGTGTAGAGTTTAAATTTTTAAAGGGCTACTAGGATATGACCACAAAATTGTGAAACCCAGAGTTCACATCTTTCCCAAAGGGTTATATTAGTGAATTGGGAACAAATTTTTTTATATTTTCATTTCTTCAGCTGTTTCATGTTCAAATGGACTCTAAAAATTGGTGGCTAATAGTATTATAATTGTTCTGTTCTTTTGTAAATTGTTGATTCACAGTGTGTTCATTTACCTATTATTATATTAATATTTTCTTACTTATTCCTCTGATGCATTTAAACTTTAATGATATAAATAATGTTTATCTTAAATATTCTGAATCAAAGCTATTTTGTTTTTAATTGTGGCTTTCATACATTTGAAGTTGTGAAATTTTATGCTGGAAATCTATGAAACATTCTCCTTTGGAACACCTTCCATTGCTTTCAAATTCAGAAAATTCCTCTACCTTAAATATTTTATTTATACCTTTACAGTATATAACACAGTTAGTATTATACAGAATCTAATTATTATGGAATCAAGATTGCTGGAAGAAATACCAATAACCTCAGATATGCAGATGACACCACTCTTATGGCAGAAAGCAAACAAGAACTATAGAGCCTCGATAAAAGTAAAAGAGGAGAATGAAAAAGTTGGCATTCAGAAAATGAAGATCATGGCATCTGGTCCCATCACTTCATGGCCTATAGATGGGGAAACAGTGTA
>NW_011495056.1:1823391-1826192 GCF_000754665.1 Bison bison bison | reverse complement strand
TGGAAGGACTGATGCTGAAGCTGAAACTCCAATACTTTGGCCACCTGATGCAAAGAACTGATTCATTTGAAAAGACTCTGATGCTTGGAGTGATTGAAGGTAGGGGGAGAAGGGAACGACAGAGGATGAGATGGTTGGATGGCATCACTGACTCAAAGGACATGAGTTTGAGTAAACTCCAGGACTTGGTGATGGACAGGGAGGCCTGGCATGCTGTCTTAACTGGAAAGTGGATAGTTAACAAATAAAACAATTTACTTATCCCCTTATATATTTTTTTCTTTTTATCACATAATGGAAAAAAATTATAGAGGAAATGATAGTGCCTATTTTAGTAAGCTTGTTTTAAAAGTACCTTTTGAATAACATGTTAATAATACAGTAGAATTCTTCAGGGCAATAATTTCTTCAAAGCCATTACAAGCACTGTATCTTTTAACATCACACTTGACAAAAAGAACAGAAGAAATGATGGCATCTGCTCTACTAAGCAAGAACTTGAGGAGAATAAGAAATTACCAAAATGATATAATTTTTCTTTTCCACATAACATATATACTAAAGCATTTTAGGACATACAAAGTCAAAGGAAATCTATACATCTATATATTTAGCATTATTACATACCTATTAATTATGTATTTGAATATTATGTTTTTTAATATAAAATGTCTAACATTTATAATATACGAATATTATCTGTGGAATCACATTTATAATAATAAGAGATTCTGTTCCCTTCCTCACAAAAATAAAGTGATGAACTGTAAGTTATTGAAACTTTTTAAAGAGTGTTGAAAGGTTGAGTATAAGCACGTTTCACTTAATATAGACACTGGAGCAGGATGTGGTTTGTTTGGACAGGAACAGTCTGTTCTGAGGCAGTTTTCCTTGGCATTCTGTTTAATTTGACCACCTATAGGAGCATGAGGGTACAGACTATGAGTTAATGTAGAATTATGTTTTTCATAATTATCTGCTTAATAAGCATTGAAAAAACAATTTAATTAAAAAAGTAACATGTATAACAGCAAAAATATTATCTGAGAACTCAGTCAAGGCTTTCGATTAAAACATGTCAGTTGATTAAACAACTATTAAATTAAAAACAAGAATCACACATATATAGCAACAGAAAATAATGATAATAATAGTAATAATAATAATGATAGTGATAAGTACATCTAGAATGTGCCAAACATTGCTTTGAGCACTTTGAAAGTGAAAGTGTTATTTGCTCAGTTGTGTCTGACCCTGCGACCCCATGGACTGTAGCCCCCAGGCTCCTCTGTCCATGGGATTCTCCAGTCAAGAATACTGCAGTGGGTTGCCATTTCCTTCTCCAGGGGATCTTCCTGGCCCAGGGATGGAACCTGGGTCTTCTGCATTGCAGGCAGATTCTTTACTGTCTGAGCCACCAGGGAAGCCATTGAGCACTGTAGCTACATTTTAACCTTCTCAGTTTCATTTAATATTCATGAAAACTTCACAAGGAAGGTATTAACAATATCTTCCACACCTTTTTATTTAGTTGTTTTTAAGAAAAAAAAGTTTAAGATAAAGAGATAATATGAAGAAAAATAACCATAACAGAAACTAAAGTGAAAACAAATAAAAAAATATATGAATCCAACTCTATTGGATTTTACTATTGCTATACAGGTATTTAGCAAGGGCTTCCTAGATGACTCAGTGGTAAAAAATCACCTGCCAATGCAGAAGTTACAGGTTCGATTCCTGGGTCAGGAAAATCGTCTGGAGAAGGAAATGGCAACCCAACCCACTCCAGTATTCTTGCCTAGGAAATCCCATGGACAGAGGAGCCTGGGGGGCTACAGTATATGGAATTGCAGAAGAGTTGGACATGACTTAGTGACTAAACAACAACAAAAACAGGTATTTAAACCTTTAAAAAACATTTTATTTTTTCATAATATGTGGTAAAATTACATTTTTAAAAAACAAGAGAATAATCTCATAATTTACAACAGTGGTTTCCAATAGTTGGAAGGAAGTACATAGAGAGTAACTAATTTGCAGTGTTGGCTTTTGAAGTTGGGTGGTAGATTCATGAGTGTCTGTTCTATGTCTATTACCAATATGTGACATCTATTATATACATATATAGAGAAAGAGAGAGTGTGTGCAAATAATAAATAATAAAACAATCTCAAAAGTTTCTACAAAATTTTCTTAATTTAAAAAGGCCATTTATGATCCAGCAATCCCACTGCTGGGCATACACACTGAGGAAACCAGAAGGGAAAGAGACACGTGTACCCCAATGTTCATTGCAGCACTGTTTATAATAGCCAGGACATGGAAGCAACCTAGATGTCCATCAGCAGATGAATGGATAAGAAAGCTGTGGTACATATACACAATGGAGTATTACTCAGCCATTAAAAATAATACATTTGAATCAGTTCTAATGAGGTGGATGAAACTGGAGCCTATTATACAGAGTGAAGTAAGCCAGAAGGACAAACACCAATACAGTATACTAACGCATATATATGGAATTTAGAAAGATGGTAACGATAACCCTGTATACGAGACAGCAAAAGAGACACTGATGTATAGAACAGGCTTATGGACTCTGTGGGAGAGGGAGAGGGTGGTAAGATTTGGGAGAATGGCATTGAAACATGTGAAATGTCATGTATGAAACGAGATGCCAGTCCAGGTTCAATGCACGATGCTGGATGCTTGGGACTGGTGCACTGGGACGACCCAGAGGGATGGTATGGGGAGGGAGGAGGGAGGAGGGTTCAGGATGGATTTTCTTTTAAAAATTTAAA
>NW_011495056.1:1822947-1823291 GCF_000754665.1 Bison bison bison | reverse complement strand
GTTCCATGTCCAGTTCTAACTGTTGCTTCCTGACCTGCATACAGATTTCTCAAGAGGAAGGTCAGGTTGACTGGTATTCCCATCTCTTTCAGAATGTTCCATAGATTGTTGTGATCCACACAGTCAAAGGCTTTGGCATTGTCAATAAAGCAGAAATCGAAGTTTTTTCTGGAACTCTTGGTTTTTCGATGATCTTCTTAACATCAGTTCAGTTCAGTTCAGTTCAGTCACTCAGTCCTGTCCAACTCTTTGAGACCCCATGAATCGCAGCACGCCAGGCCTCCCTGTCCATCACCAACTCCCGGGGTTTATTGAGACTCATGTCCATCGAGTCAGTGATGCCA
>NW_011495056.1:1821255-1822847 GCF_000754665.1 Bison bison bison | reverse complement strand
AAACGAGATGCCAGTCCAGGTTCAATGCACGATGCTGGATGCTTGGGACTGGTGCACTGGGACGACCCATAGGGATGGTATGGGGAGGGAGGAGGGAGGAGGGTTCAGGATGGATTTTCTTTTAAAAATTTAAAATAAATAAAAATTGAAAAAAAAAAAATAAAAAGGCCATTTAGCTAATATAAGTGAGTGAAGTCACTCAGTCATGTCCGACTCTATAAGGGATATTCTTAAAGAGATGGGAATACCAGACTACCTTACCTGCCTCTTGAGAAATCTGTATGCAAGTCAAGAAGCAGCAGTAAGAACTGAAAATAGAAAAGCAGACTGGTTTCAAATCAGGAAAGGAGTACGTCAAGGCTGTATATTGTCACCCTGCTTATTTAACTTATATACATAGTACATTATGTGAAACGCCAGGCTGTTTGAAGCACAAGCTGGAATCAAGATTGCTGGGAGAAATATCAATAACCTCAGATGTCCAGATGACACCACCCTTATGGCAAAAGCAAAGAACTAAAGAGCATATTGATGAAAGTGAAAGAGGAAAGTGAAAAAGTTGGGTTAAAATTCAACATTCAGAAAACTAAGATCATGGCATCGGTCCCACCACTTCATGGCAAACAGATGGGGAAACAATGGAAATAGGGAGAGAATTTACTTTTTTGGGCTCCAAAATCACTGCAGAGGATGACTGCAGCCATGAAATTAAAAGATGCTTACTCCTTGGAAGAAAAGCTATGACCAACCTAGACATCATATTAAAAAGCAGAGAAATTACTTTGCCAACAAAGGTCCATCTAGTCAAAGCTACAGTTTGTTCAGTAGTTATGTATAAATGTGAGAGCTGGACTATAAAGAAAGCTGAGCACTGAAGAATTGATGCTTTTGAACTGTGGTATTGAAGAAGACTCTTGAGAGTCCCTTGGATTGCAAGGAGATCCAACCAGTCCATCCTAAAAGAAATCAGTCCTGAATATTCATTGGAAGGACTGATATGAAACTGAAACTCCAATATTTTGGCCACCTTATGCGAAGAACTGACTCATTGGAAAAGACCCTGATGCTGGGAAAGTTTGAAGGTGGGAGGAGAAGGGGACAACAGAGGATGAGATGGTTGAATGGCATCACCGACTTGATGGATATGAGTTTGAGCAAGCTCCAGGAGTTAGTGATGGACAGGGAAGCCTTGCATGCTGCAGTCCATGATGTTGCAAAGAGTCCAACTGAACTGATCTGAACTGAAGGGTATATGTTATGTACACCAGTTGGGTCTTTCTGGAATTTGTATTCAAAACTCTGGGCTTTTAGAGAGCAAATGAGATAAGTATTATTCTTTCCAGAAAGTTACTTTAGTCAGGCTTATTTATGACCTTATTGAAAAATACCATGACTAACAAATTCTGGAAAAGTATATGATTTAACACAGAATTTAGTTTTTCTTCTTACCATCAGTTCAGTTCAGTTCAGTTGCTCAGTTGGGTCCAACTCTGTGACACCATGGACTACAGCTCATCAAGAGGCTCTTTCGTTCTTCACTTTCTGCCATAAGGGTTATTGTATATTTGAGATTATTGACATTTCTCCTGGCA
>NW_011495056.1:1819048-1819942 GCF_000754665.1 Bison bison bison | reverse complement strand
TGGTATTCCCATCTCTTTCAGAATTTTCCACAGTTAATTGTGATCCACACAGTCAAAGGCTTTGGCATAGTCAATAAAGCAGAAATAGATGTTTTTCTGGAACTCTCTTGCTTTTTCGATGATCCAGCAGATGTTGGCAATTTGATCTCTGGTTCCTCTGCCTTTTCTAAACCAGCTTGAACATCAGGAAGTTCACGGTTCACGTAGTGCTGAAGCCTGGCTTGGAGAATTTTGAGCATTGCTTTACTAGCGTGTGGTGCTCCTGCTGCTGAGTCACTTCAGTCATGTCCCACTCTGTGCGACCCCATAGACGGCAGCCCACCAGGCTGCCCCGTCCCTGGGATTCTCCAGGCAAGAACACTGGAGTTGGTTGCCATGTCCTTCTCCATACTAGCGTGTGAGATGAGTGCAATTGTGCGGTAGTTTGAGCATTCTTTGGCATTGCCTTTCTTTGGGATTGGAATGAAAACTGACCTTTTCCAGTCCTGTGGCCACTGCTGAGTTTTCCAAATTTGCTGGCATATTGAGTGTGGCACTTTCACAGCATCATCTTTCAGGATTTGAAATAGCTCAATTGGAACTCCATCACCTCCACTAGCTTTGTTCGTAGTGATGCTTTCTAAGGCCCATTGGACTTCACATTCCAGGATGTCTGGCTCTAGGTCAGTGATCACACCATTGTGATCCAGATAACTGGGTCATGAAGATTTTTTTGTACAGTTCCTCTGTGTATTCTTGCCACCTGTTCTTAATATCTTCTGCTTCTGTTAGGTCCATACCATTTCTGTCCTTTATTGTGCCCATCTTTGCATGAAATGTTCCCTTGGTATCTCTAATTTTCTTGAAAACATCTCTAGTCTTTCCCATTCTGTTGTCTTCCTCTATTTCTTTGCA
>NW_011495056.1:1817555-1818948 GCF_000754665.1 Bison bison bison | reverse complement strand
TTATTTGGAACTCTGCATTCAGATGTTCATCTTTCCTTTTCTCCTTTGCTTTTCACTTCTCTTCTTTTCACAGCTATTTGTAAGGCCTCCCCAGACAGCCATTTTGCTTTTTTTGCATTTCTTTTCCATGGGGATGGTCTTGATCCTGTAGGGCTTTGCCTATAATCCCAATGGCTCAGTGCTAAAGATCCGCCAGCAATGGTGGAGACACAGGAGACGTGCTTTCAATCCCTGGGTCAGGCAGATCTCCTAGAGGAGAGTAAGACAACCCTATCCAGTATTCTTGCCTGCAGAATCCCATGGACAGTGGAGCCTGGTGGTCTACAGTCCATAGGATCGCAGATATTCAGACATGACTGAAATGACTGAGCACTCATAACATCTTACTCACTTTTTCCATGAGTTCTTAGTTTTGAAATGTTCACTGAATTGACATAACATACAATACAACTAATAGTCCCTTCCCTAGACTTCAAGTGGACTGTTTTGTCATTTAGGCACAAAGACACCCACACATTCATAAATGGCAGTACAGTAACACAGGACAAAAGCAGACACTGGTGTGTAAGGAAAAAGTATTTGATACATTACATCATAGTGGGTTTACTCCATAAACTTGCTAGTGGTTATGGAGACAAATATGGTATATAGTGAAATACCCAACATTACATTGAATAGTTATATAAACAAATATGAGAGAATATTTAGCTCTTAATCTTCACTATCTTTTAGCAAACTTTAAAGTCTCATGAATAGAGATTTTTATTGGCTTATAATTCATATAAATGTATAACATTTATATTGTAAAACATTATAATATAAATGTATAACATTTTCATCTAGAAGATGAAAAAGTCCTTAGATTTCACTATTAGCTATATTCATCTCACATATTTATGTATTAACTCTAAATATAAAACAAGCTTTTTTTTTTAAGAGATCCTAAAACAAGCTAATTGGTAGTTGCTTAAATGTGAAATGAAGCCAAAATAAATGATAAATTTAACTTTATGTTAAAGAAGCTTAAATTTCCCACTAGTTAGGTTAAAAACTTAAGTTGTTTTCTATACACCATTTTAGGAGAAGGCAGAGACATTACTTTGCCAACAAAGGTCCATTTGGTCAAGGCTATGGTTTTTCCTGTGGTCATGTATGGATGTGAGAGTTGGACTGTGAAGAAGGCTGAGTGCCGAAGAATTGATGCTTTTGAACTGTGGTGTTGGAGAAGAGTCTTGAGAGTCCCTTGGACTGCAAGGAGATCCAACCAGTCCATTCTGAAGGAGATCAGCCTTGGGATTTCTTTGGAAGGAATGATGCTAAAGCTGAAACTCCAGTACTTTGGCCACTTCATGTGAAGAGTTGACTCATTGGAAAAGACTCTGATGCTGGGAGG
>NW_011495056.1:1804366-1817455 GCF_000754665.1 Bison bison bison | reverse complement strand
ACCTGAATGGCACCCCACTCCAGTACTCTTGCCTGGAAAATCCCATGAACGGAGGAATCTGGTAGGCTACAGTCCATGGCGTCGCTAAGAGTCGGGCATGACTGAGCGACTTCACTGTCACTTTTCACTTTCATGCATTGGAAAAGGAAATTGCAACCCACTCCAGTATTCCTGTCTGGAGAATCCCCGGGACAAAGGAGCCTAGTGGGCTGCCATCTATGGGGTCGCACAGAGTCGGACATGACTGAAGTGACTTAGCAGTAGCAGTAGCAATACACATTTTGGAATATTTAAAAAATATTATATGCATTTATACCAACTTAATTTTCCAGGAATTCCTCAAGAAAGCAAAATAATTGGATAGATATAGTTTTATTACTATAAATCATTTGCTAAATTTACGATGTTGAAAGCAAACAAAATTGTCATCTCAATAAAAGTACTGAACTCTGTTAGCCTCAGATTTATGTACTAACTGAGAAACAGCATTCCCCTTTCCATGACTTGCACTTTCAATCTGACTTTTTATAAAAAGCAAGGTTTTAATAGACAACCCAAAGACAGAATACATTGCCTTGTGTTTTGTAAGTAATTCAGATTTTAACACTTTTCATATTTGCATCTTGTGAACTTTCAGATTCCAAGTATAAGCCCCTTCATAATGTTTTATAACATCCCTAAAACTACTGGCAATGTAAAAGCATTAATCATTTACATGTTATGAAATTTATTACCTTCTTTTAGCCTCTTTGCATCAGGAAATTTTGTGGCCCACTGTTTCTAATTTTCTAAGTAATCAATATATGTTTTTAGTTTTAACCACTGCTGCCCTGTTCTCATTTTTAATTTGTTCTTATGACCAATAAAACAAAGCAGAGTTTTCCACATCTCTTTAACTGCCTTGAAAATGTGCTTGAAAAATGCAATGCATATGTCTTTTTATTCCCTAAGATGTTTCCTCAGAATAACACATCATATAATGAAGTTGACTTTTCCTATAGAACTACACCGTCCAATAGGGTAAGCTACATTTACTATATTTATTTAAAGTTAATTAAAATTAAATGAAAGTTAAAATTTAGTTCCTCAGGGCTCTTAGGCATATTTTAAGGGCTCAATAGCCACATATGGCTCATGGTTACCATATTATGCAGGAAGATTTTAACTATATTAAAATGACAAAAAAGAGAACCATGTAAATATATATTTTTATTATTAAATATACATAAAATATTATACATATGTATTTCTTTTTTTTTCCTAAGGGAATTGATATTCTGTGTGCCATATGAAATTTTGAGACTGTGCCACCAAGAGAAAATGAGGGAAAGCCTAGAAAGCTTGAAATTATCATAATCAACAAAAGCCACCAATAGGGAGACTAAAGAATCAAAAGGTTCTTCAAAAACTGCAGACTTCTGAGCATCAGAGCACGAGATGCTTCAGTCTGTGTCATCCACAGAAGCTAAGTATATTCCAAAAGTGGAATGGTTGAAGAGAAACATAGGAGATTTTACTTTTGAAAACATTTGTTGTTGTTCAGTCATTAAGTCTTGTCTGAAACTTTGCGACCCCATGGACTGCAGCTCACCAGGCTTCCCTGTCCTTCGCTATCTTCTGGAGTTCACTACGATTCATGTCCATTGAGTTGGTGATGCCATCCAACCATCTCACCCTCTGCTCCCTTCTTTCCTTTTTGCCTTTGATCTTTCCCAGCATCAGGGTCTTTTCCAATCAATCGGCTCCTTCACATCAGGTGGCCAAAGTACTAGAGCTTCAGTTTCAGCATCAGTCCTTCCAATGAATATTCAGTGTTGATTTCCTTTAGAATTGAGTGGTTTGTCTTCCTGCTGCCCAAGGGACTCTCAAGAGTCTTCTCCAGCACTACAATTTGAAAGCATCAATTCTTTGGCACTCAGCCTTTTTATGCTCCAACTCTCACATCCATACATGACTACTGGAAAAACCATAGCTTTGACTATATGGACCTTTATTGGCAAAGTAATGTTTCTGCTTTTTAATATGCTGTCTAGGTTTGTCATAGCTTTCTCTCCGAGGAGTAACCATCTTTTAATTTCATGACTGCAGTCACCGTCCACAATGCTTTTGGAATCCAAAAAAATAAAATCTGTCACTGCTTCTACTTTTTCTGCTGCTTTTTCCCATGAAGTGATGGGACTGAATGCCATGATCTTAGTTTTCTGAATGGTGAGTTTTAAACCAGCTTTTTTACTCTCCTTTTGCACCCTCATCAAGAGACTTTTTATATCCTCTTCACTTTCTTCCATTAGAGTGGTATCATCTTCATATCTGAGGTGGTCAATATTTCTCTTGGCAATCTTGATTCCAGCTTGTGATTCAAGCAGCCTGGCATTTCTCATGATGTACTCTACATATAAGTTAAATAAACAGGTTGACAATATGCAGCCTTATTGTACTCCTTTTCCAATTTAGAACCACTTTCTAAAGCATATTATTTTTATATCCTGCCTGTCAACTACTCCATCACCCACAAACACCCAAAAGACTTTCCTTTGCCACCTTACCCGGAAAATAAAAAAATCTGGACTTAAAGACACAAAGGCAGAGTTTCCTACTACAAATGGAGGGTAAAACAGAATAACATTTTAACCATTTTGTTTTGCTATGGAAGAAGAAAACTAGACCTTTAATTTCTTAATAGGTTATTCTGTACATATTAAATTCTTAAAAAATTACTCTGCCACCTTATATAATAATTTTTAACTCTACACTGAAACCACACAGGTGTTTGCTTGGTGAAGGTCAGTGAAAATGAAGGGGAAATTGTATACTGTTCAGTGAAATATATATTAGTAGACATTCACATAGGTACCACAAAATAAAGTGAGGCATTCATAAAAGCCTAGGAGCAGTGAGTTTTTATTTACAGCTAATATGATGACTATCAAAGCTTAGACTTTATCCACACAGTCACACAAAATTGATCCTCAATTTTATATTTATATTAGCACACCACTTTGTGGCTGTATATTCATAGGATAGAAGCTTGCACACACCTTTGAGGAAATTTTTTGTTTGTTTTTGACTGCATTACACAGCTTGCAGGATTTTAATTCCCAGGCTCCTGGCAGTGGAAGCACAGAATCCTAACCACTGGATCCCCAGGGAGTTCCCTAGAGGAATGGTTTTGTTCTTTTGTAATTTCTGTAGTGTTTTTTCTTCGTAGCTCCCACCCTTTTTCACTTGTATTATAGGAAAGTTCTAATTGTGTGAGTAGACTAGCTGAGATCCATTAAGTACATAAAATGGCCCTTATTTCTTTTTTTTTTTTCTTATTTTTTTTTAATTTTGAGAAGTATATACAAGGCTACCTACATTATATAACAATTATAAAGCTGCCAGAGTTCCACCCCACCCCCCTCCTATGTTGGACTTCACATATTTGTTAAATGGTGTGTGCTTAGTCATGTCCAACTCTTTGCAACCCCAAGGACTGTAACCCACTAGGCTCCTCTGTCCATGGGATTCTCCAGGCAAGAATACTGGAGTCGGTTGCCATGCTCTTTTCCAGGCGATATTCCCAACTCCAGTAGTAAATTCGTGTCTCCTGGGTCTCTTGAATTGGCAGGCAGATTCTTTACCACTGAGCCACTGGCGAATCCCTGTTAAAAGTTAAAGGCAGCCAAACTAGCATTTCACTATTACTCGCACTAGCCAAGCCATATAAGCAGAAAAGGGGAGCTTTGGAGGGAGAAAATGAGTTTGTTAGTGTTTAGTGTGGCTCACTAGACTAACTGAGGGGAGCTCAGCCTCAGAGAGCTTGGGGTATTTACCAAAGGGGGAGTTGACATTGATCATTTACGATTGACTATTTCAAAAGCTGCGGAGACCCTTAGACTCATCCCAGAACAGCCACTGGAGGGTGTGCAGTTCTTGCAAAATCAATGTTTGTCCTCAGTAGTTCAGGAATATATATATATATATATATATATACTCTCAGATGTTGGTGCCTGTTTCATTTCTCATGAACTTTGAAGACTGGTGGTTTAAGGGATGGGCCATAACTAGTATGGTAAGGAGAGAGGAAAATGGAGAAGTGGGCCTGGGTGCATAAATTCCACTAGGTTAAACAGATACCATATTAAGTGGCTCTATCAAGTCAGGATATGTATTGTCAACATGTGTATCTTGAGGACAGTGGTTTCAAAAAGAGGTCCCCCACATACCCCATGAGAAAACCTATATTCTGATGCCAGTTGAAATAGAATGCTGATGGGCAAATATTAGCATTTTCCTTTTGCCTACACCAAAAGGATCTCATCTGAGTAGCCATGCCTCCCATGAAATTGTTTTACAGTAAGTGCAGTGTAATTTCTAAGGCACAATAAAGTAGCAAGAAAACCATGACATTCCAAACATTCTCAGAAATCTAACTTCAAAGTTTGTGGTTGTTGTTTAGTCATTTAGTCATGGCCGACTCTGCGATCCCATGAACTGCATCATGCCAGGGTTCCCTGTCCTTCACTATCTCCCAGAGGTTGCTCAAACTCCTGTCCATTGAGCCAATGATGCCATCCAACTGTTTAATCCTCTATGGCCCCCTTTTTTTCCTGCCTTCAATCTTTCCCAGCATCAAGGTCTTTTCCAGTGAGTCGTCTCTTTGCATCAAGTGGCCAAAGTACCACAGCTTCAGGTTCAGCATCAGTCCTTCTAATGAATATTCAGGACTGATTTCCTTTAGGATTGGCTAGTTTGATCTCCTTGCAGTCCAAGAGACTCTCAGGAGTCTTCTCCAGCACCACAGTTCAAAAGCATCAGTTCTTTGGCATGCAGCTTTCTTTATGGTCCAGCTCTCACATTCATACTTGATGACTGGAAAAACCATAGCTTTGACTAGATGGACCTTTGTTGGTAAAGTAATGTCTCTGCTTTTTAATATGCTGTCTAGGTTTGTCATGTTTGTCATAGCTTTCTTTCCAAAGAGCAAGCATCTTTTAATATCATAGCAGCAGTCACTGTCTGCAGTGATTTTGGAGCCCAAGAGAATAAAGTTTTTTAGCCTTTATAATATTTTTGTAGTTTTGCATTTTAGTGAGGTTTTCATTAAATACCTATTTAAAAATAAATTATTTATTTTAGGTAGTACTTAGGATCTGCGCATGCTTTAAGCATCTTGAAAAATAGAAAGACTTTTAAGTTGTTAAATACCAAGGCAATGGCACCCCACTCCAGGACTCTTGCCTGGAAAAGCCCATGGACGGAGGAGCCTGGTAGGCTGCAGTCCATGGGGTCGCTGAGAGTCGGACACGACTGAGCGACTTGACTTTCACTTTTCACTTTCATGCATTGGAGAAGGAAATGGCAGCCCACTCCAGTGTTCTTGCCTGGAGAATCCCAGGGATGGGGCAGCCTGGTGGGCTGCCAGACGTCTATGGGGTTGCACAGAGTCGGACACGACTGAAGCGACTTAGCAGCAGCAGCAGCATCTACTAAATACCATATATTCATATGTACTACATAAACTCCTTGAATTAAACACAATTTTTAGTGGCTATTTAAGAGTGTTACCAGAGATAATATCATACAACACAAGAAGAAATAAAATATAAAGCCAGAGAATATGAGCTTCTTGAAAGTTAAAGTTTTTCAGGAAACATAAATGTCAGTCCAACTTTAAATATTTTTACAGGTCTTTGTAGAGTCTGTGTAACGATGAAGCTTTTGTCTGACATTTCGGAGTGTTTCCAGGTTCAGCAGTCATGCGTTTTGACAAGGCTTCCTGGTGTAACTAATAACACAGAGGCCATGGTGGGTCTCTGGCATCTGCAGGGAATCATTCCTATATTCAGATTTAGTGCAAGGTCTGTTGAGTTCTGAAGCATTATTTAGGAGTAACTCAGTGTATATCTACTATTACTTGAAATTTTATTTTTAGTGTTTATTGAGTTAAACTACAGGAGTGAAGGGAAAAGTCTTCCGAGCAGAAAACTTTACATTGGTTACTACTATTGAATAAATTGTTTAAATTAAATATTCTTGGAGAACAATAAATAGACTAAAGCTACTTGTTAAACTAGATGAGTTTAAAATGGTTTTCCTAGATAGAGCTTTTTGCTGTCTTTAAGATAAACGTGCAAACATGGTGATTATTTATTTATGCCTGAGTCGGGGGGGATATCTCTTTCTGATACATGGCTTGAAGAAATATTTGCTGACAAAATTAAAATAAATTAGATTTACATAGAATTTTTATCAAAGGAACTTAAAAACTTTATCCCTTAACATGTCTCCCAAATAATATGATTGTTTTGGAAGTTTTGCTTTGAGAATTCTCTAATTTAGAACAAAAGTTGAAATCTATATCTTTGGATTACTTTCTATGGAAGCTGGCTAAGTCATCACTTTTTGATTGGGTGCTAAGCTTTTATTCTACTATACTTCTGTAGCTTGAGTCTTTCATTTTTTTGGTTAATTACACCATTTATGTTCTTTTTTTTTTTTTTCCTATCTTATTTCACTTTATTGATTGGGAAACACCACTTTTAAGTGTACATAGTACATGTGAGCATATCATCCCCATTTTATAAGTGAGAATAATCAAATTCTAGGACTGACTTAACCCCAGAATCCACTGTAACACTGTGAATCGCCACCTCTTCTTAATCTCTTCTCCTTCTGTTAGGTCCTTACTGTTTCTGTCCTTTCTCATGCCCATCCCTGCAGGAAATGTTCCCTTGATATCTCCAATTTTTTTTGAAGAGATCTCTAGTCTTTCCCATTCTATTGTTTTTCTCTATTTCTTGGCCTTGTTCATTTAAAAAGGCCTTTTTATCTCCCCTTGCTCTTCTCTGGAACTCTGCATTCAGTTGGATATAGCTTTCCTTTTCTCCCTTGCTTTTCACTTCTCTTCTTTCCTCTGCTATTTGTAATGCCTCCTCTGACAAACACTTTGCCTTCTTGCACACTTTACACACTTGAAATCTAATGTCACATAAATCTCATTTGTGTCCAAGTCATGCACTCCTTACTTTGTAAATTTAAAGTTACTACTCTGTCCTTAGTGGAGAAGGATATGTCCCTGCCTCAGGAATTCTATGAGGATCTAATGTGGTAAGATATGTAAACAGTTTAGAATTCTTATGTGGTCTACTATAATATTTTCACATTGTAGTATAAGTGCTGATACTCTTCAATCTTTATCCTCTGATTTTTTTTTCCTTAAAGCAACTCCGATGACATTATTCTACATCCCAAACACAGAAACTCTCCTTGTCAAGGCCACCAATGACCACTGTGGGATTAAACCCAATATTTCTCAACTCTTAACAAATTGCAGCACTACTGAACATGGATGATCTCCTATATGTGAGTCAAGAAGCAACAGTTAGAACTGGACATGGAACAACAGTCTGGTTTAACATTAGAACGGAGTATAACAAGGCTGCATATTGTCACCCTGCTTATTAACTAATATACAGACTACATCATGTGAAAGGTGAGGCTGATGAATCACAAGCTGGAATCAATATTGCTGGGAGAAATATCAACAACCTTAGATGTTCAGAATATGAAGAGGAACTAAAGAGCCTGTTAATAAGGGTGAAAGAGAAGAATGATAAATCTGGCTTAAAATTCAACATTCAAAAAACTAAGATCATGGCATCCAGCCCCATAATTTCATGGCAAGTAGAAGGGGGAAAACTAGAAGCAGTGACAGATTTTATTTTCTTGGGCTCCAAAATCACTGAGGATGATGGCTGCATCCATGGAATTAAAAGACGCTTGCTGCTTGAAAGGAAAACTATAACAAACTGAGACAGCATATTAAAAAGCAGAGACATCACTTTGCCAACAAAGGTCCGTATAGTCAAAGCTTTGGTTTTTCCAGTTGTCAATTACAGGTTTGAGAGCTGGACCATAAAGAAGGCTGAGGGCCAAAGAATTGAAGTTTTTGAATTGTGGTGCTGGAAAAGACTCTTGAGAAGTGCCTTGGACTACAAGGAGATCAAACCAGTTATTCCTAAAGGAAATCAACCCTGAATATTCATTGGAAGAATTGATGCTGAGGCGAAAACTCCAATAGTTTGGTTCCCTGATGGGAAGATCTGACTCACTGGAAAAGATCCTGATGCTGGGAAATATTGAAGGAAGAAGGAGAAGATGAGGACAGAGGATGAGATGGTTAGGTAAGCATCACTGACTCAATGGACATAAATTTGAGGAAATTCTAGGAGATAATGGAGGACAGAGGAACCTGGCATGCTATAGTCCATGAGTTTGCAAAGAGTCAGACACAACTTAGCAACTGAGTGAAAATAACAACTTGACTTTATCTCACATTTTGGAAGAAAAAAAAAGAGACAGATATCTGAGTTCAATTTTAAAGAACAAAAAGTAGATTATATTAACTATAGATAGTGATGATATAGAAAGACCAATGCAAGCCGCTCTTTAAAAGCATCATCTTGCTTGCTATCTTTATCATCTTTTCTGCTTACTTTTCATTAGCTTTGTTAAATTTCCTACAGATTTGTAACTATGTGCTTATAATAATTTATACAGCCTGTGCTGCCATTCTATGACATGTAAGACAAGAACAGAAGGTCAAAGAGGAAGTATTTGATACACTGAGAAAAAAAAAAAGAACTGTGGAAAATATGCTGAACATAAACCTACTTTTTAAAAAATTATGATGACTTAAAAACAAATAATTTAACTCATATTAGGTATTGAATTGTTTTACTTGTGTCTTTGGGAATGTAATATTAACATTAGTTGCAAGCATGAGACTGAAATAAGTAAAAGATTTCTAAAATCATACTTATTCTCAGATTTCATATTCACATGCAGCATACATCACACTGTAAATATGTCAAAAGCCTTTGTGTCTGTTAATTACTGAGTGTGAGTGCAAGCATGCTCAGTCCTGTCCGACTCCTTGTGACCCCTATGGACTGTAGCCCCACAGACTGCTTTCTCCATGGAATGTTCCAGGCAAAAATACTGGAGTGGGTTGCCATTTCCTATTCCAAATAAGGTACTAACCAAACCTTTCTGAAGAAGAAAAATATTTAAAGCTAATCTAGTGTTAAAGCTAGTGGAGGTGATGGAATTCCAGTTGAGCTGTTTCAAATCCTAAAAGATGATTATATGCAAGTGCTGCACTCATCATGCCAGCAAATTTGAAAACCTCACTTGTGGCCAGCCACACGACTGGAAAAGGTCAGTTTTCATTCCAATCCCAAAGAAAAGCAATACCAAAGAATGCTCAAACTCCCTCACAATTGCACTCATCTCACATGCTCAAAATTCTCCAAGCCATGCTTCAACAGTACATGAACCATGAACCTCCAGATGTTCAAGCTGGTTTTAGAAAAGGCAGAGGAACCAGAGATCAAACTGCCAACATCTGCTGGATCATCAAAAAAGCAAGAACGTTCCAGAATAACAACTATTTCTGCTTTATTGACTATGCCAAAGCCTTTGACTGTGTTGGTCACCACAAACTGTGGAAAATTCTTCAAGAGATGAGAATACCAGACCACCTGACCTGCCTCTTGAGAAACCTGTATGCAGGTCAGGAAGCAACAGTTAGAACTGGACATGGAACCATAGACTGGTTCCAAATAGGAAAAGGAGTACATCAAGGCTGCATATTGTCACCCTACTTGTTTAACTTCTATGCAGATTACATCATTAGAAATGCTGGGCTGGAAGAAGCACAAGCTGGAATCAAGATTGCCAAGAGAAATATCGATAACCTCATATATGCAGATGACACCACCCTTATGGCAGAAAGTGAAGAAGAACTAAAGAGCCTCTTGATGAAAGTGAAAGAAAAGAGTGAAAAAGTTGGCTTAAAACTCATTCAGAAAACGAAGATCATGGCATCTGGTCCCATCACTTCATGGCGAATAGATGGGGAGACAGTGGAAACAGTGACAGACTACGTTTGGGGCTCCAAAATCACTGCAGATGGTGACTGCAGCCATGAAATTAAAAGACACTTACTCCTTGGAAGGAAAGTTATGATGAAACTAGACAGCTTATTTTAAAGCAGAGACATTACTTTGCCAACAAAAGTTCATCTAGTCAAGGTGTGGTTTTTCCAGTAGTCATGTATGGATGTAAGAGTTGGACTACAAAGAAAGCTGAGCACAGAAGAATTGATGCTTTTGAACTGTGGTGTTGGAGAAGACTCTTGAGAGTCCCTTGGACTTCAAGGAGAGCCAACCAGTCCATCCTAAAGGAAATCAGTCCTGAATATTCATTTGAAAAATTTATGTTTAAGCTGAAACTCTGATACTTTGACCACCTGATGTGAAGAGCTGACTCATTAGAAAAGATTTGATGCTGGGAAAGTTTGAAGGCGGAAGGAGAAGAGCATGACAGAGGATGAGATATTTGGATGGCGTCACTGACTCGATGGACATGGGTTTGAGTAAGCTCTGGGAGTTGGTGATGGACCAGGAGGCCTGGTGTGCTGCAGTCCATGGGGTCACAAAGAGTCAGACACAACTGAGAGACTGAACTAACTGAACTAATGTGTTAAATCTATTATATGTTGACCAAACGGAAGCTAGCTTGGTAAATTTTCACATCTTGTAGGTAAAAGAACATTTTAAGAATTCACCTTGATTAAATATAATTACTCTACAGTTAACTGCCATAGATTTGCACCCATGCCTTAAATCATATTTTAAAGTAATCACTGTTTATGGAGAAAATTAAATGTAAACGTTTTCAGTTTACTTCTTGTGTTGCTGATTTTCCCACTTGTCTCTATCTTTCCTTATGGGATATTGCATAACTATCAGATCTAGTGCTGAAGCAATCTTACTTTAAAATGAACAATTTATTTTAAATATCAGACAGTTATAACTGAATTCTTAAAGATAAGCTAAGTGAGAGTTCATTATTTTTTTTCCATTTGAATAATTTGAAATTATTGAGTTGTACTTGTAAAGACTGATTCCCATTAGTGGCAGTGAAATGATATATAAATTTGGAGGCCTTTGGTCTGATGTAGGGGTCCTGCTGAGTCACCCAATGCCCCACTTGATACACCTGGTCCTCTCAGGTACAAGATGCAAATACCTCACTTATTCCAGTTAGTGTACCTGTCTTGCTCGTGAACCACCTAATCATTTTTCTCCCATGTTTCCTTGTTAAAATCCCAGTCACCATATAAGGCTGAATTCTATAGTCACTCCCTCCTTAAGTATGCCTGATCTTTTGCTATGAAAAGAGTTTTCAATACCATATTCCAAATTGAACTTACATATTTGAACATCATTTCTCAGGGGACACTTACTACTTTGTGTATTTTATTTTAATCACTTCTGTGCATGCTTTATTTGTCTTAACTTCATGTTTTACTGGCTTAATTTTTCACCGTCAGTTCTCTAACTCCATAGCTTCCAAATCTGGATTTACTGCAACCTACCTCCTGATCACTTGATTACATTTTCAGTGAGGGATCATGGATTTTTTTTCTTCCCAAAACACTTCAATAACTGAAAACATCTTTCCTGTTGATATCACCTATGACAAGAGCACCATAGAAAAGCTAATGATATCTAGTCCTTAACATATATTTTAGTGAAAATGCATAACTAATTAATCATTGTATCCATTACATACCAAGCAACATAATGACTGCCTTTTACTTTGCACACTCTCAGCTTTTAAAAATGATCATTCATAAATATATTTCTCATCCTAAGATATATTTCTGAGCTCTGAACTTTTAGGTACAAATGCCTATTTAATAGCTTTTCATGTAACAACTGTCACAAGAAACTTCCCACCAATATTGCTTCATAGTCATTCCATCTTGGGTAGTGGCACCATCTCCATGCAGCTTCTCTGGGTTTACACGTGGAAGTCATTTTTTGACACTCTCCCACATCTTTCATAGGTCAAAAATATATTTAAAACAGAATGATATATCACTTCCATGGTCAAATATTACATTTATATTTTATGTTTTTACCACAACAGCCTCTTAATGAACCTCCTTCTAATTCTTAATGATCCCCTTCTAATTCTTTTCATGACTTAAAATATTCTTAAATTATCTTTCAAAAATAGTATCATATTACATACTCACCTGAATAAACTGTATAATTTTTCACTGCATTTTAAATAAATGTTTTAACAGTTATCTTGATGTATGAATATTATTATACAGGTGGTGGTGGTTTAATCATGTCCGACTCTTGCAAACCAATGGACTGCTAGGCTCCTCTTTCCATGGGATTTCCCAGGCAAGAATGTGGGAGAGATTGCTATTTCTTTCTCCAGGGAATCTTCCTGACCCAGGGATCGAACCCTCATCTCCTGTTTTCAGGTAGTCTCCTACATTGCAGGCAGATTCTTTACCACTGAGCCACCAGGCATGCTTAATCAATAAATATAAAAATCAGCAACCTCATATCTAAATTTCTGTTCTATAACTTACAAATACAGACACAAAATTTACAGAAATTCTTAATAATCTCTGGCTCTTTCACTGAACCCAATCTGAGAAACTACTCAATGAATAACTTTATATTTGTCCAAATAGTTTCTACTTAACCATAATTCATAAACATGTCTTAAATTTAGAATTAACAGTATCATTTGGATATCTTGATGATATTATTTAGAATCACTTTATATAAAAAAGTTTTTGCATTGTATCATTTAGTCAATAACTTTAAAGCTCTGGACAAAGTATTGATGTGAAGTAAGAGAATGTCTGTGGCCAAAAAGAGGCATATTTTCATCACTGGGACTTTTTTTCATGGAGACAGCTCAAAGGAGAACATGTTCCATTGCTGAGACTAAATCACAGAACACTTGCCAAGAAGGGCTACCTCGATTTTTGCTCCAGTTTCAAAGATATCAATAACCATTGTTAGGCAGATAAACAGAGATGGCAATGGCACCCTACTCCAGTACTTCTGCTTGGAAAATCCCATGGACGGAGGAGCCTGGTGGGCTGCAGTCCATGGAGTCGCTGAGGGTCGGATACGACTGAGCGACTTCACTTTCACTTTTCACTTTCATGCTTTGGAGAAGGAAATGGCAACCCACTCCAGTGTTCTTGCCTGGAGAATCCCA
>NW_011495056.1:1803786-1804266 GCF_000754665.1 Bison bison bison | reverse complement strand
CTGAAGACCTGTCCTGCCAGTTTTCCCGAAGCACAGAGTGCTTCGTTTCAACTCACCACCTTGATCCCCTTCCAGGGGGTTGTGGGTCAGCAGCAGCAGCAACACATGACTTAATCCTCCTGGAGGCAGCTGGCATGAACCCATGGCAAGCAGTCAGCTTCTAGTTGACAGAAGCATGGAGAGACCATCAGGCATTTTAAGATCTGAAAGCAGGATATTCACCAGGAACCATTTTGGAATCAGCAACTAAAATCAGGATAGATTTTGCTTAATCCACAGTTGGTCAGTGTAACTGTTTGTAGGAAGGTCTGACAGTGCTGGAACAATTTAGCTCCTTTGAATTTTTAAATTGATTAAGCATGACCAACACCCAGAACTAAGTTCCACACTGCTGCTGCTGCTGCTGCTAAGTCGCTTCAGTCGTGTCCAACTCTGTGCGACCCCATAGACAGCAGCCCACCAGGCTCTGCCGTCCCTGGG
>NW_011495056.1:1795711-1803686 GCF_000754665.1 Bison bison bison | reverse complement strand
ATACGACTGAGCGACTTCACTTTCACTTTTCACTTTCATGCTTTGGAGAAGGAAATGGCAACCCACTCCAGTGTTCTTGCCTGGAGAATCCCAGGGACGGGAGAGCCTGGTGGGCTGCGGTCTATGGGGTCACACAGAGTCGGACACGACTGAAGTGACTTAGCAGTAGCAGCAGCAGCAGGTAAAGAATGGCAAAGCTCTAAAATCTGGTAGCAAGCCCACCAGAGTCTGTAAACAGAAAATGAAGATGACACTGAGGCTTAGTCCTTAAATGATGTCCTAATATTTACATAAACAAAATAATATTTAAATGATCCTTAAATGATGTCCTAATATTTACATAAATCAAATCATTGACACCAACACTAAATGCACCCTTTATCCTCTTCTCTTAGTACACTCTGACCTTTGTAAGGAAAATGCTAGAAGGTGATGTTTTGTGGAGGCAAAGTTTCCTTTAGGCCCTAAAATATAAACATTAACTGAAACAAAGAAGACCACAGCCTAACCATCTTTTTAGATATTGTAGTAGTGCCTTGGAGAAGGAAATGGCAACCCACTCCAGTGTTCTTGCCTGGAAAATCCCAGCGACGGGGGAGCCTCGTGGGTTGCCGTCTGTGGGATTGCACAGAGTTGGACACGACTGAAGCGACTTAGCAGCAGCAGCAGCAGCAGCAGACCTAAAACTAAAAGCAGTGAGGAAATGTCAATGTAAAAAATAACTTGTATCCTTTTTGATTATATTGCAACAATTAAAACTAACACACACATGTAAACTTTAGCATATGGAGAAATATATGTACAAACAGTACATAAGACTCTGTGGATTGCAAACATTTCTTCATTACCCATTATTCTCCTCTTACTTTCTATATTTCAAGAACTTTGGCCTTTAAATTACACCAAAGTGGTTACGGTAGGTGGGATTTTGACTCTTCTACCTGTTCTGAAAATTGAAATGTTCTCATCAAGTCAGTGCTTCCAAACTTCTATTTGGAAATGTATATCTAAACAACCATTATTATTATTAAAGTAAATAGATTCAGTCTGCTAATTTAAGTAAAAATTGCAATTATTTTCAACAAGTAATGGAATACATCAAACACAAAGAAATCTTTCCTGCTGCTGCTAAGTCGCCTCAGTCGTGTCTGACTCTGTGTGACCTCATAGATGGCAGCCCACGAGGCTCCCCCGTCCCTGGGATTCTCCAGGCAAGAACACTGGAGTGGGTTGCCATTTCCTTCTCCAAAGCATGAAAGTGAAAAGTAAAAGTGAAGTCGCTCAGTCGTGCCCAACTCAGCGACCCCATGGACTGCAGCCCACCAGGCTCCTCAGTCCATGGGATTTTCCAGGCAAGAGTACTGGAGCGGGGTGCCATTGCCTTCTCCAATCTTTCCTGCACTTATGTTTTATTCATCAGAAAAAGCTGAACAAGTTGATATTTTTGTTCCAAAGATAATAGGGAGTTTGGTAAAATGGCTATTTTCAAATGTTAATAAAATATTAATCTACAAATGAGTACATCCTTATATAAAAGAAAACAGAATATTTGAAGATAATATAGTTTGTTATTATAAAATGAGTCTGCAATATAAATTCAGACATCCATTTTTAAGATTGCCAGGAGGAGAAGGGGATGACAGAGGATGAGATGGCTGGATGGCATCACCGACTCGATGGACGTTGAGTTTGAGTGAACTCTGGGAGTTGGTGATGGACAGGGAGGCCTGGCGTGCTGCGATTCATGGGGTCGCAAAGAGTCGGACACGACTGAGCTACTGAACTGAACTGAGCCTTTAAAAATAATTAGATTAAGTAATTGGATACACAGTATTCTTTTTTGTACCTAAGTTTGTTTAAAGCCACTATTGAGTACTGAAGAATGAGCTTTTTCTACTATGGCACCATTAATAAAGGAACTTCATCCTAAACATATATTCACATCATTTTCAAACAAAGAAGTGAGGGAAGACAAGGAGTGAATCATATGAAGAGCTATGGGAAATATTTGGATATTGGAGAAAAAAATGATCTATTTTGGATAAGTGAAATTTGTAATGCTTTTAATGTTTAAACTTTTATGACTACATACCAAGCAGAGTAAAAGTTGGTTTGTGTTTATTGTATCATTCAATTATCATAGTAACCTCATAAATTTAGGATTATTGTTATTATTCTCACTCTTGTGAAAAGAAGCTGAGGCGTATATGGGATAAGTAATTCTTCAAGGTCAGCTATCTAGTATACAGCAAAAGGAAATTGAAGACTTAGGTCTGTAGGCCTCAAAACACATGTGTTCTCCTATGCAGTATAATATTTCTAAACTACATTATGTTCAAATAATAAAATCTAGTAGACAATAATACATTTTTAGGTATGTGTAAAAACTGATTAAAATCTTATTCTAACTAGGATTTCCTAGAAAGTTTATCAAATCCAAATAGGAACAGTTTTGCATTCTATGCTAAATTTTTTAAAAATTGATCAAGAGTTGAAATTTTCAAACTAGAGGATTGTTATATACAGTTTCTTCTTATGCAATAGCCTGAAGTTAAATAAATCTAGGGGCTTCCTAGAGGGCTCAGTGGTAAAGAATCTGCCAGCCAATGCAGAAGACACAGGTTCGATCCCTGGGTCAAGAAGATCCCCTGGAGGAGGAAATGGCCTAGCGGGCTACAGTCCATGGGATCACAAAGGGTCAGACACAACTGTGTGACTGAGCACAAGCACAAAATAAGTGTAACCATAGTTAATACAATATGATTTTATAAGCAATGGAATAAGTTTGTGCAAAATACTCCATATGTTTATATCCCCAAAGACAAACTCTTTGATAGAAGCAGTGAAGCCAAAGGGCATGGATGTCAGGAATAATTGCAGACTGATTTCTCAGCTAATGTTTAGTAATTTAAAAAAAAATGATACAAAACTGCATTAGACAAAAAGGATTTGACTATCACAACTAATTTTGTTGCTGAAAAGAAATCACAGGCTTTGGCTCTCCAAATGAAGCTAAACAGACCAACACTGAATAACTGTAAATCTTGTTTGTAGCCATTTGCCTACAGGGCAGACTTTTGTGGAAAGAGTCAAAAGATACTTGCCTGGCATTACAATTTTTGGTGCACTGTGTTTAGCTCTGGTTTATGATTTTACTTTAATTGGGTGGCATAGGTTCTGCTAAATTGTATTGCATTTTATACATAAAATACAGTTATAGTATATTTCTAATACCTTGAAACATGAACATCAAAAGGAGAAGAAGTTATTTGTATTTAAGGACACATTCCTCCATTATTAAAAACTAGTTTCAAAGTAATAACAAGGGACTCTGGGGAAATGACAGGAGCATAATATTTAATCTCCTCAAATACCTTTATAAAAGCAGATAAAACAATTAAATAGTTAGCTAAAACCAATGAACCCCATTTACAGCAAAATTAAATTACAAGGTATCTCCAGCAATCCCAAAGACAAGGGATTGGGAGAAAACTTGATAGCTACAAGCCCTGTGCTGCCTCAGCCTTTCTACAGATAGAAGGGTCAACTTTAAAAAAGCACACAGTGTGAGAGATGGGGGTTAAGTTTTATTGGGGGTAAAATGAGAACTGCAGCCTGGGAGATAGCACCTCAGATAGTTCTTAAAAACTGCTCCAAAGAGGTAGCAGGAAAGGAGAGTGTACATGTGATTTTGGTAAAGGGGGAGGGCATGCAATCAAGCACATATATTTTTCTTGTTTTTGTAGAAAGTTTCTGCTGGCCTTGTGAAGCTATTGCTAGTCACAAGAAGCAGTCATCACCATGAAGGGTTTTAGTACTTTCCTAGATATGAGGAGATACAAGAATTGAGCTCATAAAAGGAGCTTCTGAGAATACCTTTCTGAAGACCTGTCCTGCCAGTTTTCCCGAAGCACAGAGTGCTTCGTTTCAACTCACCACCTTGATCCCCTTCCAGGGGGTTGTGGGTCAGCAGCAGCAGCAACACATGACTTAATCCTCCTGGAGGCAGCTGGCATGAACCCATGGCAAGCAGTCAGCTTCTAGTTGACAGAAGCATGGAGAGACCATCAGGCATTTTAAGATCTGAAAGCAGGATATTCACCAGGAACCATTTTGGAATCAGCAACTAAAATCAGGATAGATTTTGCTTAATCCACAGTTGGTCAGTGTAACTGTTTGTAGGAAGGTCTGACAGTGCTGGAACCATTTAGCTCCTTTGAATTTTTAAATTGATTAAGCATGACCAACACCCAGAACTAAGTTCCACACTGCTGCTGCTGCTGCTGCTAAGTCGCTTCAGTCGTGTCCAACTCTGTGCGACCCCATAGACAGCAGCCCACCAGGCTCTGCCGTCCCTGGGATCCTCCAGGCAAGAACACTGGAGTGGGTTGCCATTTCCTTCTCCATTGCGTGAAAGTGAAAAGTGAAAGTGAAGTTGCTCAGTTGCGACCGACTCCTGGCAACCCCATGGACTGTAGCCCACCAGCCTCCTCCATCCATGGGATTTTCTAGACAAGAGTACTGGAGTGGGGTACCATTGCCTTCTCCACAAGTTCCACACTAAGGGGAAACAAAGAAACAAACAAAACCTGAGAACTGAACTACCGACCTCAAATTTATCAGGACAAGTCCAACACAAAAGAAAAAGTCAGATCAAAGTGGGGGAGTGAAACTAAACCAGAAAAAACTTGTATTTTTAAATACTAATATCAATTAAAAAAAAAAAAAAACAGTTGTGAGAGCTCTGTGAAGTTACAAAAGACATTCTGAAAAAAAACTGCCTTTTAAAATTTCAATTTTTCATATGAAAATAAGCCTTGGATTATAGCTAACTGTAAGGAACTAAGATTAAATGAGGAGGGGAGATAGAATATAATTACTTTTTGCCTAGAAAAAATAGATTCAGTAATATTAAAAATAACTGAGGACAAAAAGAACGTATTTGCAAATCTTTTAAATGTGTTCAACAATCATATTATTTTTGGAAATATTTATATTGTTAGGTGGAAACTGATGTGAATATGATGTGGAATAAGGCAAATGGATAGTTATTGAAAACTGTAACTTTATCACTCCGTATTTACTTTTTTTAATATAAATTTATTTATTTTAATTGGAGGTTAATTACTTTACAATATTGTATTGGTTTTGCCATATATCAACATGAACCCTCCACAGGTGTACACGTGTTCCCCATCCTGAACCCCCTTCCTCCTCCCTCCCCGTACTGTCCCTCTGGGTCCTCTCAGTGCACCAGCCCCAAGCATCCTGTATCATGCATCAAACCTGGACTGGCGACTCATTTCATATATGATATTCTTAAGGTGAAAGAGGAGTAGATGTAAAGTAGAAGAGGCTGAGTGATCCTACACTCTTAAGTTGGAAAATTAGTATAAACTCATTAGGCATTTTATTCATCCATTGGTCAAGTCATTATTCTAACAATGTTTATTTCCTATAAATTCACCTACAAAACCATGTAGAAAGAAATCAGCTAAAAATGACCATCCCTAACATCCAGATTGTAGATTTAAAATACCTTTTCCACTAAAGACAAGGAGGACCTCTTGGAAGAGTGACTGATTCCAGTTCTGAGACTGAAAATGACATGAAATAAGTTCAGAATATCTCATAGTAGATCACATTAAAAGGAGACAGGATTCAATGTCAAGAGGAGCTATAACTAAAAATTAGATAATTTGAGCTTCAAAATGAGTTGAATTTATATGAAAGAAGTGGAATCCATCAAGTATGTTTACCTACATGAGTTTCTAATGATACTTAATCTAATAGTATCTAGAGGATGAGAAGAAACAAATTAGGTGTAAGTCTATAAAATAAAGGGAAAAATCAGGGATTTATCTTGTTTTTTCTGAGTGTTACATTTAAAATATTTTAATGTAGTAATAAGTAGAAAAAGAGAACTAATACTTTATTAATGTAACAAGTAGCAAACAATAATAATTTACAGATGAGGGAAAATGAAACTTAGTAGAACTACGCTTGGTAATAACTAAAAAAGAAATGCTAATTCAACTGTCAATGGATTAATGGACAGAGGAATTAAGCAAAAAGAGAAAGACAAGCTAGAAAATCCAAATCATGCGTAATCTTGCTAAAAAAAAAAAAAAAAAAAAACCTAAGCTAAGTCTATTTTCTTCCAAGTTGCAGAAAATTCCAGAGGGCAGTGAAAAATATGAATTGCAAAATGAGCATGTAATCAGCAAATCCAGACAAGGAAAATTTGCAATTTAAATGGATGGTGATTTTCAATTTCATATGGTATAAAGGGGGGGAAAAAAAAGAGTTTGCACCTGTAAATTAAAAAGCTTAAAAGACACACCAAATTTTACGAAAATGCGTAATACTAAATTACAATGTATAGAGATATATATTTAGATAATAAAAAATAAAAATACACAAGAAAATAACCACACAAAAGGCAGGATTGTGGGGGGAATTTTGAAGGTTGTGATTGAGATATGGCAAATGGAAGGATTGCTGGGCTTTCAAGCTATAGAATTTCTATAATTCTATACATATCATACTCAAGATAGCTATATATATTGTATTATAAATAGATATTTATATCTAATATAGATATATGCAAGTCAATACTTTTATGAAATAAAATAGAGTTTTATTTTTAATGTGTAGCATGGTTTCTATTGGGACTTCCCTGGTGGCTCAGTGGTAAATAATTTGCCTGCAACACAGGAGATGCAGGTTTGATCCTTGATGCAGGTTGGGAAGATCCCTTGGGAAAGAAAATGGCAATCCAGTCCAGTACTCTTGCCTGGGAAGTCCCATAGACAGAGGAGACTGGCAGGCTACAGTCAACGGGTATGCAAGGGTCAGACACGACTTAGTGACTAAACCACCACCACCATGGCTTTTACTTAAATATTGTATTAAATACCTTTTACATTAATAAATATGTAGTTAAAAGATATTTAAAATACATGTAGCAATATTTTAAGCTGCAACGGTTATCTCAAATTATATTCATTTATTTCTTTTCAGTTCAGTTCAGTCACTCAGTCACGTCCAACTCTTTGCGACCCCATAAATCACAGCAAGCCAGGCCTCCCTGTCCATCACCAACTCCTGGAGTTCACTCAGACTCATGTCCATCGAGTCAGTGATGCCATCCAGCCATCTCATCCTCTGTTGTCCCTGTCTCCTCCTGCCCCCAATCCCTCCCAGCATCAGAGTCTTTTCCAATGAGTCAACTCTTTGCATGAGGTGGCCTAAGTACTAGAGTTTCAGCTTTAGCATCATTCCTTCCAAAGAAATCCCAGGGCTCATCTCCTTTAGAATGGACTGGTTGGATCTCCTTGCAGTCCAAGGGACTCTCAAGAGTCTTCTCCACACCACAGTTCAAAGGCATCAATTCTTCGGCCCTCAGCCTTCTTCACAGTCCAACTCTCACATCCATACATGACCACTGGAAAAACCATAGCCTTGACTAGATGGATCTTTGTTGGCAATGTCTCTGCTTTTGAATATGCTATCTAGGTTGGTCATAACTTTCCTTCCAAGGAGTAAGGGTCTTTTAATTTCATGGCTGTAGTCACCATCTGCAGTGATTTTGGAGCCCAGAAGAATAAAGTCTGACACTGTTTCTACTGTTTCCCCATCTATTTCCCATGAAGTGATGGGACCGGATGCCATGATCTTTGTTTTCTGAATGTTGAGCTTTAAGCCAACTTTTTCACTCTCCACTTTCACTTTCATCAAGAGGCTTTTTAGTTCCTCTTCACTTTCTGCCATAAGGGTGGTGTCATCTGCATATCTGAGGTTATTGATATTTCTCCCAGCAATCTTGATTCCAGCCTGTGTTTCTTCCAGGCCAGTGTTTCTCATGATGTACTCTGCATATAAGTTAAATAAGCAGGGTGACAATATACAGCCTTGACGTACTCCTTTTCCTATTTGGAACCAGTCTGTTGTTCCATGTCCAGTTCTAACTGTT
>NW_011495056.1:1794300-1795611 GCF_000754665.1 Bison bison bison | reverse complement strand
AGAGGCAGGTCAGGTGGTCTGGTATGCCCATCTCTTTCAGAATTTTCCACAGTTTATTGTGATCCACACAGTCAAAGGCTTTGGTATAGTCAATAAAGCAGAAATAGATGTTTTTCTGGAACTCTCTTGCTTTTTTGATGATCCAGCAGATGTTGGCAATTTGATCTCTGGTTCCTCTGTCTTTTCTAAAACCAGCTTGAACATCAGGAAGTTCACGGTTCACGTATTGCTGAAGCCTGGCTTGGAGAATTTTGAGCATTACTTTACTAGCATGTGAGATGAGTGAAATTGTGTGGTAGTTTGAGCATTCTTTGGCATTGCCTTTCTTTGGGATTGGAATGAAAACTGACCTTTTCCAGTCCTGTGGCCACTGCTGCAATTTCCAATTTGCTGGCATATTGAGTGCAGCACTTTCACAACATCATCTTTCAGGATTTGAAATAGCTCAACTGGAATTCTTTCACCTCCACTAGCTTTGTTTGTAGTGATGCTTTCTAAGGCCCACCTGACTTCACATTCCAGGATGTCTGGCTCTAAATGAGTGGTCACACCATTGTGATTATCTGGGTCGTGAAGATCTTTTTTGTACAGTTCTTCTGTGTATTCTTGTATTATTTCTTTTAGACATTCATTTTTAACATTATAAACCATGCTATAATTACTGTAGCTAAAACTTGAAAAATAGTTAAATATATGTATATATATGGGCTTCCCTGGTGGCATTAGTGGTAAAGAATCCTTCTGCCAGTGCAGGAGATGTAGGAGACAAGGGTTCAATCCCTGAGTCAGGAAGATACCCTGGAGGAGGACACAGCAACTCACTCCAGTATTCTTGCCAGGAGAATCCCATAGATAGAGGATCGTCGAAGGTATAGTCCATAGGGTCACAAAGAGTTGGACATGGCTAAAGTGACTTAGCATGCACATACACACACACACACACACACACATACATATATATATACACACACACAGATATGTGTGTGTGTGTGTGTGTGTGTGATTGTTGGCCTGAATAATGTGAAAAAGACCTGGTACGCACTGATAAATTGTTTCTCTAGAAATGTTGTACCAATTTATACTTTATGCTATTTTCTATTTTTTGCAGTTTTCCAACTGCTTATAATCTTTAAATTTTTCATAAATATTTTTAATCTTAAAAATTTTCACATACCTTTCAGTCTTTTTAAATTTTATCTTTAATATAGTCCCATTGCTAAAAAACTTAAAGAAAATTTTACAATTAAGTTTTAAAATCAAATGTGTGCCATGGGTTGCTGAGACATATTCTGAACCTTTATCATCATATAA
>NW_011495056.1:1785449-1794200 GCF_000754665.1 Bison bison bison | reverse complement strand
ATATAACATTATGATTCATGTCACATTTTGGTTATCTGATGTCCTAAACTCTGTGTGTGTGCTCAGTGTGTTCAACTCTTTGTGACCCTATGAACTGTACCTACCAGGCTCCCTTGTCCATGTAATTTTCCAGGCGAAAATACTGGAGTGGGTTGCCAGTTCCTACTCCAGGGAATCTTACCAACCAAGGAATTGAAAGGGTGTCTCTTGAGTCTCCTTCCTTTGGAAGGAAGTCTCCAATCCTTTATTGGCAGGTGGATTCTTTACTACTGCGCCACTTGGGAAGGCAGTCCTAAATATCTTCCTGTTATCTGATTATTCATGTAAAGCTTGATGTTTTTCAAAACAATTGTCAAACAGTTATCGTGGAAAAACACTTAACATAAGGTCTCCCCTTGTACCAAATTTTTATGTGCACCATATATTTTTTATTGACTAGAGATACAATGTGGTATAGCAGATATCTAGAGTTTATTCAGACTTGACTGAAACTTCATGCCTGTTTATTAGTATCTCCTCATTTCCTCTTCCCTCAGTAGCTGGCCACCACCTTATTACTCTGAGTTTGACTGTAGTAGATACTACATATAAGTAGAATCATGCTGTATTTCTGCAGTTTCTCTGGGACTGGCTCATTTCACTAAGTATAATGCTCTCAAATTTAATCCATCTGTCACGTAGTACAGATTTTCCTTCTTTTTACTTAAAGGATCAATAAAATTTCATTTTATATATATACACACATATATATACATATACCACATTTTCTTTATCCATTTATCTGTCAATGGAAATATAGATTGTTTCCATATTGAAGCTTGATTTTCAATATTCTATATTGTTTAATTTTTTTTTCTTGTTTAGCTTATTCTTCTATTAAGCATCTCATCTGTATCTTATTTATTTTAAAAATTCCTTATCTATTTAATTTAGTGTAAAGATCCTTGTAGAACTTCCGAATGGTTAACCTTTCACTTTAAAAACTTTGTTTTCCCCATGTGGTCTATGCACATCGAGTCAGTGTTGTTTCACACCATAGCTTCATGTTTCTTTTGCTGGGTACTGTGCTTTTCTCTTGTATTTACTACTGGGAATTTAATTGTACCTATTTTTATATTTAAACTTTAAGGCCTCTGGGAATTTGCTTTTATGCATGGTATAAGGTGGGAAAATCATATAAGCATAACTAAAATTCTTCCAAATTTCAAGTTTTTTAATAAACAGGTATATTTAGATATCAACAGTGAAATATAAAGTATTTAATGACAGATGGAAGCATGTTAATTATAGGGTGTCTAAAATTCAGTGAGGAAGTTTTCTAGGACATATAATGTTTCTATACTATGATGTTAATAACTTGATATCTTGTCAATTAATTGATGGTATGCTAATTTGAATAAAATTTTTGTGCTAATTGATAGAACAATTTTGTAATTTTGCAAGTATATCTTTGATATGTATATAAGCAACTTGACCATATTAATTTTATCAGTTCTCCCAATAACCTAGCTAATATATTTTCTGTTGATTCATCTATCATTTTACTGGATGATTAAGCTAACAACTTTTTTTTTGTACAGACACAATCTAGGCATATGTTGATACAACCATTTGAGATTTATTTCTTATAGAAAGCCTAATGTTTAAATTAGTGAACAGAAGTCTATAGAATGTAAAGCATGACATTTGAATTAGTCATTACATGTCTAATTCTAACTGTGAAACCTAAATATATTTTCAAGTTGAATAAAAGGGTGGCATTGCAACAATTGTGCTCTCCTGCAGAGCTCTTAAAGTACAATATATACTAGCATCCTACATGGGTCCTTAAATTTTATTATTTTGTGCATTACAGTTCACACAGAGACAGTCAGATAAATCTGATGATATTGAACTGAAAGTAAAGAGTTGCTTCATTCCACATTCTTAATGAATTCCATCTTTGTCACAACTGAATTATGTTTATGAATCATCTCTGTATGACTGGTATTAGCAATTTAATTTTTCATTTACTAGTAATTTATATAAATTAAGAAAAAATTTTTTAAAAATCATTAATTGCACAAACACTACTTTATAAAGAAAGAAGACATTGCAATAACTGAAATTTTGCTCACTGACAGCATGGTCAAAGAATAAAAGTCCACATTTTCAAACAAAACATGGTTTAGGAGTCATTCAGTCATGTCTGACTCTTTGTGACCCCATGGACTGTAGCCCACCAGGCTCTTCTGTCCAAGGAATTCTTTTTTTTTTTTAATTTTATTTTATTTTTAAACTTTACAATATTGTATTAGTTTTGCCAAATATCGAAATGAATCCGCCACAGGTATACATGTGTTCCCCATCCTGAACCCTCCTCCCTCCTCCCTCCCCATGCCATCCCTCTGGGTCGTCCCAGTGCACCAGCCCCAAGCATCCAGTATCGTGCATCGAACCTGGACTGGCAACTCGTTTCATACATGATATTATACATGTTTCAATGCCATTCTCTCAAATCTTCCCACCCTCTCCCTCTCCAACAGAGTCCATAAGACTGTTCTATACTCCAGGAAAGAAAACTGGAGTGCATTGCCATTTCCTTCTCCAGGATATAGACAGATAGACAGATACTATAAAAATCAAACATATAAAAGGCAAGAGTTAGAAATAAAAATTTTATTCCAAGGGTGATGGCATATTAATTTTAAGAATCTAGTAGAAAATACAAAACAAGTCTTTCATTGAATGCTATATAGTTGTCTATGGATTATTAAACTGTAATTGAAGAGAAAGATAAAATCCATCATCCTTTCTATCTTAATGTACCTCTCCTGACCCTCTCTATCTTAAGAAATTACAGGGAAATTCCTAGTGGTCCAGTAGTTAGGCCTTGGTGCTTTCACTGTGGTGGCTCTGGGTTCAACTGCTGGATGGGGAACAAAGATCCTGCAAGCCACCTTGTATGGACAAAAAATGCATAATTAAAAAATACAATGAATTACATCATTATTCTTTCAGATGCTCAAGAGAAGCTTTTACTTTTGATTCCTCACTTTTTCACACTCCACACCCAGTATAACTGTAAATTTTATCATTTTTACTTTGAAAAGGTACCCAGAATCTGGCCACATTCCACTGTTTGCTGTTACCCTCCTTGTCTTTTATTTCTTCATCGACTATGTCTATTGACCACCCAAATGGTTCCCAGACTTTGTTCTTGCTTTTATACCACAGAGATCCAATGTTAACATAGCAACTAAATTGATCCTTTTAAAACATAATGCATATCTTTTTACTTCCATGCCTAAAATTTTCCAATGGACTGCTATTTTATTTAGAGTAATATACAAATTAGTTACAATGGCCTACAGTGTTGTATAGAGCCTTCCTTCAGATGTGTCTCTGACCTGATCTATTACCTGTATCTTTGCTGACTCTGCTCTGTCCACACTGTCACTCCCTTCTAATCCTTGAACATGTTAACTATGCTTCCACATACATGCTGTGCTGTGCTATGCTTAGTTCTCAGTCATGTCTGACTCTTTGCAACCCAGTGGACCATAGCCCACCAGCCCCCTCTGTCGATGGGAATTCTCCAGGCAAGAATACTAGAGTGGGTTGCCATGCCCTCCTCCAGATCTTCCCAGCTCAGGGATTGAGGTCTCCCACACTGCAGGCGGATTCTTTACCAGCTGAGCTACCAGGGAAGCCCTTCCACATACATAGTTATTGTTTATTCAGCTTGGAACTATCTTTCTTCAGATATGTGAATGGCTTGCTTTCTATCTTCAGGCTTTTATTAAAATGTCTACCTTTTAATGGTGTCTCCCAAAGCAACCTATTTGAAATAACAATACCACCTTTCTTGACCCTCCTTCTCACATAATATTGCCACTGTCTGACATACTTATTTTGCTTACTTATTTGTGCTATTTCCACAACAAGAATCTAAGCTCCACGAAAAACAGGTATTTTCCTATTTTGTTCACTGTTGTAGCAGCCCAAGACCTAAATTAGTGTTTGTGACATACTATATTCCCCATAGATATTTATGGACGAAATTGAGGAGTGTAAATTTGTATTACAGCTAATTCCTTTGGCAACTGTTCATTGAGTAATGCCTGTCAGGACCTCCTGACAGTGCTATATCACGCGATTTCCCACTTCCCATACAGATGCATACTCCCAGCCTTGCAGTTCACATGCATCCTGAAGAGTTGCTTCCTGCTTACCTGCTGACACTGAACTGCCTACAGTCCAGGAAAATCAGCAAACTTCTCTTCTTTCCAGTTGGATGGCTGCAAGTACACATTATCCTTGGAAGTGTTAACAGAAATTTCTAGGCTCAAGATGGAGTCGCTCCTGCCCAGGGTACCACATTAGCTGACAGAAAGTTAGATAACTCTCATGTCCTTATAGATGCTCTGCTGGACATGAAACTCAGGGTATCCTTAAGCCAATCTGCAATCACCAAGCCACCTTTGGGCTCTATACTAATCTCTTTGTCCCTTCTTCCCCCAAACAAGGTGGATTATATGGCTCCAGCCAGTCAGATATTTTTCTGTTTTTCTCTTCTAGATAATTTATTCCATAAAAGCTACCTTCCTTCTGCCCTAATTTGCAGTTTTCTAAACAGAGATTGTGCAGGAGGTATTAAAATTTTTTTCTTTGTATCACTCAAATTGTCTTATTTAACCCCTGGTGGCTCAGACAGTAAAGAATCCACCTGCAAAGTGGGAGACCCCAGTTCAATCCCTGGGTTGGGAAGCTTCCCTGGAGGAGGACATGGCAACCCACTCCAGTATCTTGCCTGGAAAATCCCATGGACAGAGGAGCCTGGCGGGCTACAGTCCACGGGCTTGCAAAGAGTTGGGACATGACTGAGCGACTAAGCACACAATCACTTTTTAACAGGTTTTGTGATGAGGAATGGGCTCCTAAATTGACTGCTGATGGCCTACGGGACAATGAAATACCCAGGTGAGATACCTACTGAACACTCTGAACTCACTGCTCCTCTCATCACCACTGAGCGCATTGGGTAAGTCACTCTCGGATTAAGCTCCACCCCCTTGTGTATAGCTCTCCAACCCAAATAATCTTTAAAGAATATACATATCTTTTTCCGAGAAAGTTTCTAGAACCCCAGAACAATTTAAGGGATTATTAAAATTCCCAGAAAGGTTCTGGGTCCCAGAAAGTTTCCAAGTTTGTTGGAACATCAAATATATGAAATGATAGTGATAATTAAATATATATATATATATATGAAATATCAGTACATTTAAAATGGCAAAATAGTGATGAGAAAAACTAATAAAAATGCTCTTTTTAGGTTGAGGAGGTATTCTTCTATTCTTAGTTAGGGTTTTTATCAGGATGTATCTTTGTTATTATCAAAAGATTTTTTGTTTATTAAGATAATCATAATTATTTTCATTTGTTAATGTACTGAATTACATCAGTTGACTTTTAAGTGTTAAATCAACCTCACATTCCTGGGGTAAAACTTACTTGATTATAACATGTTGTCTTTATTTGTGGGGATTGATTTGCTAAAATTTTGCTTGTTATTTTTGCATTTATATTCTTATGGTATTTGGTCTGTAGTTTAACTGAAATATATTTGACTGGTTTTGGTGTCATGATAATTCTGGTCCCATAATATAAATGGAAGTTTGTTCCCTCCTCTCAAATTATCTCTGAGTTTCTTTAGAATTGTTATTAATTCTTCTGTAAATATTTGATAGAAATTACGAGGTTGGGAGTTTCTTTGAGGGTTAATATTTTCAATACATAGTCAATTTTATTAATAGATACAGGGCTATTCAGATTTCCTATTACTTCTTTAGTGAGCTGTGGTAGTTGTGTCTTTAAAGATACTTGTTTGTTTAATTCAAGCTGTCACATGTGTTGGTCAAAACATTAGTATCTCCTTTGTGAAAAGCGAAAGTTGCTCGGGCGTGTCTGACTCTTTGCAACCCTAAGGACTGTAACCTGCCAGGTTCCTCTGTCCAGGGAGTTCTCCAGGCAAAAATAATGGAGTGGGTAGCCCTTCGCTTCTCCAGGGGATCTTCCAAACCCAGGGATCAAACCCCGGTCTCCCACATTGCAGACGAATTCTTTACCAGCTGAGCCACCAGGGAAGCCCAAGGATACTGGAGCGAGTAACCTATCCATTCTCCAGGGGATCTTCTTCACCCAGGAATTGAACCAGAGTCTCCTGCATTGCAGGTAGATTCTTTACCAGCTGAGCTATCAGGGAAGCCCAATATCTACTTTACATCCTTTTAATATTTGTAGAATCAAGAGTGATATAACCCTTCTTACACCAGAAGCTGTTAATCTGTGTCATTTTAAAAAATTCCTTGTCTAGAATATTGTTAATTTTATTGGTCTTCTCAAAGAGCCACCTTTGGATTTCACAGATTTTATCTATTGCTTTCATTTTATATTTTCATTGGCTTTCAGCCTGGGCTTTATTTTAAAAATATTCTAATTATTAATACTATGACTCTAATCTTTTCCTTGTTTCTTAAGGTGGAACCTGAAGTCATTTGTTTTGAGATCTTCCTTCTTTTCTTATTTAGGTATTGAATGCCATAAAAATAGCAAGTACTGCTTTAGCTCTTACTAGTAAACTGAGGCACATTAAAATTTTCAAAATTTGAGCAAACATCAGTTCTCAATGGGCAGCATCCAGCTGAAAGTGCTTAGGAGCTTTGCTCCTACAGGAGCTGGGAAAGGCTTTTATAGAGGAGATGCAGAAGTAATGCAGAGACATCATTTTATTCCAAACAACTTAAGTAGTTGAGTTATTTGGGAAAGTCTGATTGTCTGTACATGACTGGTTGTCCCTGAATTTTATTGAGCATATTTATAAGACTTCACTTTGCCTTAGGTTTTGGTTCCCTTATACAGGCTCAGAGCCCTCAATCTAATGACCTCCTTGTCTAACTAGTCTAACAGGTATATGAACAGCTTTTGATGTATATTTTTGCTTTCCTTCAGTTCAAAGTATTTTATAAGGTCACTTTTGATTTCTTCTCTTGATCTGTAGATTACTTATAATTGTCTTATTTAGGCTATAAATGTTTGGGGAATTTCCATACAGTCATATATTTGGAAACATTTTTTTCATCGTTATGGAATTTGAAATATATCTTCTATGTTTGCTAGAGATTTTTTTTCACTCTTATATTATCTAGGAGTTAGTGCAGTCCTTTGAAATGTGTAGAGACTCATTTTATGGATAAGTGTATGGTCTATATCGGCTAATGCACTATGTGGGATTTGCAAATTTTAATGCTGTAGATGTAGTAATTAGTGTTCTATAAACATCAATTGGGTCAATATGTTGGTAGTGTTCTTCAGATAATTTATGTTGTTTCCAATTTTTAAATATATTTGTTCTATTATATTTTGAAAGATAGATATAAATGCCTAAAACTATGATCTTAAAGTTGATTTTTCATTAATTCAATCAAGTTGTGCTTCATGCATGAGTATACACACACATTTACAATTGTTATGTCTTCCTGATGTATTGTCTCTAATCATTACCTTTTCTCTCTCTCTCTTTATTTTCGTCCTTCCTTCCTATCTTCTCCTTCTTGGTTTCTCTCTTTCCTGGTGACCAGAGTTACTCCTGTTATCATCTCTCTTCAGCCGCGGGAATCTCCTTTCATATCTCTTGTAGTACAGGTTTGCTGATGACGCCTTCTGTCATCATTATTTTATGTGAAAATGTCTTAAGTTTGTCTTTATTATTGAGGACTATTTTTACAGGTGGAGAAGGAGATGGCAACTCACTCCGATGCTCTTTCCTAGAAATTTCCATGGATAAAGGAGCCTGGTGGGCTACAGTCCATGGGGTCACAAAGAGTCAGACATGACTGAAATGACTTAGCATGCATTTTCACAGGATATAGATAATTGGTTGACTTTTCCTCTAGCATTTTAGAAAATTCTGGTCTTCATATTTCCTGATTATATGTCAACAGTCAAACAAGTTATTGTTCCCCTATATGTTTTCTGTCATTTTTGTCTGTCTGGTTGAAGATTTTCCCTTTATATTAAATATTTAGTTTTTGCCACTTTATTTTGTATGTACCACAAATTTTTTCATATGCATCCTGTTTAGAAGAAGCTTCTTGAACCAACACATTTGTTTAATCTTTAGAAAAATTATAACTTTTACATTTTTATACTCTAAAATATATTTTCTACCTATTTTGTCTCTCTACCTTCCACTACTCCTCTTTAAAATGGTATAATTTGTGTTGTATTCCCTGGAGTTTCTTAGGTTTGAATAATTTCTGTCAATTTCTTTTTGCTCTCTTTTTTTTATATTAGTTTATTGGTATTGATTTACCTTTAATGTCTTATCTGATAGCTCAGTCAGTAAAGAATCTGCCTACAATGCGGGAAACCCCAGTTCAATTCCTGGGTAGGGAAGATCTGCTGGAGAAGGGATAGGTTATCCACTCCAGTATTCTTGGGCTTCCCTTGTGGCTCAGCTGATAAAGAATCCACCAGCAATGCGGGAGACCTGGGTTTGTTCCCTGGGTTGGGAAGATCCCCTGGAGAAGGAAAAGGCTACCCACTCCATTATTCTGGTCTGGAGAACTCCATGGACTGTATAGTCCACCGGGTCATAAAAAGCTGGACACAACTGAGCGACTTTCAGGTCCCTCACTACTTTTTCTGTCTTAAACCCATTTTTCTGTTAAGAGCATTTTTGTTTTGTTTTGTTTTTTTTTTTTAGAA
>NW_011495056.1:1784741-1785349 GCF_000754665.1 Bison bison bison | reverse complement strand
TTCGACCCCACAGACGGCAGCCCACCCAGCTCCCCCGTCCCTGGGATTCTCCAGGCAAGAACACTGGAGTGGGTTGCCATTTCCTTCTCCAATGCATGAAAGAGGAAAGATAGGCTTTAGGTTTTTATCAAAGTTTCAGTTACCCTACATGGAAGTCAGTTCAATCTACCATCTTGCTAACAGCTTGTTTAAATTTCCTTGTTAAAAAGGAAATTCATGTTTTAACTCTCCTCTCAGAATCTTCTTATTTGGATTCACTTACCCATGCCTACAGGTTATAATTTTCTCCAAAAATTATAGCTATAATCTGTGGGAAAGCAAGAAATGGTGGAAGCTTACTTAGTTTTACTGAAAATAGAAATTTTGTAAATCAATTTTTAAAATTTGTGCTAATGTAATTCCTGTGGAGAAATTATACTTTCACTTGAACCACTAGAAATTCATAAGAAATTAATGATACTTCAACTCCTATCACACTATACAAAAAATAGCTTGAAATGAGTAATTATCCTGAATGCTGCTGCTAAGTCACTTCAGTTGTGTCCGACTCTGTGTGACCCCATAGACGGCAGCCCACCAGGCTCCACCATCCCTGGGATTCTCCAGGC
>NW_011495056.1:1766546-1784641 GCF_000754665.1 Bison bison bison | reverse complement strand
GTGGTTTATTTTTGGTTCCTGAATTTCCATTTTATACTTTTCTTTGTTGATATTTCAAATATTTTTATTCTTTGTGGGTCACATGTTTACTTCACTGAGTTTAATTATAATAACTATATTAAAATCTTTGTATGCTAATTTCTGTGTGATCTCAAATCAATATTGGTCACAACTGATGCACTTTTCTATTGAGAACTGGGTACATTTTCATGACTTATAGTGTGTTAAGTAATGTTTTACTTTACTCTGAACATTGTTTATATTTTCTAGTGGAGAATCTGGGATTCCTCCAAGGAGTGTTATATTTAAGGGCTGTTTGTTTGTTAATGTAGCTGGACTAAAATTTCAACTCTGGTCTTTGGTGGCAACTCGCATTTTTAGATTTTATTTTATTTTTTGTTCTAGCTGTAATATATCATACCCATATGTGATTCAAGGGGCAACCAAAGCCTTCTTTAGAGTTTAGATATAAAACTTGGGGTTCTGTTTTCATGCTCTCCCACTTTGACTTTACTTTCTATATGGCTGTATTTGGCCCAAATCTTTCTATTTTTTTCTTAATGTCAGATAGGCTTTGCTGCTGCTGCTGCTAAGTCGCTTCAGTCATGTCCTACTTTATTCGACCCCACAGACGGCAGCCCACCCAGCTCCCCCGTCCCTGGGATTCTCCAGGCAAGAACACTGGAGTGGGTTGCCATTTCCTTCTCCAATGCAGGAAAGTGAAAAGTGAAAGTGAAGTCATTCAGTCGTGTCCGACTCTTTGTGACCCCATGGACTTCAGCCCACCAGGCTCCTCTGTCCATGGGATTTTCCAGGCAGAAGTACTGGAGTGGAGTGCCATTGCCTTCTCCTAATTATCCTGAATAGAAATGCCAAAAGCTTAAAACTTATGCAAGGAGACAAAGGAGGGAATCCTTATGACATTAGGTTAGATAAAGTTCAAGTAGGTAGGATACAAGAAGGAGTACCATAAAATAAGTGCTTATAAATATGTGTGAGAACTAGTTTCCAAGCTGGGTCCTGGTCATCCCCCTAGTACTTCCTGGCATTCACACCCTGTGTTATTCCTCTCACACTGTATAGAGTTGGTGTGTGTGACCAATGGGCTATGTCAGAAGTGATCACGTGTCATTCTCTGAAATAACTGTATCAGATGCTGTGGCTTCCATCTTGGTCTCTTACTCTTGCTCTGGCTCTGCTTCTCTCCCCTCTTTGGATGACACCTGTTGAAGAAATTGAACTGTCTTACCATAAGCAACCCTATGGAGACGTCTAGGTTGGAGGAACTGGGGACTAGATAATAACCATGTGAATGAGAATAAAAACAGATCTCAAGCTCCAGTCCAACCTACTGCAAACTCATGAGAGATTCTGAGCCAGAAATATCTATCTAGCTGCTCCTAGACTACTGACCCACACATTATGTAAGATAATAAGTGTTGTGGACTTAAGCTGCTAAATTTGGAAGAAATCTAGTTTGCAGCAATAGATAACTAACAAAGTGGGTTTTAAAAACAATGAAAAATTATATTCTTTAAAGACACTGCTAAAAGTAAAAAGTTAAGACACACGTTATAAGAAATGTTATAAAAATTGTCACGTATGTGACAAAAATCTTATAACTAAAATATTAAAAAGTCTCTTATGACAAAAGCCAAATTTTTTAAATGGCTCAAAAAGATTAAGACACTTTAACACAAAGATATTCAAATAGTCAGTAAGGACATGAAGAGATACTGGTTATTAATCTTCAGAAAAAGAAAAACAAAATCACCATGAGATACCTACTATACATCCACCCACTAGAATAGCTAAGTTTAAGGCTCAGGACCTGGGTTTGATCCCTGAGTTGGGAAGATCCCTTGGAGAAGGGAAAGGTGACCCACTCCAGTATTCTGGCCTGGAGAATTCCATTGGCTTATACAGTCTTATATAGTCTATAGTCTATGGGGTCCCAAAGAATCGGACACGACTGAGCGACTTTCACTTTCACTTTCAAGTGGCTGCCAATACCATTTATTGGGTAAGATATGGAGCAGTTAGAACTCTTCTTTACTGCCAATGGGATTAAGATGGAAAATTATTTGGCAGTCTCTTAAAAAATTAAATATACACTTATCATAGCTGTTGTTCAGTCGCCCAGCCGTGTCCAACTCTTTGTGACCTCATGGACTGCAGCACCTCAGGTCTCAAAATACTGGAGGTTCAACTTCCACATCAGTCCTGAGTATTCAATCTGAGTATTCAGGTTTGATTTCCCTTAAATCAAACTGGTTTAAGTTTAATTTAATTTAAGTTTGATTGACTGGTTTGATCTCCTTGCTGTCCCAGGGACCCCCAGGAGTCCTGCAGATGGCTTCTTCAATGCCATCTTTCTAGGTTCCATATATATGCACTAACATACAATATTTGTTTTTCCCTTTCTGACTCTCCAGCACCATAGTTTGAAAGCAGCAATTCTTCAGCACTCCACCTTCTTTATGGTCCAGCTCTCACGACCATACATGACCACTTGGAAGACCATAGCCTTGACTGTATGGACCTTTGTTGGCAGAGCAACGTCTCTGTTTTTTAGCATACTGTCTAGTTTGTCATAGCTTTCCTGCCAAGAAGCAAATGTCTGATTTCATGGCTGCAGTCACCATCTGCAGTGATTTTAGAGCCCAAGAAGAGGAAATCTGTCACTACTTCCACCTTTTTCCCATCTATTTGCCATGAAGTAAGGGGGCCGGATGCTATAATCTTAGTTTTGTTCAGTATTTAAACACTTATCATACGGCCCAGCAATTTATCTACCAGATATTTACATGAAGTAATTGAAAACATTTGTCTAAAAAGGATGTATATGTGAATGTGTTCACTAGTTCTCCCCATAAAAGTATACATATAATAGAACGCTACTCGTTAAAAGGAACATATAACATGATAAATTTTAAAAACTTGTTGAACAAAATAAATCAGATGCAAAAGACCAAATGCTGTATGATTTCATTCATATGCAATTCTAGAATATGTAAAACAGTTGAATAATGACAGAAAGAGATCAGTGGGTGCTGGGCGGGGGAGGGAGGGATATACTGAAAAGAAATATGATGGAACTGTTTTAAGATAATAAGATCATTGAGGTGCTATTCCATGACTACATGAATTTGTGAAAATTAATTAAACTGTTCATTTTATATCTGTGGTTTTATTACACATAAATTTATCTGCAGTTGATTTCAGAGAATAAATTTTTGTAGAGGACATGAAGCTACACATCATTATTTTTATCTTTTAAATTCAACTTAAACACCAGAGATAAACACCAAGTACATACCTAAATACTTGTTCTAAGACTAATACTGATTATTAAGCTTAGGTCTAGAATCTTTTTTATAGGTTTTAGATTTGATATCTAAAAATATTTTCCATATTTAAATAAGTCATAAAGATAAATCCACCATGCTTTGCTTTTGTAAAGGGGTTCTGTGTATATGTGTGTGTGAGTGTGTTAAATGTATATGTGTTTGTGTGCCTGTGTGCTCAGTCACATCTGACTCTGTGACACCATGGACTATAATCCTCCAGGCTCGTTTGTCCATGGAATTTTCCAGACGAGAACATTGAAGTGGGTTGCCATTTCCCCCTCCAGGGGATCTTCCCAACCCAGGAATCTTGCAAACCCACATTCCTGTGGCTACTGCATTGGCAGGTGGATTCTTTACCACTGAGCCGCCTTGGAAGCCTGTATATTTGTGTATATATCAATACGGGAGCAAGGAATAGAAGAGGTGATCAAAGGAGACTAATAATTTAAGAAAAACAAAAAATAATTGTTCTATACTAAATTAGAACTGAAATTTATCCACCTTCATTTCAATACAAAAAATAACCAAAACTTGAGTTTTTTTAAATACTTAAATACATAAATTCTTCCACATAATGGTGTGACCCTAAGCTACAAAGTTAAATAGCACAATACTACTGTTGAATTAACTATTTATATATCTTCCATTTTATTATTATCTTGTCAACTTTTTCCAGCACTGCCTCTGATGTTGTTTCTTTCATATTTGGAGAAAGAACACTAAGCTTGGGTACTGGAGCTTAAAATCTCTGCCACTTGCTAGTTATACATTGACTTTGGCTCCAGAGCCTATTATGCAGAGTGAAGTAAGTCAGAAAGAGAAAACAAATATTGTATGTTAGTGCATATATATGGAACCTAGAAAGATGGCACTGAAGAAGCCATCTGCAGGGCAGCCGCAGAGACACAGACATAAAGAACGGACTGTGGACAGAGGAGGAGAAGGAGAGGCTGGGACGAATTGAGAGAGTAGCATTGGCACACGCACACACCACATGTAAAATCAGACAGCAGTGGGAATGTGCTGTATAGAGCAGGGACCCCTGTGACTAGCAGAGTGGGACAGGGTCAGGGTGCGGGGAGGCTCAGGAGGGAGGGGACATACTCATACCCATGGCTGATTCATATTGATAGATGGCAAAAACCAACACAACATTGTAAGGCAATTATTGTCCAATTAAAAATAAATACATTTAAAAATTAAAAAACGACTTTGGGCAAACAACTTAGAGTCTGGGAGTCTTACTTTAATTATCTGTAAAATGAGGATTCACTTAGGAAGGTGACTGAATGATGACAAACCTGACTCTACTTCCTAAGTTTCAAATTTATGTTAAAGTTCAAAAGTCATATTTTATATAAACACACGCATACAAATGTATATATAATGCAGACAGATATCATTTATATTGAATTTGATTTTGATTTGTATTTTATATATAAAAATGTGAAAGAATTGATTTTGACTATTTACATAGCTAATTGAATAAATGTTTCATTCCACTTAATTCCGGTTGCATGTTAAGTGTTATGATGATCAATTTTCTCCCTCCATGAATCTTTCAGTGTAGGTTATAAAATATGAAGGAAAAAAATCTTTTTATAATCCCTCAAAAATTATGCAACTAGGTTCTTAAAAAGATGATTTATTCAACTTTTGTTATTAATATTATAATGTTGTTACAGATATACCCACTGCATATAGTCTTTCATATTTTATTTAAAAATGGCATTAAACAAAGGTTTGAATTACAGATCACTAGCTAAGGCAATGGCACCCCACTCCAGTACTCTTTCCTGGAAAATCCCATGGGTGGAGGAGCCTGGTGGGCTCCAGTCCATGGGGTCACTAAGAGTCAGACCCGACTGAGCGACTTCACTTTCACTTTTCACTTTCATGCATTGGAGAAGGAAATGGCAACCCACTCCAGTGTTCTTGCCTGGAGAATCCTAGGGACAGGGGAGCCTGGTGGGCTGCCGTCTATGGGGTCACACAGAGTCGGACACGACTGAAGTGACTTTGCAGCAGCAGCAGCAGCAGCTAAGTGTTGGATTTCAGGCATAACAGATGTAGTTCCTATACATTTATAACGATGTATTCTTTAGCTTGCTATCCTCAAGTCACTGACAAATAAAGGTGCCAACTGGCAAAGGCAGCTTTCAAAACATACAGCTGTTTATTTTTTCTTTATTTGAGTTTTACATGGGATTTTGTGAACTCATCACATTTTTGTGAATTATTTTTCTATTCAAAGAGCAAGAAAGCAAACATGAAACTGAGGGCTTCCAGACTCTAAAGCCACTGTTGCCATTCAAGATTAGGAGAAGCTAAGCTACCTGGTGTTTATAAAAGCATCAGTGAGAGGAGCTTTTTGAAAATCCATAGGTCAAATTTTCCATTTGAAGTCAAAGAGTCAGAATTGTCATATTAGTCAGAATTATTGTAACTTTTTTAAAAGATATAGGGTCTTAAAGGATATCGAATGAGATACAGTGAAAAAAAATGTCTGAAAAAGAAAAAGATTCTTAAAAGATACAGACCCTACACACAGCTTTTCCCTCTATTTCTAGGATTTCTTTCCTTCTTTCTTTCTGTCTTTTTTTTTTTTTTTTTTGTCGCTGTTGTGGAAGTTCATGTAGCCACTGTTGTAAATTAAAACTCACATTTTTCATTGATATGAAAGATGAAAGTGACTCATGATAAACAACCTTTAATACACCGTGTTTCCCAGGTGATTTACTAATATAGTTCTCACAAACTACTGATAGGAATAGTCATGCATTTTAGATATAGGTCTTCCTTTGAAGTTGTCATGTCACACAGATGTCAACTAGGAGAGGCCTGAGGAAGTAAAACAAAACAAAATCCACACAATATTGATCAGCATTCTTATGTAAATTTTTATTTCATGTGTAAAAGCTCTTTGTCATAGTAGTTATGAACTGAATTATATCATCAGCCTTCATGAGCTTAAATTCCAGCTTTAACACCTTGACTGTATGCAACATACATAACCACTGTATACCTTATTTTCCCTTTCTGTAGGATAAGAAAATATTAGGGCATATCTCATATATTTGCTAGGAGGTAGGAAGTAAATCAGAGAAGGAAATGGCACCCCACTCCAGTACTCTTGCCTGGAAACTCCCATGGACGGAGGAGCCTGGTAGGCTGCAGTCCATGGGGTCCCTAGGAGTTGGATATGACTGAGCGACTTCACTTTCACTTTTCACTTTCATGCATTGGAGAAGGAAATGGTAACCCACTCCAGTGTTCTTGCCTGGAGAATCCCAGGGACGGGGGAGCCTGGTGGGCTGCCGTCTATGGGGTCACACAGAGTCGGACACGACTGAAGTGACTTAGCAGCAGCAGCAGCAGGAAGTAAATGCTATTACCTTCAGTGCCAGGTATACCTGGAATAAACTGAGGATTAAAAATGTTAACTTTCCCTAGTTTGTTCTGTCTGCTATAACAAAATACCATAGACTGGGTGACTTATAAACAGAACACTTATTTCCCATATTTCTGGAGGTTAGAAGTCCCAGATCAGAGTGCCAACATGATTTGGATAAGTGCCCTCATCTCCATTTCACTCTGGTACACTCACATGATGGAAAAGGCCAAGGAGCTCTGTGGAATTTCTTTTCTCAGGGCACTAATCCCATTGATGAGAGACCCACACTCATGACCTAATTGTTTCCGAAAGGCTCTACCTCTTAAAATGACCACACTGGGTGTTAGGATTCCAAAATGTGAACTGGGGTTGAGGGAAAACACAAACACTCATGTCATAACACTTATATTGCTATTTTTACTCTTGTTATGTCATTGTTATGAGAAATACATTATTCATCAACTACACTGCTAAGTACAGAGATAGATTTATTAAGTAAGCAATAGTAGTAGTATTTAACAGGCATTAATAGTAGTAGTAGTATTTAACAGGCATTGTATTTCCAAAACATTCAACACTAACAATTTGCATAATTTGTTTGTAAGTTTGTGATGTAATCCTCAACAAAACATTCTTAAGTCAATATACATACTTCTATGAAGTTAAATAAAAGTTTCTTTCTTTTTTTTCTTAAAGACTTCATTGAATTTATTACAATATTGCTTTTGTTTTAGGTTTTGGTTTTCTGGTGGCCAGGTATGTGGGATCTTGGCCCCTCAACCAGGCATCAAACCTGCACCTCTTGCCCTGGAAGGCAAAGTCTCAACCACTGGACAACTAGGGAAGCCCCTCAATGAAAATTTCCCTTAAATGAAAATTATCCACTTAAATCTCAAATATCCTTACTCATAACACAGTAGCTTTTAGGAACAGGAGAACTATTGTTCTAATCTTAACAGAAGAAAAGTAAGGAAAGGTAATTGAGGACACACTAGAATGAAGTCCTAGAATCAAGCCAGAATAAGGCATCCTTAAGAGCAGTTTAGTCACAGTGGAGTCAAGTTACTGATTGCAAAGTCAGCAGAATTCACAAAAGACTTTTAGAATCAGCTGGAATCAAAGTCAAGACAAGGTCATTCTGTGCTCCTCTCTTTAAGTGTTAAGTTTAAGTGAAAAATAAAATAATTGTCTTGCTAATTTTGCATGAAAAATTCAATGTGAATAGCACAGAATGCCAAGATTAACTTATAAACACAATTACCAAATTTACCAGCTATTTTATTGTCCTGTGTTTATGGATTTGTCGAGGCAGTTTTTATATATTCACTCTAAGTACAACAGTTGTTCTGAAGTGATTCTCAAGATGGTCTTCCCAATTAAACTGAAAATCCTTTAAAACTAGAAGTTATGTTAGAGAAGAGACGCCTTGGTGAATTATAAAGCATAAACTTCAAAGGGAGGTAGAAGAGTCATCCTTGTATCTGAATATTTTCATCCCCTGAAATCACTGATGGAACCCGAGCAATATCTAAAGGTGGGGACTGGGTGTGCCATAGGACCATTCCTTTGATGGGATGGAAATTTCATAAGGGCGCTTTCCTTTGATACCTCAAAGAGGCAGGTACAGGGACATTAGACACTGACCGCAGTGGATACATGAGATTGGATCTATCAGAGGATAAATTGCTGTTTAAGAGTCACTGATCAAATTGTCCAGGAGAATTGTTTTCTAGTTTTGGCATTGCAGTATGTGTCAATATCTTTCATATCCTCCATGCTTTTTAAGACCCAATAGATTATTAAAACCAATTAAGGTCTATGGTTAATAAACAAACCATTTCTTTTGCACACTCTCTCAATTCTCTTCCCTTCTTTGCCTCAGTTTTACTTTCTAAGTCCTTACCAATTTCTGCAGTGCATTCAGCTTTCTGGCACTTATGCTAAATTCCTAACACTTCACTTGAAGTGAGATTTCAGTGCTCCCTAACAGTGTTGTCTTTCAACTCATGCGTCACTCTCCAAAAGGACTATTTTACACTTTTTTCACATTTCTCAATATATCAGCCGTTTCTCCTGCTCCCATTACTCTCTGCTTATGACTGTACTATCTACTCATTTCACTTGAAAAATAGAAGGACTTAGAAGAGAATTCTGTATTAGTCCACCATGATGTCCATAAAGTATCCTGCCTTGGTAACTATGTGGAGAATCTTTCCTCTTGTTGTTATGGATGGGTGATCACTGTGCCTCACAATGGCCAACTCTTTTCCCTCTGCACTGGATCTCATAACATCTGCACTATTTGAATTTTGCTTTTGTAATGATCTTCGTTCTTCTGAATTGTAATTATTCTCTCTGTACTAGATTAAACACACTAAATATTTCTCATCTTAAAGAAATGTAATATACACAATCATAGACAAAACTCCCTAGACTCTAGTTTGTGCTTTCAAAGCAACTTTAAAGAAATGTATTACTCTAGCTCTTCTTTCCCTCATCCTCTTGAACTTATTTCAAACCTTGAGTGTGCTGAAATCCTTCCACTCAACAAAACCAAAACATGTTAAGGTCAGCAGTGGTCACAGTATCACATCCAGTGATCAATTACAAATCCTCATTTTACTCAAACTATAGGCTGAAATCTTAATGCAATTGAACACTGCTTCTTAAAATATACTGTTTATATGAAATCCTCTATGTGTGAACTGTACATACAGTTTTCTTGATTATTTTAATAACTATTTTTGGACTAATACTCTTATTGTTCCTAAACTCACCAATGTTGCAATATTGGTATTTCTTAGGGATCACTGTTTGGGCCTTCAGTATCTACAGTAAATCCAAGCTTGTCTCATTTCATCCATGGTTTTCAATGTCATTTACATGTTATCTAACCCCACCAATGATTTTAAATTATCTTTCCTACCTCTAGAGTGAAAGTTCTATGAAAACACGGGGTTTATTTATTGCCATATCTTCACTGCTTAGAACAATGTATGCAAGTTGTTGTTGAATGATATGAATAAATGAATAAAAAAGCAAACAAGCTCATAGTCAAACTCTCAGCACTTGGAAGGATTTAATCTAATGTTCTCTTTTATTCAGAAGAGATTTTCTGAATGTTGAGACTTGCTCCTTATTCCTCTTGACAGAATACTAACAAGTGCAGAAAAACATATATTAACAATCTTCCTCTCTACCACTTAGGATGAAAGAATGTATTTCTATGTTACCAATGTATTCCTCCAGCTACTGGACACTCTTTTGAGGACCCCTGTGGTTCCAGGTAGACGATAGGCCATAGTGATACAACTGTGTTAGCAACAATTTTAAGTCGATGACACTGTGTTTTAGGGTTCATTCCCTTACTGTCTGCCCAAGCATTTTCTGAGTAACAGAGACTGTATAAATGTTAAAGGAGGGAGGAGTGATGAAAATAGAGTGTAGAATTCTAGAAACCTTAAATAGTACCTCCACACTGACCTATGGAACGAGAAAAGATAAAGAAATAGGTGACACACAACAGGAAAAGAGAGGGAAGCTCTTTTTCTTTGATAGATTATGTGATTATGTACTTAAAAAAAAAAAGATGGAAAATAGGTGTGAAAAAATAATCAAGGTAGTAAAGTTAGTAACATGTTTGATTATAAACTACTTAGACAAATAAGTAAAAATGGAAATTATGCTAGTATTAAGTAGGAAGGAAATTAAAATATTGTCTTCACAATTGGCAATATAAAAATATGAAATGCCCCAAAATGAACTTTTCTAGAATATAAACAATGCAAAAAATGCAGAAATAACTCACTGACTAGAAAGAAATGCATACTCTACTCTGTCCTTAGATAAGAAGATTACATATTTTCAAAATGCCATTTTCCTAAATTAATATTTTAGACAATAACCTCAGATATGCAGATGACGCCACCCTTAGGGCAGAAAGTGAAGAGGAACTAAAAAGCCTCTTGATGAAGGTGAAAGTGAAGAGTGAAAATGTTGGCTTAAAACTCAACATTCAGAAAACGAAGATCATGGCATCCGGTCCCATCATTTCATGGGGAATAGATGGGGAAACAGTGGAAACAGTGTCAGACTTTATTTTTCTGGGCTCCAAAATCACTGCAGATGGTGACTGCAGCCATGAAATTAAAAGACGCTTACTCCTTGGAAGGAAAGTTATGACCAACCTAGATAGCATATTCAAAAGCAGAGACATTACTTTGCCAACAAAGGTATGGCTAGTCAAGGCTATGGTATTTCCTGTGGTCATGTATGGATGTGAGAGTTGGACTGTGAAGAAGGCTGAGTGCTGAAGAATTGATGCTTTTGAACTGTGGTGTTGGAGAAGACTCTTGAGAGTCCCTTGGACTGCAAGGAGATCCAACCAGTCCATTCTGAAGGAGATCAGCCCTGGGCATTCTTTGGAAGGAATGATGCTAAAGCTGAAACTCCAGTACTTTGGCCACCTCATGCGAAGAGTTGACTCATTGGAAAAGACTCTGATGCTGGGAGGGATTGGGGGCAGGAGGAGAAGGGGACGACAGAGGATGAGATGGCTGGATGGCATCATTGACTCAATGGACATGAGTCTGAGTGAACTCCGGGAGTTGGTGATGGACAGGGAAGCCTGGCGTGCTGCAATTCATGGGGTTGCAAAGAGTCGGACACGACTGAGTGACTGAACTGAACTGAAGAACAGCTTTCATTTTGAATTAGAGAAACCGCTTCTAAAGTTGATCTTAAAAGAGGAATACCTTAGAATAATCAGAAAATTTATGTAAAAAAAGGAGGTTAGGATGGTGGCAAAGGAAGTATTTCAGTTAGATATCAAAGGATAAAGCTCCAGTTAATAAAATAAATTATTTGGAACATAATAGAAAATACAGAAATAGCCCCCAAAACATAAGCTAATTTAGTCTATGAAAATTGGTGGAGAAAACAACATTAGTAAAGAGACTATGGCAGGGAACTATTGGAATAAATCAGGATTTGTACTATACGCCCTATTACAAAATTAATCCAGAAGTGTCCAATTTAAAAACATAAAAATGAGTTGAAAAAGGACTAGAATAAGCATAAATTTTTCATGTCTTCAACTGGATGCCTAAGGATGACATAGAATCTATAAGCCATGAAAGCAAAGGTTGAGAAAAACAAAAGAAAACCTTTACAAATCCATAAAATAATACCATCTTGAAACATATTTGTAATGCATAACAGATAATTTACTTCATATATAAATAGTCATGTCAAATCTGTAGGAAATGAAAATACCTTGTTGGAGAAAATAGACAAAGATATAAGTTTACTGGTTTTGAAAAAAATTGACATAGCCACTCATATATGAAAATATATTTATCACTGATTAATTAAAAAAAATTAGAAAACACCTTTCTAAAATGAGACATAGTAGTTCCCTGGTATTTGAGTGGTTAGAATGTGTGGCTTGGGTTCAATCCTTGGTCAGAGAACTGAGATCCTGCAAGAGGTGCTAGACAGCCAAAAATAAAAAATAAGAGAAAATTGAAAAACCTTAAGAAAAAAAAAGTGAGCTAAAACTGTATTGATGAGAATGAGGGGAAATGTGTATCCTAATAGAACAGCAGTTGTTGATGACCTTAATAGCATTAAAATTGGGCTGTACTCTGCTTAGTTACTCAGTCGTGTTTGACTCTTTGCAACCCCATGACGCAGTCCACCAGGATTCTCTGTTTATGGGGATTCTCCAGGCAGGAATGCTGGAATGGGTTGCTATCCCTTTCTTCAGGGGAACTTCCCAACTTAGATATCAAACCGGGGTCTCCTGCACTGCAGGCAGATTCTTTACTGGCTGAGCTACCCAAGAAGCCCAGCATTAAAGTTACACATAACTAAAATATTTTAGAATTTTAGTAAAACTAAAATCTTGCATATTTTGAAGACCTTGGAATATGACGTAAGGGACAGGAAAACGGGGAATCAAAAGCAAGTGCTGTGCTAAGTCACTTTAGTCGTGTCCAACACTTTCTGACCCTATGGAATGTAGCCCACCAAGCTCCTCTGTCCATAGGATTCTCCAGGCGAGAATACTGGAGTGGGTTGCCATGCCCTTCTTCAGGAGATCTTGCTGACTCAGGGATCAAACCTGTGGTTCTTAAGTATCTCCTGCATTGGCAGGTAGGTTATTTACCACTCGGTTCAGTTTAGTTGCTCAGTCATGTCCAACTCTTTGCAACTCCATGGATTGCAGCATGCTGGGCATCCCTGTCCATCACCAACTCCTGAAGCTTACTGAAGCTCATGTCCATCAAGTCAGTGATGCCATCCAACCATCTCATCCTCTATTGTCCCCTGTTCCTCCTGCCTTCAATCTTTCCCAGCATCAGGGTCTTTCCCAATGACTCAGTTCTTCACATCAGGTGGACAAAGTATTGGAGTTTCAGCTTCAGCATCAGCCTTTCCAATGAATAATCAGGACGGATTACCAACAGGATTCACTGATTTGAGGTCCTTGCAGGCCAAGGGACTCTCAAGAGTCTTCTCCAACACCACACTTCAAAAGTATCAATTCTTCTGTGCTCAACTTTCTTTATAGTCCAACTCTCACATCCATACATGACTACTGGAAAAACCGTAGTTTTGACTAGACAGACCTTTGTTGGCAAACTAATGTCTCTGCTCTTTAATATGCTGTCTAGATTGATAATAGCTTTTCTTGCAAGGAGCAAGCATCTTTTAACTTCATGGCTGCAGTCACCATCTGCAGTGATTGTGGAACCCAAAAAGTAAAGTCTGCCACTGTTATAGAGAAAATGGAGAGCTAGTGGTACTGAAGACAGAGAATGAAGATGAATTCAAATTTATAGGAATTGGGATGAAAAAGTCTTGGTTGAATGATTGAAATGTGGAATGGGAAAGAGACTTTTTAAAGACTCTTAAGGATACATGGCAATCCACTCCAGTATTATTGCCTGGAAAATCCCACGGGCAGAGGAGCCTAGTAGGCTACAGTCCATGGGGTCGCAAAGGGTCGGACAAGACTGAGCAACTTCACGTTCACGTTCGTTCAGGGATATCCAGAGACTTCCTAAGGATGTCCTAAACACTGAAACAATCACAGATATAGAAAATTCAAGATAAAGACCATTTTGGCAGAGACAGAATGAAGCTGGGGAAATTATATAAATTATGGATCTAACGATACTCAAGTTCTTGTGAAATACTCTGGTGCAGGTGTCCACTCAGCAGATGAAACTAAGAATCTTTAGCTCGGAAACTGATTTTAGACTTGTGAGAAAGATATGGAAGCCTCCAATCTACAATACTATCTGAAAACATGGGAAAGAAATCAGTGAAGGAAAGTGTGCCGAGTGAGAAGAGCGGATGGCAGTAGACAGGAACTTGGTTCCACTGCCAGTTAAGGGATTGTGCAATGGAAAGGAGCTGGTAACGACGGGCAGGGCATAATAGGCAAATGCTTGGGGTGAGTCAGTCACATTTTCTGGACTTAATTTGCATCTTCCTTTCTCACTAACATTGTTTTGTGGCAGGTTAGTTTCCTCTCTGCAAAAAAAAAAAAAAAAATACTTACCCAATAACGTTATTCAGAAAATTAAAGAAGAAAATGCATTTGGAGTACACATTAGTGAATACTAAAATCATTAGTACCTAATGGTTAGTAACTATGATGATATAAAGTGAAAAACTGGAAAAGATTAGAGAGTAGGATAGTGTAGTGTTAAGGAAATCAAGAAATCAGTATTTTTAAAATGTAGTTTTCCAATTTCTTAAAAATGTGAACACGAGGTCTATGGTGGAAAGAAAAAAATGGAATGCATTTTATTTAGCCACTGTCTCTTAGGAACAGCCTATTGTTCCTCTCCAAAGACAGATTATTGCAAAGAAAATAAGACAGCTTCTAATAACAGTGATTATTGCACTATTAGCAAATATTCTGCTATAGGATAAAATTCTTTCTTTCCTTGTGCAGGCAGATAGCCTGATTTTTTTCTGATGTATTTTTTTTTTAAACAACCAAGTGAACATTTGTGAAATTATGGGCATTCATCCAGAAAATATTTAAGGACATTTGTCATAACTATGCATTGTAAAATCATGATTAACTCTTAAAATAAAGACATAGTTATTGTTGTTAACAAATACATTAACAATAGACGAACCCACACTGGAGGAGATGAACTTTATGGTCAAATTAGTAATGCAAAGGAGACTTTCATTTCTAGAGACAGGTGGGAATATTATCTTGCCAGATTTGCCACTAGTTATTATGATAGAAAATGCAATTGCTATACAAAGAAATTATCCATATGTTTTAATTGTGAAATGTAACAAGTGACACAATCAAAATGGAAATTGACAATCAGTGAAGTGCAAAAACTACATATATTATCTCATTGTAATGTGTTTAAAGTTTCATGATGAAATATATAATTGTAAACATCAGGTACAAAAGATGAGCAAATAGTTAAATAATCTAAAAAACTATTGTAATTACTATAATTTAAATGCCTAAAGAAAGCATTTTTATAAGAAAATCTCAATGTTCATTTTAACAAAGATATAGATGAAGAAAAGTCATGATTCTCTAGTATTTAATAGAGCTTACCATGGGGTTGCTAAGAGTTGGACACAACTGAGCGACTTCACCTTCACTTTCATGCATTGGAGAAGGAAGTGGCAACCCACTCCAGTGTTCTTGCCTGGAGAATCCGAGGGATGGCGGAGCCTGGTGGGCTGCCGTCTATGGGGTCGCACAGAGTCGGACACGACTAACGCGACTTAATAGCAGCAGCAGCAGCAGCATGGATTTAGAAAGAAAAAAAGAAATGAATGATGGATACATATTGCTGAAATTTTTAATTGTAATAAATTTTAATGCTCTGTAGCATTTAACCATTTAATGAACTTCCTGAAATTGTATTAACTGTTAAGATAATATTTTAAAATAACAAAGTTTGAATTTAATTTTTAAGACTATTTTTTCTTTACTATTCAAAAACAGAATATTAAGAATGCTGGTAATTACTAATTCATTATTTCACTTCTAGTAGTTTATTCTGCAGAAATTATCTAAATGGTCATATGTTTCTGTTTGAAGATGTCCACCATAGCATTATACAAAGTAAACAAAAGCAACAGAAAACCTCTTTTTGAAGTTAGAAGCTTTCTGAATATGCAGTTGGTTTTCCTGAATGTCTACTGAGGGAAAATGAAAAAGTTACCCACATTTTCTTGCACTCTATATGCTGGAATATTATGAAATAATAAAATAATATTTGTAAAGAAAATTAAATAAGAGAGTCTTAACATTAGAACTTATACCCAGGTGACACTAATGGTAAAGAACCTGCCTGCCAATGCAGGGGACCTAAGAGGCCCGGGCTTGATTCCTGGCTTGGGAGATCCCTGGAGAAGGGCATGGCAACCCACTCCAATATTCCTGCCTGGAAAATCCCAGGGACAGTGGAGCCTGGTGGGCTATAGTCCATGGAGTTGCAAAAAGTTGGACACAGCTGAAGTAACTTAGCACACAATTTTAGAATGCTAACCAAAAAAAGAATTTTAAAATGTATATTCTTTAGGCACCCAAACGTTTATTTAGGTAATAACAGAGCACTTACCAAGAACGCACAGTGTCCAACATGAATTCCAGATATTAAATTATTTAATCTTGATGGTGACCTATGAATGGATGCCATTGTTATTTTATTTTTCAGTGATCCTATGAGTCTAGTTTTTGTACTGACATTTTAAAAAGAAGAATCTGAGACAAAGAGATTTTTGCTCTTTTTTCACACAACTATTAAGAAGTAGGGTCGAGATTTAAAGCTGATCTGTCCTGGTATGTGCTGTGAACCACTAAATTCCATCAGGAATAAATAGCAAAAGAAAGACCAAAAAGAAACAATGTGGACCTCAAGCATTAATAGCAACTCATCTTACTTTCTCAAGGGTTTCATTAGTTCTGTTCTTTTTCTCTCTCTCATTCATTAATCTCTCCATTTTTGTTGAGACATTCTCCATTATCTACCACATTGTAGAACTAAATTTCTCCGTTATCAACCATCTTATAAAAAAGAAGTAAATCAAAAACCAAAAGCTAAATAAAAATTGACACTTTACTTCTGTCTGTTTCAGCAAAACCCTTGAAAGAAAAGAGTGGTAGGTATTTACTCACCTCCCATTCACTCTTCCACTCTCAGGAGAATTTGTACTGTGCCAGTTAGCCACACAGGAATTAGTTTCCCTGAATTCCCTTCCCCGCATACTTCTATTTTGCGTGGGTCACAAGAGACACCACCATGAGCAAGATTTAGACAGTGTAGAAGTGATGCTTGTTTTCACTGTGGAAAGGATAGAGAACGGGATAAGGCGCTACTACAGCTCAGGGAGGTTGGTTCACCAGATTGGCATGGGTTACAGCTGAATCCACTGCAACTTCAGTGCTGCCTCATCTCCTCCTGCCTCATCTCCTCTGTAAGGATCTTGGACTCCTCAGTCTTCTGCATTCTTAGCTTATTGAAAAAAGCCACCAGCTGCTCCTGTAGGACATCCATGTTACTGAAGCTAGAGGCTTGGAAATGATAGAGGATCCATGTCAGTTCTATTCTTTGCTCCTAGAGCCCATGTTTCCCAACTTCACATCAATGTCAGTCTTCCCTTGGCAGCTTACACACTGACTTCTGGCTACAGCTCCACCAAGCATAGCATAAAGAGCTCCCACAGTTGTTAAGGTTGCATCTTCACAATAAACTGCTTGTTTATCAATATAAATGATTCTGTTTCTCTGATCAAATTCTGACTGATAGGAATCCCTCCAAAAGTGAATTTTATTTCACTCAGGCCAGGGAAAGTACCACTTATTTCATACCATTTCTTTCCAGAAATTCAGCATGCTTGAAACACATTTTTTCTGTTGTTCATAGTCACACTTAGGAGTTTCCTCGTACCACCCAACTTTTTTTTTTTTTCTTATTTGACTTCTCTTTCCCACCCAGTTACATAATTGTTGGAGTGTTTCAAGGCCAAACTGCCATTCCTATTGAAACCATGTCCAAGTGGACTCATATATCTACTTCTATATGCTCATGATTTCCACGTATACAGCTTCTACCAGATCCCTTGAGATCTATACTTGTGTAACCAAACTGCTTCCTTGATATTTGAACATCCATCTTGAGTTGTATTCTCAAATACAATATGTGAGAACTAGAATTCTTGACTCCCTCACTTCTCCAAAGACTAACTATCTTGATCATGTCTCTGTCTCACTGAATGGTACAGATCACCCAGGTGCTTAAGCCACTTACCTGAGTTATTCTCAATCATGTTTATATATATATATATATATA
>NW_011495056.1:1760796-1766446 GCF_000754665.1 Bison bison bison | reverse complement strand
ATTAGCCGGACTCATCAAGAAACAAAGGGAGAAAAATCAAATCAATAAAATTAGAAATGAAAATGGAGAGATCACAACAGACAACACAGAAATACAAAGGATCAGAAGAGACTACTATCAACAATTATATGCCAATAAAATGGACAACATGGAAGAAATGGACAAATTCTTAGAAAAGTACAACTTTCCAAAACTGGACCAGGAAGAAATAGAAAATCTTAACAGACCCATCGCAAGCATGGAAATTGAAACTGTAATCAAAAATCTTCCAGCAAACAAAAGCCCCGGTCCAGAGGGCTTCACAGCTGAATTCTACCAAAAATTTAGAGAAGAGCTAACACCTATCCTGCTCAAACTCTTCCAGAAAATTGCAGAGGAAGGTAAACTTCCAAACTCATTCTATGAGGCCACCATCACCCTAATACCAACTTTTTCTTATTCTCCTTTGCTGACTTCTCTTTCCCATCCAGTTTCTAAATGTTGGAGTGTTTCAAGGCCAAACTGCCATTCCTATTGAAACCATGTCCAAGTGGACTCATATATCTACTTCTATATGCTCATGATTTCCACGTATACAGCTTCTACCAGATCCCTTGAGATCTATACTTGTGTAACCAAACTGCTTCCTTGATATTTGAACATCCATCTTGAGTTGTATTCTCAAATACAATATGTGAGAACTAGAATTCTTGACTCCCTCACTTCTCCAAAGACTAACTATCTTGATCATGTCTCTGTCTCACTGAATGGTACAGATCACCCAGGTGCTTAAGCCACTTACCTGAGTTATTCTCAATCATGTTTATATATATATATATATATATAACTTTCATTGTAATTCCATTAGATATGGAATGCCTTCGGGTGAAAACAGAGTAGATGCCTGAAAGCTATTACTTGAAGTCAGTAAACCTGAGTAAATATGCCACTAAAGTTGATTTGCTAAGAAAGATATTTGATATAATAAACAGATTGACAAGTTGCTAGAATTTTGTTTATAATTGTTTATTTTATCAGTTAATATGTAAAGCTGAAATACATAAACCTTAAGAAATTTTGTTTAGAGGGAAAAGATATGACCTCTTGCTTTAAATCTGCTACTTACATATGGATGAAATCTAGTAAGTCATCTTACCTCTAAAAACCAGTCGTGTCATCTGTAAAATGGAGAAAAGACTATTTTCTCCAGTTAGGTCACTGATAGGTTGTGAAGATTATATGGGCATACTTCCTGATCTCAACACCGCTTTCTCTCCCAGTTGCAAACAAATGTGCCAGCACGAAACTACTTTAGATCTGACATTCTGATGGCCTGCTGATAGCCGTAACAATCATAATATCGATGAGCACACTCCTTCCGCACTTGCTCTGTGTCAGGACATCTTACACGTTGTCTAATTTCATGTCTACAGAACCTTTTGGGGCAGGGGCCCTCCCCAAAATTGAGGAGGGGGCCCTCCTCAATCTCACCATTTAGGAGACAAAATGGAGGCAGACGAAATAACTATAAACATGAAAGTGGAGGGCCTACATCTTTTTTCAAGTTACATGATTTTATCTATCTATCTAGCTAGCTATATATATAAATATATAACATATAGATGTCATTTTCTAGTCAGTTTTTATCAGTCATTAGAATCACTGAGCTTAAATTATATGGTTTTATTATGGATTTTTCTAATACAGAGAGGGAAAAAAAACAGAACAAGGACACCATGTTAGATTTATAAAGAAATAATGTGCAAATGGTTAATGTCGTTCACCACTTCAATAAACTGGATTTCATTTTAGTAGGACAAAAGATCAGCAAAAGCCTATTTATATTCATTGACTGAAGGCTGAAACAGCAACCAGGTAAGGCTCTTCCTATCTTTAGGCTCATTAGCTGTGGCTATCATATTTGTTGGGTACCATAACATCCAGATGTTTCTAGACAGCTCAGCTGATTTTTTTCTCTTATGTGCAGATTAAATAGTAACAGAGAGCAGGTGAGAAATTCAATCACCAAAGTTTGAGGTTTTTTTTATTCATTGCTACCTTTGTCTCTCTAATTTTCAAAAATTGACGTCTTCATAAGACAAACCTTGAAGACACGGGACACCTCTCTCATGGATAAATATGGCACAAGGATTAGAATGCTATATATTTTTTATTTGCATAATGTCCTCATTCACTCTACAGACCTGAGTGTAGTTTTATGCTCTCTCCCTCTGATTATTCCTTAAGCAAATCCAAAAGTAAGGAATCTAACAATATTATTTTCTCACTAACTTGCCTTTTCTTGGTTCTACAATAGTCAGTATCACTTTCCTGAAGAGAATATTGTAGGTGTTCTACAGAGGATGTAAGCAATTCATTTCTGGCAGAAGATTGAGTTATGATATTATATTTTATATGTCATATAATTGAATAATAGATGCAATATTTGTTTTCCTTTTTTTAGGAAAAAATCACACATGTTACATATATGTACATATACACTATTAATAAAAGTACATATAAAAGAAATAAAACTAGATATATTTCCAAAATATTATTATATCATCATACCACTATAATGGATATTCAACAGGATGGCATTCCTTTTTGATGGTGGTAGTAATTTACAGTGTTATATTCTTTTTTTAATTATTAAAAGTGGTAGTCTTGATAGATCTTGGAGGTATGATAAAATGTGTTATTAAATACTCTTTTTATTGTGTGTGCATGTATGTGTATTTGAAATGGATGACTTTGTCTATTTTCTTTTTACATTTATACTTCAACCAAAATGTGGATTTGTCATAGTTATCCTTATCCTGACATTAAGTACTGATTAACTGGCTGATTGTAAATGCCACTCTGGTGGCTACTGAACAATGACAATTGATTGTAAATAGCTTACCCCCTAGGAGTTTGCAGGTTATGACAGACACCTCTCTCTGGAAATATATATCAAAGTAACATGGAGAGTTAGAACAAAAACATCATATCATGGACAGCTTGTGAAGTTCCTCCAGAATGGAGCAGTCAACAGCACATGAATGTCAGTACATTTTACAGTCAAGGATCAAGACAAGCACATAATTAAGGCGAGGATCAAGGAGAGTAGCTGTGGGAGCCCGATGTCCTGACTAGGTGATGATTTACTAACTTAATTATTTCAGAATGTTCCCAGATACGCGGGAGTGTCTGCTCTGTAATGGATATTACTCTCAGATGTGCCATTGGGTATTTGCTGACATACACAAATAACTATATCTTATTCAGTTTAGAAACATGTCAGGATACTTGATGGTACGTTCCAGTAAATGCCTTTGGATTTCCTTTGCTTAATTAGAAAATTTGCATGAATTGCCATTTTTGTGGTTTTTCACAGCTCTGGCAGTCAGAGAGGCAAATTTGCTAGACTGAGGAATACTGACTTTCTCTAAGATATTTAATGTCAGGAGAATGGAAAAATATAGACTTGAAAAATTTTGTTACTTTTCATGGGCTTCTACCTAGGTTTTAAAGACAAAGAGTAGCAGGAACTAAATAAAAATGATTAAATATTTTATGTTTGATTAGAAAAAGATAATATAATTGTAAGCTTTTGTAAGTATATATACATATGTATAAGCATCTCTGTTCTGCAACCTTTAGCACACTGAAGATTGCTGTTTTCCATCTCAGATTTGTGCTTTTTGGAAATCATATTTTTGTTTTATAAATAAATGGATGGGGAAAGTAAAACATTCAAAGCTTCTCAAGAAAAATTAGTTTTGTCTAAAAGAGATTAATGATTTCTTACCATTCTCATTTTACTCTCTAATTCTACTTTTACCTCCTTTCAGAGCCTGTGATGCTAGTTATTGATTTGGGGCTGTTCTGGGACTTTGTTGCTGTGTGCAGTTCTTCTCTAGTTGCAGCAAGCAAAGGCTACTCTCTCAGCATGGTGCACCGGCTCCAGGGCACACAGGCCTCAGTAGTCTGGCTCGTGGGTTCTGGAGTGCAGGCTCAGCAGTGGCAGTGCATGGGCTTAATTGCTCTCCTACCTGTGGAATCTTTGCAGACCAGGGAGAGAAGCCATTCCCTGCACTGGCAGGCAGATTCTTAACCACTGGACCACCAGGGAAGTCCATGTGACGCTATCCTTTTCTTGTCCCTCACTGCCTCTGTCTCCCTTTCTTAGAAAAAAAAATGCTGTCAAAATAGAGAGGTTTTATTTCAGAACTGCTATTGCAACATGAAAATAATATTATTTCCATGTTTAGTTAAATAAATCCATGTTGTTTTAAATACTAGTTGACTTCATCTGTACTATTTCAGTGATCACCTCAATAATATCTCTCAATAATAATTGAGAGAATAGTTCTATCAAAACAGTGTCCCCTTTAAAATAGCAGACTGCTTTTCTTCTCTCAAATTCTTGTTTTTTAATAATTTTTATCAGGAATCTAGAACCGCAACCCTAGATTAAAGTACACAGGAAACTAATTAAATTGGTGTGTTCACGTAAAACGTTTTATTAATTTCTTTGTTTCTACTAAAGAACACAGCCTTAGCGTCGGGATAACTTTACTGATGGACAGGGTGACTTTATGAGGCCAGCTGGCAGTTCTGGCTTCATTTCTTACTCCTTTTATAGTCGTGAGCTATCTCTGTAACACGTCCCGTCTGGTAACAGTAGGAACAGTGTCCACTGTGGGCTTCTTGGAATGGAAGAACAGTTAGTGCCTAAAGACATCTATGAGGAAATATATGGACATAATTACATTCTAATTATTATATATGATATCTCACATTGTATATTAGATGTTAATGTCCTCTGTGCCTGAATGAAGAATTAGATCTGTGACCTTTCCTCCACAAGATGATTCTGATGGATGATATTGAAAGCAAATTCTCAAGATTTGGGGAGAAAGAAAACTAATGAAGCCAATAAAGCCTTTTAATATTATATTCATGATGGAACTTGTGAGTTTAAAACTTTCTTTAAAAATTCTGTCTTACTTCTGCTCCTTCTAATACATCTATTGGTGGAAGGAAACTCACCTAGAGACTTTTGCTTCTGTAAACTGGGACTGCATTTTGGAACACTTTTACTATTCCCTGTGCCATTATAAGGAACAGTAGATATCTTGAGACTAATGTATTAGACAAATTAGATTATAAGTATTCTGCCTATTATTATGTAATTTATTAATATTTAAGTTAAATTTTAATAATTTACCATTTTTCTCCTATGTATTTATTGTATATATTAAATGGCATTCTCTTTTACAAAAATATTAAGTGATAATTAACTTTGTAGCTTTAAAGAAATTTATATTTAATAGAGTTTTATGATAGTAAATTCTTAACTATGTCATGACTTAGTCAAGTTTTATAAATTAATGTGACCATCAAGGTATCTACCTTCAGAATCTGGAAGTAAATTTTCTTGCTTATCATATAGTTTTCATAGCATTATTTAATGGATATAGTATAAATTAACAATCTCTATTGGAGAAGGCAATGGCACCTCACTCCAGTACTCTTGCCTGGAAAATCCCTGGATGGAGGAGCCTGGTAGGCTGCAGTCCATGGGGTTGCTAACAGTCGGAAACGACTGAGCGACTTCACTTTCACTTTTCACTTTCATGCATTGGAGAAGGAAATGGCAACCCACTCCAGTGTTCTTGCCTGG
>NW_011495056.1:1758508-1760696 GCF_000754665.1 Bison bison bison | reverse complement strand
CTTTTCACTTTCATGCATTGGAGAAGGAAATGGCAACCCACTCCCGTGTTCTTGCCTGGAGAATCCCAGGGACGGGGGAGCCTGGTGGGCTGCTGTCTCTGGGGTCACACAGAGTTGGACACGACCGAAGTGAGTTAGCAGCAGCAGCAGCAACAATCTCTATATTTTAAAAATATAAAATAATGGGATGAGCATTAAGTGATATGTTATAAGCTTTTACTGATTAGCCCAACAATGTAAATGTCACAATCTTTACAAATTCTCAAATATTATTTTAACTAAAAATTCAAAAAAGTATTTTCTCTAGAAAATAAAAAATATTCATGTGAATTATTATATCTAATTGATCAGAATGTTATAAAGTTTGTGAAATAGGGTTTCCTGCTTTGGTAGAATGATGAAGTCCTGTTCCTGGTATTCCAACTCTATTCTTCACAGAGTAGATGGTCAGGAATTGCATTACCTTTCTGACACTGCTGTCTTTCCTCCTGATATAACCTTGATATAGTTCTGTTGCCTATTGTTAAAAGAGTAAATGCATATTTCTGTTTAAATACAGAGATTTAGATGTCCCTAAGGAGGCTGTAAATCATCAAGGAGGCTCTAAAATTGTCAGCAGAATCTTCTTACTCCAAAAGAAGCCGCTTGCTTACAATGATGAAAAAATCAGGGAGAGGTAAAATAGTGGACCCTCCTCTCCATAGAGCAGGTGGTGGGGTTGGGAGTCAGGCTAATGACTAAAGCTCCTGTTCCCAAGAAGGACTTTGTCTCCTGAACTTTGATGAATAGCATATAAGGATATCATCAACCAGTAACACCATCCAGGCAAGTTGATTATTGGATATACTTAACACCTATGCACTTCCAGAATGCAAACCTGCCTGGTCAAGTGCACACTGTCCATCTGAAAAACGTATTCCATCTTTTAAATTTAACAAGATTTTTTAGTTATAATAACCTAAACATACCCAAAAAGTGTAGAGCCAACTTATTCTACCCAGTTTTTCTACATATAGGTTGCCCTTATTCCTTCTTTCCCTGTAGACCTTAATTAGAATCTTATTGATCATTACAAAAACTTTGAAACTCTGTTAGAAGTGGTTGAGATATGGTTCTATAGGGTAAATAGAAAACCATGCCTCTCTCCACAAGAAAATCCAGAAAAAACTTCGCATAGGTAAAGAAGAGGGAGACAATAATTGTGTATGTACTAATATGTCAGATCACACTCAGGAAGACACTCCATGGAAGACTGCAAAGTATCGACAAAAATAAAGGATAGTTAGAACTTCCATGGGATAATTATTTCCATGAGAGATGAATGGTTATACCTTGTGATAGTTTCCTGGACCCTTCAGAAGAATCTCCTGGGTGAATTTTGGAGCTATACATTTCAATTCCCAAGAGTCAGAAAGCCTTCAATTTTATGTTGTAAAATCAAAGGGTTGGATGTATTGTTTTTAAGGAAACAACCTGATGTGAGGAGAGAGAGAAGTTGAAACCTTTATTCCCTTAAGTAAAGAAAATCTCATCTTTTCACTCTTGCAATTCTTCCCCCAACAGAATACTTTACACCTCACATGCAGATGTCTTCCTCTGACAATTTTCAGTTTATTACATATCAATACATAAATGAAGACAGATAATAATGAACTGCAATTCACTAGATTCCTTAAAAGTAATATCAGTAAAAGTGATACTGAGAATCTTGGAGTCTGGGTTATTGTACATGAAGGCTAGATTCTTCAAGGGTAAGAAATGAGGATATAGTTCAGTTCAGTTCAGTCGCTCAGTTGTGTCTGACTCTTTGCGACTCCATGAATCGCAGCACGCCAGGCCTCCCTGTCCATCACCAACTCCCGGAGTTCACTCAGACTCACGTCCATCGAGTCAGTGATGCCATCCAGCCATCTCATCCTCTGTTGTCCCCTTCTCCTCCTGCCCCCAATGCCTCCCAGCATCAGAGTCTTTTCCAATGAGTCAACTCTTCGCATCAGGTGGCCAAAGTACTGGAGTTTCAGCTTTAGCATCATTCCTTCCAAAGAAATCCCAGGGCTGATCTCCTTCAGAATGGACTGGCTGGATCTCCTTGCAGTCCCAGGGCTGTCTCAAGAGTCTTCTCCAACACCACAGTTCAAAAGCATCAATGGCTGGGCTTTGCTGGAGCAGCCGTGAAGAGATACCCCCC
>NW_011495056.1:1755835-1758408 GCF_000754665.1 Bison bison bison | reverse complement strand
CCCATGAAGTGATGGGACCAGATGCCATGATCTTCGTTTTCTGAATGTTGAGCTTTAAGCCAACTTTTTCACTCTCCACTTTCACTTTCATCAAGAGACTTTTTAGGTCTTCACTTTCTGCCATAAGGGTGGTGTCATCTTCATATCTGAGGTTATTGATATTTCTCCCGGCAATCTTGATTCCAGGTTTGTGTTTCTTCCAGTCCAGCGTTTCTCATGATGTACTCTGCATATAAGTTAAATAAGCAGGGTGACAATATACAGCCTTGACGTACTCCTTTTCCTATTTGGAACCAGTCTGTTGTTCCATGTCCAGTTTTAACTGTTGCTTCCTGACCTGCATACAGTTTTCTCGAGAGACAGGTCAGGTGGTCTGGTATTCCCATCTCTTTCAGAATTTTCCACAGTTTATTGTGATCCACACAGTCAAAAAGGCTTTGGCATAGTCAATAAAGCAGAAATAGATGTTTTTCTGGAACTCTCTTGCTTTTTCCATGATCCAGCGGACGTTGACAATTTGATCTCTGGTTCCTCTGCCTTTTCTAAAACCAGCTTGAACATCAGGAAGTTCATGGTTCACATGTTGCTGAAGCCTGGCTTAGAGAATTTTGAGCATTACTTTATTAGCATGTGAGATGAGTGCAATTGTGCGGTAGTTTGAGCATTCTTTGGCATTGCCTTTCTTTGAGATTGGAATGAAAACTTCCCTTTTCCAGTCGTGTGGCCACTGCTGAGTTTTCCAAATTTGCTGGCATATTGAGTGCAGCACTTTCACAGCATCATCTTTCAGGATTTGAAAGAGCTCAAGTGGTTCCATCACCTCCACTAGCTTTGTTCATAGTGATGCTTTCTAAGGCCCACTTGACTTCACCTTCCAGGATGTCTGGCTCTAGATGAGTGATCATATCATCCTGATTATCTGGGTTGTGAAGATCTTTTTTGTATAGTTCTTCTGTGTATTCTTGCCTCTTCTTAATATCTTCTGCTTCTGTTAGGTCTATGCCATTTCTGTCCTTTATCAAGCCCATCTTTGCATGAAATGTCCCCTTGGTATCTCTAATTTTCTTGAAGAGATCTCTAGTCTTTCCCATTCTGTTGTTTTATACCTGGTTAATTGTGGCATCCTGGTTTGACATCTGTTCTTAAGTGGGAAATAGTAAACTGCCAAAGAAGGGAAGCAGTCATAGAACATTTTCAATAAGAAAGGTGATGACTGATACAGAATGGATTTTTTTTTAATTTAGAATTGGAAAATGATCAAGGTGGGTTATATTTACTAGAATGTGCTATATGTTTCTCAGAATTCCTTATATCCATTCTTAAGTAAGCCATCTCAAGGATGAGAACTCTTTGGTCCATTTAGACATAGCTTTTGTTACAGCAACCATTTTTTCTAGTACTTTTATGGTTTTGGTAATATTTGCATACAGTATTTCCTCTTATTTCTGAAACCTATGAATTAAATCAAACCTTTGTCATTTATTTGCTACATGACCTTGGGCTAGTCAACTCATATTTCTAAACCTTATTTTCTCTGTGTAGTAGATCCACTACAAAATAAACTAATAAACAATACACAATGAAGTAAATGATAAAGCCAAATATCTGATATTAAAGTTGCAACTCAAAGGATAGTGCCTGTCATGTATACAATTATACTAATACACAAGCATATAAAGGTGAAGCTAGAATCACAGCCTTAAAACTATCAGAAGGTATAATATTTAGAAGGGTTGAGTGAAGGAAATATAAATGCGTTCAGTCTTAAAACATGGTTTAACTATTATGAAGTACTGTATAATACCAAATTATGCAATGCAAGAAAAAGATACCTTATGGATTTGGAGAAATTGATCATATATGTTGAAATATTATTGATCACATATCTTGAGATACACACATCTCACATACTAGCAAAGTTATGCTCAAAATTCTCTAAGCCAGGCTTCTACAGTACATGAACTGTGAACTTCCAGATGTTCAAGCCGGGTTTAGAAAAGGCAGAGGAACCAGAGATCAAATGGCCAACATTTGTTGGATCATCAAAAAAGCAAGAGTTCCAGAAAAAAAAATCTACTTCTGCTTTATTGACTATGCCAAAGCCTTTATGTGGATCACAACAAACTGTGGAAAATTCTGAAAGAGATGGGAATACCAGACCACCTGACCTGCCTCTGAGAAATCTGTATGCAGGTCAAGAAGCAACAGTTAGAACTGGACATGGAACAACAGACTGGTTCCAAATTGGAAAAGTAGTACATCAAAGCTGCATATTGTCACCCTGCTTATTTAACTTATATACAGAGTACATCATGCAAAATGTCAGTCTAGATGAAGCACAAGCTGGAATCAAGATTGCCGGGAGAAACAGCAAAGACCTCAGATATGCAAATGGCATCACTCTTATGGCAGAAATGGAAGAACTAAAGAGTCTCTTGATGAAAGTGAAAGAGGAGAGTGAAAAAGGTGGCTTAAAGCTCAACATTCATAAAACTAAGATCATGGCATCTGGTCCCATCACCTCATGGCAAATAGATGGAGAAACATTGGAAATAGTGAGAGACCTTATTTTG
>NW_011495056.1:1751909-1755735 GCF_000754665.1 Bison bison bison | reverse complement strand
CTCCAAATTCACTGCAGAAGGTGACTGAAGCCATGAAATTAAAAGGCACTTGCTCCTTGGAAGAAATCTATGACCAACCTAGCCAGCATACTAAAAAGCAGAGACATTACTTTGCCAACAAAGTTCCATTTAGTATGGCTGTGAGAGTTGGACTATAAAGAAAGCTGAGTGCTGAAAAATTGATGCTTTTGAACTGTGGTGTTGGAGAAGATTCTTGAGAGTCCCTTGGACAGCAAGGAGATCAAACCAGTCAGTGCTAAAAGAAATCACTCCTGAATATTCATTGGAAGGACTGATGCTGAAGCTGAAACTCCAATACTTTGGCCACCTGATGAGAAGAACTGACTCACTGGAAAAGACCCTGATTCTGGGAATGATTGAAGGCAGAAGGATAAGGGGATGACAGAGGATGAGATGACTGGATGACATCTCTGACTCCATGGACATGAGTTTGAGCAAGCTCTGGGAGCTGGTGATGGACAGGGAAGCCTGGCCTGCTGCAGTCCATGGAGTTGCAAAGAGTCAGACATGACTGAGTGACTAAATACAACAGCAACACCTTATTATTACAAAAGTAAATATTTTTGTCTTAATACAGAGAACATATATATTCTATCAGGTTACATCATAAGACTTATTGTTCCAGTTTAGTAGCTATTTTTTGCAAGCCACTGGACTGTAGCCCACCAGGCTCCTCTGCCCATGAGATTCTCCAAGCAAGAATACTGGAGTGGGTTGCCATTTCCTTCTCCAGGGGGTCTTCCTGACCCAGTGATCTAAACCATGTCTCCTATATTGACAGGCAGACTCTTTATCACTGAGCCACCAGGGAAGTCCCAAGCCTTACCTTGGGAGACAGGTAATGCCAAATTATAGGTAATCATTATAATGACTGGGAGTACATTTGATATAGGACAGCAGCAGCATCACTCCCACTGCCATTATTGGGGTGAACTTTATGCTTGAAATATTCATAATTCATGTCTTGCCTATTTTCATATTTTATTTCCAAATTTTAAAAACTTGTTTGAAAGCACATATTTTTAAAATGGTGAAATTTTGGTTTATTCGTCGTCACCAAGTATTTAGTCTCTGTGGTCTTTACTCGAAACCCACTTAGAAATAAACTGTATGACTATGAGTTTCAACTCTTCATTTATTCTGATTTCAACTGTGAACTAGTCAGACTTCATGAAGTTTTGAAGTTGTTCACCTTCTCTATCTCCTCGTACCTGCATACTAGCTCCTTTTCCCTCTGGTGAAGCTGGCGAAAAGATAAGGGTGCATCCGTATTTGCAGGTGTTTGTGGCAGCAACATCAATTACAGCATCAGACAAGTGCACCTTCCATAGTCCTGAGAAATTAAAGGTTCCCTGAGGAAGTGTGCGCAGGGGCAAGGGGAGTGGGAGTGGTGGTGAATAGAGAATGTTTTTCTGCTTTTTGTCATTTGGTATGTGTTGAAGGCTAGTAATGACCCTTGGACAAAATCTAATGTTTGTTTAAGTTGTTGTTATTGTTGTTGTTTTTTGAATTTGAAATTTGATACAAGTCTAATCTACTTTTGACTTCCCTGGTGGCTCAGATGGTAAAGTGTCTGTCTACAATGCAGGAGACCTGGGTTCGATCCCTGGCTTGGAAAGTTCCCTGGAGAAGGAAAAGGTAACCCACTCCAGTACTCTTGCCTAGAAAATCCCATGGATGGAGAAGCCTGGTGTCCATGGTGATTGCCTCAACTTTTTCTTCATCATTTCTCAGAATTATTTATAGTTTCACTGTTTCATTTTTATATGTTCAAAAAGGCATATTAATGCTAATCATTAATGCTTATTAATGCTAACTATTATATTAATAAAAAAGCAATTCTATTTCTTTTGCATGGTACTTCATAGAGTTAAATCTTTTTCATTTGAATTATTTTTAAATTATCCAATTCTCAGAACAATTCTTTGAAATAGAGATAAATTATTATCACTATTTTTATATGGGGAAAAATTAGGCAAGACCCCATCATGAAAGGGAAGGAAGAATAACAATCTTCTTTCTCTTTTTTCTGTCTCTATTGATCGGCTGAACATTGATAAAACATCAACAAATTTACAAATAACACATGAGCATAAAGTAAGTGAACTGTTTTTAATGTTGATGCATAGACAACTCACGCAAAACCAATAAAATCAAAGATAAATTAATCACAATTCTTGAAAAGTTTATTTTTCAGAATGCTTAAACTGTTTTTCAATTACTATGAGGTCATCATTTTAATAATGTGACATTATTAGAGAAAAAGATAACATAAAGATCAACGAAGACCAATGGTTTAGCCACAAGGGCTTAATAGCTAGCTTTGTATTTCTTCTCTCTGTGACACTTTCCTAAAACAGATTTTTCAGAAGTTCTGAGAACAAAGCTTTGCCTTTATCATTACCTTGTCATTTCTTCCCTTCTGACTACCTTTGTTCATAAACTTCAAGTATTATTGAATTTGTTTATTTTGTTGTGTGGTTGAATTACTTTTAACTAGGTACTGGGGATTTCTAATCTTCTTAAGCCAAATTATTTTCCTTCTCCACCATGCACTAATGCACTCCTGATTTCTTGTTGGTAATACAACATGTCTTTAATTGACACTTTCCCTAATACAGTAGGGCTTATCTGGTTTCAGACTTCCTCAGCTTTGTTTGTTCTTTCCCCTAGGTGAGAATTATGAGGGCCATCAATGTGTGGCAGAGTGGAAAGTTAGACTAGCTTTCATCCCCTTATTTCAGATTCTTATTTTTCTCCCTGCTGAGCAAAAAGTTTCACCTCACATATATTATAGAATTCACCAGTGACATATTTGCATCCGGATTAGAGATACTTGCAGCATCAGATGTACTTCTTAGTCCATTTCAAACCCATGTTCACTTACGATTTATTTTACACATTAGCCTAAATTTTTATTTTGCACAAAAAAGTGGAGGGGAAAGATCATGACGTTTAACAAATGTTTAGTTGGATTCACAAAAGAATAATTTTTAGTAAATAAATGGCTTTCTAAAATGTTTGAGCCAGAATAGCCTCATTTTTTTTTCCGTATATACATATTTTTCTATATTTTCATGATCTTGGTCTTATTATATATGATATGTTGGCATTTTATCATGTATGAAGTTACACCATACTTTACTGCATTGATATACATGTGAATTTAATACAGTTATCTATCTGTATATATTATTTTAAATATTCATAAAAATTAAGGCAACAAAGCTCTACTCTGTATGAACAAATAAATATAGTTGTTTTCATCAAGGGGTCTTTTTTATAGCCAAGATAATCATGCTTTGGCTTTGGCAAAAAAAAAAAACAAGAAAGTGTTCACCTTTGAGCAAAGCAACTTCCTGGTGAATCTGTTAAAATTGTATGTTCTAATTGTACATGATAATTAAATGAGTTAACTTGCTTTGATGGATTGTTGTTTACAGTTCTTAGAACAAGTAATACAAATAAAAGGCTTTGGCTTTAGAATAGTTAATCATTGGCCTTCAGACTTGTACCTGAGTCAGTAATCACAAGCCAGGTAGGATACAGATATAGAATTCCAACTTACTAGCTCTAAATCATATCAACCCAAGTAGAATATGTATTCCATGAGGATGGGAGGCATTGTCTGCTCATCCGAGAACACATGATAATAATACCTTGCCACATGGGAGGTGATCAATGGATATTTGGTAAAGGAAGAAAGAGAGGTAACAGCTCAGAAGATACGCAACAGAGACTACTTTCCTACCCGCTGAGAGGACTTTGCCTCTTAACATTACACTAATCCTGGTTAACAGTCAAA
>NW_011495056.1:1743009-1751809 GCF_000754665.1 Bison bison bison | reverse complement strand
AAGATACAGAGGCAGGTCTGGCATAAGAGCATTCCTTTTTCTCTCCTTTATTATTGATTCAATTTCAGACTCTTTCCACTCTTTCATACCAATGACACTCTGGCCATCCCTTCCTTGTTGTTCTTATCACAATCTCCACATTTTTCTGCAACTATTGTTTCAATTCTTCTCTACCTATGATACAGAAAGAAATGTCATGCATCATAGAAATACTATCTAGACGTCTTAAAAGAAAGAGGGAACCCTAAAACAACTAACTAACCTCTCTACTGACACTGGCTAATCTAACATGAAAATCAGTATCTACAGCATTATAGGCTGTGCTGAATATTTGTGCAATAAATTTATAATTATATAGTAAACATTTCCTCTTATGAAAATGTTTAAGTTAGAGCTAATACAGTTATACCATCTTTTATTGAAGTATACCTGACATATTGTATCAGTTTCAAGTACACAATATAGTGCATTGAAATATTCTTTGTCTTTTATATTCTAGAGCATACTAGCATGTATCTACTTGACCTAGGATTTTGCTATTCATCGCTAAGTTATGTCTGACCTTTTGTGACCCCATGGACTGCAGCACACCAGACTTTCCTGTCCTTCACTATCTCTGGAATTTGCTCAAATTCATGTACATTATAATGCTATCTAACCATCTGACCCTCTGTTGCACTCTTCTCCTTTTTCTTCATTTTTTCCCCCAGCATCAGATTCTTTTCCAATGCATTGGCTCTCCACATCAGGCAGCCAGAGCACTGGAGCTTCATCTTCAGCATCAGTCATTCCAATAAATATTCAGAGTTGATTTCTTTTAGGATTGATTGGTTTGATCTCCTTGCAGTCCAAAGGACTTTCAAGAGTCTTCTCCAGCACTACAATTCACAAGTATCAATTCTTTGGTGCCCAACCTTCTTTATGGTCCACCTCTCACATCCAAACATGACTACTAGAAAAGCTATAGCTTTGACAAAACAGATCTTGGCCTGCAAAGTAGTGTCCTTGCTTTTTATATGCTGTCTAGGTTTGCCATAGCTTTCCTTCCTATGAGCAAGTGTATTTTAATTTTAAGGCTGCAGTTACTGTCTGCAGTGATTTTTATAGCCCAAGAAAATAGAGTTTATCATGGTTTCCATTGTTACCCCATGTATTTGCCATGAAGTGATGAGACCAGATGTCATGATCTTAGTTTTTGAATACTGAGTTTTAAACCAGCTTTTTCAATCTCCTCTTTCACCCTCATCAAGAGGCTCTTTAGTTTCTTCTCACTTTCTGCCATTAGAATGGTTTCATTTGCATATCTTAAGTAGTTGATACTTCTCCTGGCAATATGATTCAGGCTTGTGATTCATCCAGCCCTACATTTGGCATGATGTATTCTGCATAAAAATTAAATAAGCAGAGTGACAATTACAGCTCCTATTGTACTCATTTCCCAATTTTGAACCAGTCAGTTATTTCATATAAGGCTCTATTACTTCTTGACCCACATATAAATTTCTCAGGAGACAGGAGAGGTAGTCTGGTATTCTCATCTCTTTAAGTATTTTCCACAGTTTGTTGTGATCCACACAGTCAAAGGCATTCACGTAGTCAGTGAAGCAGAAGTATACATTTTTCTGGAATTCTCTTGCTTTCTCTATGATTCAGTAAACGTTGGCAATTTGATCTCTGGTTCCTCTGCCTTTTCTAAAACCCAGCTTGTACATCTGGAAGTTCTGGTTCACATACTGCTAAAGGCTAGCTTGAAGGATTTTGAGCATAACATTACTAGAATGCAAAATGAATGCAAATGTTCAGTAGTTTGAACATTGTTTGGCATTGCCCTTCACTGGGATTGAAATGAAAACTAACCTTGTGATTGAAATTAAAATAATTCTATGGCCACTGTTGAGTTTTCCAAATTTGTTGACATATTGAATGCAGCACTTTAACAGCATCATCTTTGAGGATTTGAAATAGCTCAGATGGAATTCCATCACTTCCACTAGCTTTGTTTATAGTTATGCTTCCTAAGACCCACTTGCCTTCAGACTCCAGGATGTCTGACTCTGGGTGAGTGACCACACCATCGTGGTTATATGGGTCATTCCATTTTTGTATAGTTCTTCTGTGTATTCTTTCCACCTCTTCTTAAGCTCTTCTGCCTTTGTTAGGTCCCTACCATTTCTTTTCTTTATTGTGCACATCTTTGCATGAAATGTTCCCTTGGTATCTCTAATTTTCTTGAAGAGATCTCTAGTCTTTACCATTCTATTGTTTTCCTCTACTTTTACATGGTTCATTGAAGAAGGCCTTCTTATCTCTCCTTGCTATTCTCTGGAATGTTGCATTCAGTTGGGTATAGCTTTCCCTTTTTTCCCTTGCTTTTCACTGCTCCTTTTTCCTCAACTATTTGTAAAGCCTCCTCGGCCAACCACTTTGCTTTCTTTCATTTATTTTTCTTTGGGATGGTTTTGTTCACTTCCTCCTGTACAATGTTATGAACCTTTGTCCATAGTTCTTCAGGCACTCTATCTACCAGATCTAATCCCCTGAATCTATTCATCGCCTCCACTGTGTAATCAAAATGAATTAACTTTAGGTCATACCTGAATGGTCTAGTGGTTTCCCCCACTTTCTTCAATTTAAGTCTGAATTTTGCAATAAAGAGAGCTCATGATCTGAGCCACAGTCATCTCCAGGTCTTGTTTTTCTTTTTTTGCTGACTATACACAGCTTCTCCATCCTAAGCTGCAAAGAATATAATCAGTCTGATTTCAGTATTGATGATTTGGTGATGTCGTTGTTGCTTATGTTGCTGGAAAAGACTGCTTGCTGTTACCATTGTGTTCTCTTGACAAGACTCTGCTAGCCGCTGCCTCGCTTCATTTAGTACTCCACAGCCAAAGCTGCCTGTCACTCCAGTTATCTCTTGACTTCCTACTTTTGCATTCCAATCCTCTATGATGAAAAGGACATCTTTTTTGGTGTTAGTTCTAGAAGGTCATGTAAGTCTCCATAGAACTGGTCGGTTACAGCATCTTCAGCATCAGTTCCTGGGTCAGTGTTGTTGGGTCATGTCTGACTCTTTGTGACCCCATGGACTGCAGCACTCCAGTTTTCTCTGTCCATCACTATCTCCCCAAGTTTGCACAAACTCATGTCCACTGAGTCAGTGATTCCATCCAACCATCTCATCCTCTGTCACTCCCTTCTCTTGTCCTCAATTTTTCCCAGAATCAGGGTCTTTTCCAGTGAGTTAGCTCTTCACATCAGGTGGCCAAAATATCGGAGCTTCAGCTTTAGCATCACTCCTTCCAATGAATAGTCAGGGTTTTTATTTCATTTAGGATTGACTGATTTGATCTCCTTGTTGTCCAAGGGACTCTCAGGAGTCTTCTCCAGCACTACAGTTTGAAAGCATCAATTCTTCGGCACTCAGCCTTCATTATGGCCCAACTCCCACATTCATACACGACTACTGGAAAAACCATAACTTTGACTATACGTACCTCTGTTGACAAAGTGATGGCTCTGCTCTTTAAAACACTATCTAGGTCTGACATAGCTATTCTTCCAAGGAGCAAGCTGTGTGTGTGTGTGTGTGTGTGTGTATGTGTGGCTGCAATCACCATCAGCATTGATTTTGAAGTTCAAGAAAATGAAATTTGACACTGTTTCCACATTTTCCCCATCTGTTTGTCATGAAGTGATATGACTGTGAGGTGATACGTTGGGGCATAAACTTGGATTACTGTTATGTTCAATGGTTTGCCTTGGAAATGAACTGAGATCATTCTGTTATCTTTGAGATTGCACCCAAGTATTTCATTTTGGACTCTTGTTGACTATGAAGGCTACTCCATTTCTTCTGACAGATTCTTTCCCATAGTAGTAAATATAACAGTCATCTTAATTAACTTGCCCATTCCCATCCATTTTAATTCACTCATTCCTAAGATGTTGATGTTCACTCTTGCCTTCTCCTGCCTGATCACGTCCAATTTACCTTGATTCATGGACCTAACATTCCAGGTTCCTATGCATTATTGTTCTTTACAGCATCTGACTTTACTGTCACCACCAGACACATCCATAGCTGGGTTTTGCTTCTACTTTTACTCAGCTTCATTCTTTCTGGAGCTCTTAGTAATCGCCCTCCACTCTTCCCCAGTAACATATTGGACACCTTCCAAACTGGGGGTTCATCTTGTCTTTTCATATTGTTCATGGGTTTCTCACCACAGTAATACTAGATTGGTTTGGCATTCTTTCCTCCAGTACTAGAGTACTATTAGATTAATAACAATAGAGATTTTTTTAAGGGAATAAAGAATATATTCCTGTATTGACTTCAAAAATGTTTGACTGCTTCATCAGGAAACTAATCCTCATAATTTTAATTCCCTCTAAAATTTTGTGTCATGGATTCTTCAGAAAAAATTACTATATGAAGCATTAAGAGAGTTCATGCTATCTAGACCAAATTGATTCATATCAAGATTAAAAAGACAAGAAAAGGAAAATATAAGCTGAATATTTTCTAGAATAACTTTCCTGAGCCTCGCAATGGTGCCTACCACTGGATGAATCCATGACACCAATGAAAAGAGCATTGTTTCTAAAGACAGTTTCAGAAGAAGCATTCCATCACTTTTTCCTTCAATAGCAATGTCTTCAGAATAAATATTTTCATAATATACCAAAATATTAATAGAACAAGATCTGTGTAATGAAATGCTCCAATGTATTTTTTAAAATAACAATCATCTTAGTAATTCTTCAAGCTCATTAATCACTACTGCATTTCCAAGAATGGTTGGCATTCAATATTCTTTATTCAACTCAAGAATAGTTCTTAGTTGTGTGTTGTCTATGTCAGTCCTGAGAATCATCTCCATTTACTGAAAATATACTTTTTTATTTGTTAAGAAGAGATGGAAAAGCATGACTTCAGTTGAATCTTTGGTGTTAATACATCAACAGGAATTTAGAGACATTTTGGTATCCAGTTAAGTAGCAAGTAAGTCATTTTGTAACTAAAGAATTAGGAAAACAAAGCCAAATAAATTAGGTTATGTGCATATGCATGTGTAAGGAGGGGGCAGGTATACAATTAAGTCAACATGGATAAAATTTCAGCACTTAGATAGAATGGGACAAGGATATTGAAATGTGTACAATAATCTATATCTTATCCTAAAGACACTTGCATTATTTTTTAAATCAAATTATAAAAGTTAAATTGTGGTGAAATATTTCTCACAAGAAAGCAATGATTGTAATGTGTTCATGATATTTATTCTCTGACTCTCTGGGCAGTATCTTTTTTACTTTACCCTTTAGAGAACCACAGTATTAATTTGAAAATGCATGAAAAATAAACTGTTATTTATTTAGAACTTTTCCCAATGTCCTTAGGAAGAACTAGTTGGAGAAATACATTCTTAACCAATATGTGTACTTCCACCAGCTGATGCGAAGAACTGACTCATTAGAAAGACCCTGATGCTTGAAAAAAATTGAAGGCAGGAAGAGAGGGGACGACAAAGGATGAAATGGTTGGATGGCATCACTGAATGAATAGACTTGAGTTTAAGCAAGCTCCGGGAGATGATGAAGGACAGGCTGCAGTCCACGGGGTCACAGAGAGTCAGACACGACTGAGCAACTAAACAACAACAACTTGAATTTTACACAATATTTAATCTTAGAAATCTCTGCTCATAAGGAGAAAGATAATAAATAAACACAGATGGAGTTTAGAAACATCAGAGCACGGCTGAGGACCTACGGAATGCCCCCTGAAGTGGGAGATAGGGCTGCGGGCACCCTGGCACTGGCTGCTAACTGGCTCAGCAGCTGAGTTTGGTGGATGTGTTATTATAGCAAAAATTCCTCTGAAACCAAATGAAACCAGGTCACAGCATGTGATTGTGGACTATCCTGTCTGCAAGGTTTACTAAGAAAAAAAAAAACAAAACAACTTTAATCGTTTTCTGTTGTTCAGTTCAGTCGCTCAGTTGCGTCTGACTCTTTGCCACCCCATGGACTGCAGCACACCAGGCCTCCCTGTCCATACCAACTCTTGGAGTTTACTCAAACTCATGTCCATCAAGTCAGCGATGCCATCCAACCATCTCATCCTCTGATGTCCCCTTCTCCTACCACCTTCAATCTTTCCCAGCATCAGGGTCTATTCCAGTGAGTCAGTTCTTCGCATCAAGTGGCCAAAGTATTGGAGTTTCAGCTTCAGCATCACTCCTCCCAATGAATATTCAGGACTGATTTTCTTTAGCACTGACTGATTTTCTTCTTGCAGTCCAAAGGACTCTCAAACATCTTCTCCAACATCACAGTTCACAATTGATGAAAAGTACCAATTCTTCAGCACTCAGCCTTCTTTATAGTCCAACTTTTACATCCATACATGACTACTGGAAAAACTATACCTTTGACTAGATGGAACTTTGTTGGCAAAGTAATGTTTCTGCTTTTAGTATGCTGTCTAGGTTGGTCATAGCTTTTCTTCCAGGGAGCAAGCATCGTTTAATTTCATGGCTGCAGTCATCACCTGCAGTGACTTTGGAGCCCCCAAAAATAAAGTCTCTCATGGTTTCCATTGTTTCCCCATCTGTTTGCCATGAAGTGATGGGACCAGATGCCATGATCTTAGTTTTCTGAATGCTGAGTTTGAAGCCAGCTTTTTTACTCTCCTCTTTCATCAAGCAGTTCTTTAATTCTTCTTCCATTTCTGTTGTAAGGGTTGTGTCATCTGCATATCTGAGACAATTGAAATTTCTCCCAGCAATCTGATTCCAGCTTGTGCTTCATTCAGCCCAGCATTTTGCATGATGTACTCTGCATATAGTTAAATAAGCAGGGTGACAATATACAGCCTTGATGTACTCCTTTCCCAATTTGGAACCAGTCTGTTGTTCCATGTCCAGTTGTTTCTTGACCTGCATACAGGTTTCTTAGGAGGCAGGTCAGGTGGTCTGGTATTCCCATCTCTTGAAGAGTTTTCTAGTTTGCTGTGATCCACACAGTCAAAGGCTTTGGCATAGTCAATAAAGCAATAGATGTTTTTCTGGAACTCTCTTGTTTTTCAATGATCCAACGGATGCTGGCAATTTGATCTCTAGTTCCTCTGCCTTTTATAAGAAAGTTCACAGTTCACTTACTGTTGAAGTCTGGCTTGGAGAATTTTGAGCATTACTTTACTAGTGTGTGAGATGAGTTCAACTGTGTGGTAGTTTGAACATTCTTTGGCATTTCCTTCCTTGGGGATTGAAATGAAAACTGACTTTTTCCTATCCTGTGGCCACTGCTGAGTTTCCCAAATTTGCTGGCATCTTGAGTGCAGCACTTTCACAGCATCATCTTTTAGGATTTGAAATAGCTCAACTGAAATTCCATAACCTCTACTAGCTTTATTTGTTGTGATGCTTTCTAAGGCCCACTTGACTTCACATTCCAGAATATCTGGCTCTAGGTGAGTGACCACAGCATCATGGTTATCTGGGTCATGAAGACCTTTTTTTTTGTATAGTTTTTCTGTGTGTTCTTGCTATGACTTCATAATGTCTTCTGCTTCTGTTAGGTCCATACCATTTTTGTCCTTTATTGAGCTCATCTTTGCATGAAATGTTCCCTTGTTATCTCTAATTTTCTTGACTAGATCTCTAGTGTTTCCCATTCTATTGTATTCCCATTCTGGGAAGAGAACCAGAAGGCACTCACGTGCAGACCATCCACGAGTTCCCGGCCACTGGACAGCGGACTCTGGTGGTCCCACAACAGGACATGTCTGTTTGAGCAAAGAAGATGCTGGGAGCTGCATGGGTAACGAAGAACAGAAGGGGTTTGCCAGGGGCCAGTGGGGAGTGAGCAGAGTCTACGTGGATCTACAACCCCAGTGCCTTTCCCTACCCCTCACCTCTCCCACCACTGCTACACACCATTTGCTGAAAGACATTGCAGCCACAATACTTCATACACAAATGCTGCCTTCTCTGGCCACCTGTCCAGCGAAGCAGTGATCAGTGAGGGATCACCTGAGAGTGGCTCAGGCTACTAAGATTGTTTTATGTTTGAAATCCACACCCTGCATGGAACCAACCCCCTGCCCATGGATCTGATCATGGGACTGGTGAACAACAAGTCTTGGACTGGATGAAAAGACGTGTGCTCATCTTCTCCTGTGAGACCTCCAAAATTACAACTGGCTGCTGAACAACCATGGATAGGAGAATGTTGGATCCTACAAAAAGAAGATACCTCACATCCAAGGGCAAAGGAGAAGCGCCAGCAAGATGGTCAGTCAGTCAGTCGCTCAGCCGTGTCCAACTCTTTGCAACCCCATGAATTGCAGCAGGCCAGGCTTCCCTGCCCATCACCAACTCCCGGAGTTCACTCAGACTCAAGTCCATCGAGTCAGTGATGCCATCCAGCCATCTCATCCTCTGTCATCCCCTTCTCCTCCTGCCCCCAATCCCTCCCAGCATCAGAGTCTTTTCCAATGAGTCAACTCTTCGCATGAGGTGGCCAAAGTACTGGAGTTTCAGCTTTAGCATCATTCCTTCCAAAGAAATCCCAGGGCTCATCTCCTTCAGAATGGACTGGTTGGATCTCCTTGCAGTCCAAGGGACTCTCAGGAATCTTCTACAACACCACAGTTCAAAGCATCAATTCTTCAGCGCTCAGCCTTCTTCACAGTCCAACTCTCACATCCATACATGACTACTGGAAAAAACATAGCCTTGACTAGATGGACCTTTGTTGGCAAAGTAATGTCTCTGCTTTTCAATATGCT
>NW_011495056.1:1735843-1742909 GCF_000754665.1 Bison bison bison | reverse complement strand
GATTGACCAGTTGAATCTCCTTGCAGTCCAAGGGACTCTCAAGAGTCTTCTCCAACACCACAGTTCAAAAGCATCAATTCTTCGGCGCTCAGCTTTCTCACAGTCCAACTCTCCCATCCACACATGACCAATGGAAAAACCATAGCCTTGACTAGACCGACCTTTGTTGGCAAAATTAATGTCTCCACTTTTTAATATGCTGTCTAGGTTGATCATAACTTTCCTTCCAAGGAGTAAGTGTCTTTTAATTTCATGGCTGCAGTCACCATCTGCAGTGATTTTGGAGCCCAAAAAAATAAAGTCTGCCACTTTTTCCACTGTTTCCCATCTATTTCCCATGAAGTGATGGGACCAGACGCCATGATCTTTGTTTTCTGAATGTTGAGCTTTAAGCCAACTTTTTCACTCTCCACTTTCATCAAGAGGCTTTTTAGTTCCTCTTCCCTTTCTGCAAGATGGTAGGAGGGGAGAAATCACATTTGGAATCAAACCTCATAATTGTCAGAGATGCTCAGAGGGCTCAAAAAGACCTTGTGCGCAACAGTAGACCCCACAGAGACTGAGCCAGACCTGCCTTTGAGTGTTTGAGTGTATCCTTCAGAGGTACGGGTCAGCAGTGGCCTGCTGCAAGGGCAGGGGCACTGGCTTTTTGAAGGAGTTCACCATTACCTTCATTACCTCCGCCATAGTTTGACCTCAGGTCAAACAACAGGGAGGCAGCAAAGCCCCACCCATTATCACAAAATTGGATTAAAGGTTTATTGACCATGGTCCTGTCCATCAGAACAAGACCCAGTTTCCCTCTCGGTCCATCTGTCCCATCAGGAAGCTTCCATAAGCCTCTTATCCTCATCCATCAGAGGGCAGACATAATGAAAACCACAGTCACAGACAACTAGCCAATCTGATCACATGGACCACAGCCTTGTCTCAATGAAACTCAGTGAAACTAAGCCATGCCTTGTGGGGCCACCCAAGACAGGCAGGTCATGGTGGAGAGTTCTGACAAAATGTGGTCCCCTGGAGAAGGGAATGGCAAGCCACTTCAGTATTCTTGCCTTGAGAACCCCATGAACAGTCTGAAAAAGCAAAAAGATAGGACACTGAAAGATGAACTCCACAGATTGGTAGGTGCCCGATATGGTACTGGAGAACAGTGGAGAAATAACTCCAGAAAGAATGAAGGGATGAAGCCAAAGCAAAAACAATACCCAGTTGTGTATGTGACTGGTGATGGAAGTTAAGTCCAATGCTGTAAAGAGCACTATTGCATGGGAACCTGAAATGTTAGGTCCATGAATTAAGGTAAATTGGAAGTGGTCAAATAGGAGATGGCAAGAGTGAATGTTGACATTTTAGGAATCAGCGAACTCAAATTGACTGGAATGGGTGAATTTAACACAGATGACCATTATATCTACTACTGTGGGCAAGAATCCCTTAGAAGAAATGGAGTCTCAGCCTTCATAGGCAACAAAAGAGTCAAAAATGCAGTACTTGGATACAGTCTCTAAAACAATAGAATGACCTGTTTATTTCCAAGGCAAACAATTCAATATGACAGTAATCCAAGTCTATGCCCCAACCAGTAGTGTTGAAGAAGCTGAAGTTGAATGGTTCTATGAAGACCTACAAGACCTTCTAGAATGAACACCCCAAAGAGATGTCCTTTCCATTATAGGGAACTGAAATGCAAAAATAGGAAGTCAAGAGATGCCTGGAGTAACAGGTAAACTTGGCCTTGGAGTACAAAATGAAGCAGGGCAAAGCTAACAGACTTCTGCCAAGAGAACACACTGGTCATAGCAAATACCCTCTTCCAACAACACAAGAGAAGACTCTACACACAGACATCACCAGATGGTCAACACCGAAATCAGATTGATATACTCTTTTCAGCAGAAAATGGAGAAGCTCCATACAGTCAGCAAAAACAAGACCAGGAGCTGACTGTGGCTCAGATCATGAACTCCTTATTACCAAATATAGACTTAAATTGAAAAAATTGGGAAAACCACTACACCATTCAAGTATGACCTAAATCAAATCCCTTATGATTATACAGTGGAAGTAAGAAATAGACTTAAGGGGCTAGATCTGATAGATAGAGTGCCTGATGAACTATGGAATGAGGTTTGTGACATTGTACAGGAGACAGGGATCAAGACCATCCCCATGGAAAAGAAATGCAAAAAAGCAAAATGGCTGTCTGGGGAGGCCTTACAAATAGTTGTGAAAAGAAGAGAAGCGAAAAGCAAAGGAGAAAAGGAAAGATATAAGCATCTGAATGCAGAGTTCCAAAGAATAGCAAAAAGAGATATGAAAGCCTTCCTCAGCGATCAATGCAAACAAATAGAGGAAAACAACAGAATGGGAAAGACTAGATATCTCTTCAAGAAAATTAGAGATACCAAGGGAACATTTCATGCAAAGATGGGCTTGATAAAGGACAGAAATTGTATGGACCTAACAGAAGCAGAAGATATTAAGAAGAGGTGGCAAGAATACACAGAAGAACTGTACAAAAAAGATCTTCATGACCCAGATAATCACGATGGTGTGATCACTGACCTAGAGCCAGACATCCTGGAATGTGAAGTCGAGTGGGCCTTAGAAAGCATCACTACGAACAAAGCTAGTGGAGGTGATGGAATTCCAGTTGAGCTATTTCAAATCCTGAAAGATGATGCTGTGAAAGTGCTGCACTCAATATGCCAGCACATTTTGAAAACTCAGCAGTGGCCACAGGACTGGAAAAGGTCCGTTTTTCATTCCAATCCCAAAGAAAGGAGTCTTGAGTAGAGACATTGATATAGTTATGCTCATTTTCACTGCTGATCACCAGCCTTGGAGAGTCTGTTTTCAGAACTTTAGATCCCAATTGGTGAGATTCAGCCAATGACTATGTGTAAAAACAAGTTCAGTGAAAATAGCGAAACTGCGTATTAATTGCTGGTGAGCTGATAGAGTGGCTTTTTGTACTTGATGGAAAGTTTAGTCGTATATCTTAAATTCCTTCTCAACCTTCCAGCACTCAGAAAGTTTCTCCCAGAGAGTGCTTATCCTAGGGGAAAAAAAAAAAAAGTGAACTATAGCTCTAAATGCCCAGTCCCTGTTACATCTTTGCTATTACTTTAAGACTTCAGGAAGAACATTTATTTTCAAATTTTCTTTTCCAGGAATTTTAATACTCATAAAAGACCTTTTTTTTTTTAATTGAAGAGTGGTCCACTGGCTTAGGAAATTAATTCAAAGACCTCCAAGCATACAGTATTACCAGTGAAAACATATGAGCTTTAATTTCAAGCATCTACTGAATACTCAACTGACCAGCAAGTAAGAAGAAATAGTTTATGTGGGAATTCACTACGTAACTGAGGTCTTCTTGATGTTAATGTCCTGAAATATACTTAAAGGGTAAGGAATATAAGCAAACTATTAACCAGTTTAGCCAAGACAGTCTATCTTTAGTGCAATCAATCTGTGTTAAGAAAGCAGCAGCTTGCAAGGCATGGAAGGCAGGAAACTCACTGTACTCTGTGAGGGTCAGACAACTTGCTTCTGTGGAACCACCATATTTTATGAGTGACATGCATGCATATATGTGAGTTATCAGAAGTGTTCTACATGTCATACATTGTGGATAAATAATTAATCTAATAATGTTTAGTCCAAAAAAAATTTCTTAGAGGATACATGACAACATTTCTCAAGTATGTGAAGATTTGTAACTTGAACGTAAGATAAGACACTGTGAAAGTAAATTTGTAGAGCAAAGCAAGTGAGTAAATATTACAGTGAGGATGGTTTTGCTTAATATAAGAAACAGCAATTAGACCTGTCCAACTAGGGATATATCTCAGGAGGAAATGAACTTTTTCATTTTTCTTTCTACTTAAAATTTTTGTTAATAAGAACAAAGACTCTCACCATATCACCATTTCATCAACTCTGCATATTTTAGCAAAGAGTTTAAGAGGGTCATTTTTGGTGCAATAGGGAACAGACTCATAAAGTTCTTTTTAAAAATTAAGTTATTTGTAAGTAGAACCATATCATTATTTCTCTATGATTGAAAATATTGAAAATGGGTATTAATTGCTACTGAACTGATAGAGGATCTTTTGGTACTTGATGGAATGCTGAGTTATGTGTTCTTAGGAACCCTAATGAAATGCAAAGATTCTTATATCCTTAATAAAGTTCACTAAAGTAGATTCAAGAGAGCTGGGCTTTACTATTGCATTTTCTTCATTTTCTCACGGAAATTACTTAGCGTCTCTGGTTTTCAGGCTTCCCAAATGAGACGATCACACCACATGATAGTTGTGGTTTCTTTTAATTTCCTCCCACCCCCAGGTTGACTGAGATATTATTTACATATAACTAAGGTGTGAAATATGTTGTTGCTGTTCAGTTATTCAGTCATGTCCAACTCTTTGCAACCTCATGGACTACAGCACACCAGACTTCCCTGTCCTTCACTATCTCCTAGAGTTTGCTCAAACTCATGTCCATTGAATCAGTAATGCCATCCAACCATCTCATCCTCTGTCATCCCCATCTCCTCCTGCCTTCAATCTTTCCCAGCATCAATGTATCTTCCAATGAGACAGCTCTGTGCATCAGGTGGCCAAAGTACTGAAGCTTCAGCTGCAGCATCACTCCTTCCAATGAATATTCAGGGTTTATTTCCTTTAGGATTGACTGGTTTGAACTCCTTGTTGTCCAAGGGACTCTCAAGAATCTTATACAACTGACAGTTTGAAAGCATCAATTCTTCGGTGCTCAGCCTTCTAAGGTCCAACTCTTACATCTGTACATGACTGCTGAAAAAAACGTAGTTTTGACTATATGGGCCTTTTTCAGCAAAGTGATTGCTAATACACTGTGTAAGTTTGTCATAGCTTTCCTTCCAAGGAGCAAGTGTTAATTTCATGGCTGCAGTCACCATCCACAGTGATTTTGGAGCCCAAGAAAATGAAATCTGTCACTGTTTCCATTTTTTCCCCAACTGTTTTGCCATGAAGTGATGGGACTGGATGCCATGATCTTAGCTTTTTGAATGTCAGCAGTGCAATATGATAAATAAATACATGTATATATTGCAAAATGATTGACAATAAAGTTAGTTAACACTCCCATCTCCTCACATAATTATATTTTTATGTGTGTCATGATAGCATTGAAAATTTACTCTCTTAACAACTTTCAAGTATATGATACAATATTGTTAATTATAGTCATTATGCTATGCACTGGGGCTTCCCAGTTGGCACTAGTGGTAAAGAACCTGCCTGCCAATGTGGCAGATATGAGACACGAGTTCAACCTCTGGGTCAGGAACATCCCCTGGAGAAGGAAATGGCAACCCATTCCAGTATTCTTGCCTGGAAAATCCAATGGACAGAGGAGCCTGGCAGGTTACAGTCCATGGGGTTGCAAGGAGTCAGACACGACTAAAATGACTTAGCCCATATGCTATATGTTAGCTCCTCACATCTTTTTTATCTTACTGCTGGTTGTTTATATGCCTTGAACAACTTCTCTCCATTTCCCCCACCTTTCAGCCCCTGGTAACCACCATTCTACTATTTCTATGAGTTCCCCTTTTTTTTTTTTTTTTGCTGTATTATTATTATATTAGATTATTAGAAAATATATACGCCACATCCTCTTTATCCGTTCATCCACTGACTTTGCTACTATGAATAACATTGCAATGAACACGGGAGTACAAACATCTCTTTGATATAGTAATTTTATTTACTTCAGTTATAGACATAAAAGTAGGATTACTAGATCACGTGATAGTTCTCTTTTCAGTTTTTAAAACCCTCTGTATGCTGTTTTCTCTAATGGCTGCACCAACTTACATCCCTACCAATGATGCGCAAGGATTCCCTTTTTTCCACAGCCTCATCAACACTTGCCATTTCTAGTTTTGTTTTGTTTTTGATAATGGTCATTATATTGCAAGGTGCTATCCTATTATGGTGTTGACTTGAATTTCCTAGTGATTAGCGATACTGAAGATTTTTCATGTACCCACTGATCATTTGTATTAATGTATCTTCTTTGGAAAAAATGTTTAGCAAGTTCTTTTGCTCATTTCTTAAAGTAGATGGTTTATTTCCTTTTTTTTAAATTTAATTTTATTTTTAAACTTTACAATATTGTATTAGTTTTGCCCAATATCGAAATGAATCCGCCACAGGTATACATGTGTTCCCCATCCTGAACCCTCCTCCCTCCCCATACCATCCCTCTGGGCCGTCCCAGTGCACCAGCCCCAAGCATCCAGTATCGTGCATCGAACCTGGACTGGCAATTCATTTCATACATGATATTATACATGTTTCAATGCCATTCTCCCAAATCTTCCCACCCTCTCCCTTTTCAACAGAGTCCCTATGACTGTTCTATACATCAGTGTCTCTTTTGCTGTCTTGTACACAGGGTTATTGTTACCATCTTTCTAAATTCCATATATATGCGTTAGTATACTGTATTGGTGTTTTTCTTTCTGGCTTACTTCACTCTGTACAATAGGCTCCAGTTTCATCCACGTCATTAGAACTGATTCAAATGTATTCTTTTTAATGGCTGAGTAATACTCCATTGTGTATATGTACCACCGCTTTCTTATCCATTCATCTGCTGATGGACATCTAGGTTGCTTCCATGTCCTGGCTATTATAAACAGTGCTTCGATGAACATTGGGGTACACGTGTCTCTTTCCCTTCTGGTTTCTTCAGTGTGTATGTCCAGCAGTGGGATTGCTGGATCATAGGGCAGTTCTATTTCCAGTTTTTTAAGGAATCTCCACACTGTTCTCCATAGTGGCTGTACTAGTTTGCATTCCCACCAACAGTGTAAGAGGGTTCCCTTTTCTCCACACCCTCTCCAGCATTTATTGCTTATAGACTTTTGGATCACTGCCATTCTGACTGGCGTGAAATGGTACCTCATAGTGATTTTGATTTGCATTTTCTGATAATGAGTGATGTTGAGCATCTTATCATGTGTTTGTTAGCCATCTGTATGTCTTCTTTGGAGAAATGT
>NW_011495056.1:1705046-1735743 GCF_000754665.1 Bison bison bison | reverse complement strand
TAGTTGTTTGTCAGTTGCTTCATTTGCTATTATTTTCTCCCATTCTGAAGCCTGCCTTTTCACCTTGCTAATAGTTTCCTTTGTTGTGCAGAAGTTTTTAAGTTCAATTAGGTCCCATTTGTTTATTTTTGCTTTTATTTCCAGTATTCTGGGAGGTGGGTCATAGAGGATCCTGCTGTGATTTATGTCAGAGAGTGTTTTGCCTATGTTCTCCTCTAGGAGTTTTATAGTTTCTGGCCTTACGTTGAGATCTTTAATCCATTTTGAGTTTATTTTTGTGTATGGTATTAGAAAGTGTTCTACTTTCATTCATTTACAAGTGGTTGACCAGATTTCCCAGCACCACTTGTTAAAGAGATTGTCTTTAATCCATTGTATATTCTTTCCTCCTTTGTCAAAGATAAGGTGTCCATATGTGCATGGATTTATCTCTGGGCTTTATATTTTGTTCCATTGATCTATATTTCTGTCTTTGTGCCAGTACCATACCTTCTTGATGACTGTGGCTTTGTAGTAGAGCCTGAAGTCAGGTAGGTTGATTCCTCCAGTTCCATTCTTCTTTCTCAAGATAGCTTTGGCTATTCGAAGTTTTTTGTATTTCCATACAAATTGTGAAATTATTTGTTCTAGCTCTGTGAAGAATACTGTTGGTAGCTTGATAGGGATTGCATTGAATGTATAAATTGCTTTGGGTAGTATACTCATTTTCAGTATATTGATTCTTCCAATCCATGAACATGGTATATTTCTCCATCTATTAGTGTCCTCTTTGATTTCTTTCACCAATGTTTTATAGTTTTCTATATATAGGTCTTTAGTTTCTTTAGGCGTTTGTTTTCTTTTAAAAAGTGATTCTATGTCCAAAAATGATGGACACAATAGTCAACAGAGGAAAGACTGCTTAATGAATGGAATAGGTTATGATATAATAACTTAATATGCTCAAAACAGCATGTTCACTGGATTTCTTAGGTGAGGTGGCTTAAAATGGGATTTGAAGAATAACTAGAGTTTAAATATGAAGGCAGTTCTATACTAAAAGGAGAGTAAAGACAAAGGTAGATCATTATTGGCAGTGAGTAAATTTGGAAATAGTGAAAAATATATATAACCTCCAATGGGGGTACTCTGGTCAAATGGATGTTATGATGAAGCTACTCCTACTCTGCATGATAAAAGTCAGACAATTTGAATCAGTGGGTCAGTTCTCAGAAACAAGAAAGTTAATTTACCATTTATTTAAATGACAGTAGTTCGATACCTGCTATATGCAGGAGACAGGAAGAATAAAAGAAAAGCAGGCCCCAGCAAGGGCCACAGATGAAATTTATAATTACTGATAAACTGGATGCTATAAGGCATGAGACTCTTGGAACAAATCCAGAGGGAACAGTTCATAGTCTTGAAAACAAGATATGATCCAGGGGTCAGAAAACTGACCCCAGACTGTTTCTCAACTGGCGTCTCAAAGTCACATGTTTTACGTACCTGGTGGAAAATCTATAGATAAGAATATTAGTCTTAGTTATGATTTGTTATTGATCACTGTTTCTTAGTTACTCAGTGGTTAACGATCACTTTGTTCTTTGGCCCTCAAGGCCACATGAGTTATAGCTTAACTCCCTGCATATTTTTTCTTTCATGGCTGAAAGTATAACAAAGCTGGCTTGGATTCAGTTTCGGCACCTTCACCTTGGAGCCCTTGGGTGTTGGTCCCCTGATCCTCGCTTTTCTCTGAATTCTTGTGTCTTGTTTCTCTTTCTTCCGCCCTATGGCGCTTTCAGAAATCCTGCCTGTCAAGCCGCTCTTGACACTATACGTGACATTTTGTGTAGCTTCAAGTATCATCTTCAATATTCAATAATAAATCTTGTTATGGCTTTAAGAGTTGGGAAAGCAGTTAACTATACAAGTAACTATGTTGTACCTAGTAGACAGAAAGTATATTGGAAAGTCTTCATTTCTCCAGTACCTAATTTTTCCTTTATTCATATACTCATTTATTTCTTCGTTGCCAAAGAAAAAAAATAATCACTGAAAAAAGCTATATTGCTGAAAATTATGCTGAATGCACAACTCACCAAAATTAGGCAGTTTGAAGATAAGGCTGTTTCTAAGTCATCTCTAGTTTTCTGTTGATTTGTGCCTTTCTCCTTTTTACACAGCAAAAGTCAGGATGAGTTTTGCCATAAGTCAGGTTAACTAATCTGATGATTAGCTCCATGTGATTGGTAAAAAGTATTGTATCCATAAAACACACCTATTTTCACACTGTATCAGCCTGTAAACACAATGATGCCATTACTATATCAATGAGAGTTTAAAACAGCTTTTTAAGATTTTTATCATTTAGTGCTGAGATATAAATTTTCAAACCAGTCGAACTTTTACTGAAATTGCTTGGGAATCCTGAGTAAATCGTTTCACTAAAATGCTGAGAACCAGTTGAGGAGGCATCGAGTTTATTGCATGGAGATATGAAGCTGTCACTCTTTTTTCCTCCCTCTTGTAATATTATTTGTTTGAGAGAATGTAAAGTCTTCCCATTATCCTTGAATTTGACCTGGAATCAGACAGATGAGAGCTTAATTACTAGCTGATGTTTGATAGTCAACGATTTTTCCAAGCTCTCAACCTCAGTTTTTACATCTGTCAAATGAGGCTAATAAGAACAGCTGTTAACAGCTTTAAATGGGGAGGGGGTGGTAAGAAAACATATACTGGGCAATCTTTCTCATCCTGACATTTTCTATATTGATGTTATAGAGCCTGACTATTCCCTATCACACAGCCCCGCACTGAGAATTGAAATCCATCACCTTACTAAGTGTGATGAAATCCAACACCTTACTTACTGGAGTATCACATACTCCAGAACTGCTGATATGAAGGGAGTGGTGACAATTGCCACTGCTTGGAAGGTGACTAGGGATGATTAAATATCAATGTCTCTAGTTCTAGACAGGTCACTGGCCAGATTGAAATGACATAACACACTGTACAGACAAGACAGGTGAATGTAGAGTGAATTCAAAAGTATCAGTTTTTTGGTGCTCAGCCTTCTTAATGTTCTATCTCTCAGTTCCATATGTGACTACTGGAAAAACCACAGCTTTGACTATGCAGATCTTTGACAGCAAAGTGATGTCTTTGCTTTTTAATACACTGTCTAGGTTGGTCATAGCTTTTCTTCCAAGGAGCAAGCGTCTTTTAACTTCATGGCTGCAGTCACCATCCTCAGTGACTTTGGAGCTCCCCAAAATAAAATCTGTCACTGCTCCCACTTTTTCCCCTTCTATTTGCCATGAAGTGATGGGACCAGATGCCACAATCATGTTCTGAAGGTTGAGTTTTAAGCCAGCTTTTTCACTCTCCTCTTTCATCCTCAATAAGAGCTCTCTAGTTCCTCTTCACTTCTGCCATTACAGTGGTATCATGTGCATATTTGAGGTAGCTGACATTCCACCTGGCAATCTTGATCCAGCTTGTGATTCATCCAGCCTGGCATTTCACATGATGTACTTTGTATACAAGTTAAATAAACAGGGTGATAATATACACCCTTGTTGTACCCCTTTCAAAATTTTGAACCAGTTGTTTGAACTCAGGCACCCTGCATTTCAGGCAGATTCTTTACCAACACACTTAATTTTCTGCTCTAATAATATGATCACTACCTGTTTTAGGAGCAAAAGTTTCTCTTCAGAAGCTATACAATTGACTTTAATTGCACAATTGGCAGAGGAGTTTTAAAGGACAAATGAGGAAGTAAGCTAACCATCAGAAAATCTTAACAGTGAACCCACTTGGGGATCTGTGATCCCTCCTGTTCTATGAAAATTTCCTGAGATTTTTAAATGCTCTTAAATGAAAGGGATGGATGGACGACCCAGGTGGATGATATGGGGAGGGAAGAGGGAGGGGGGTTCGGGATGGAGAATACATGTATACCTGTGGCGGATTCATGTTGATGTATGGCAAAACCAATACAATATTGTAAAGTAATTAACCTCCAATTAAAATAAACAAATTTATATTCAAAAGGGTTGGGTTGAAGGGCATGTCACTGGAAACAATGACTCTGAAAGAGATCACAATCTGGTATTTAACCAGCTGGATGGTCAGTAACTTACTGCAACAAACCTTTATGCTAGCACTTCTGAGGATACCTAAAAAAAGAGAGAAAAAAAAAAAAACCTCAAAGTAAGAAGAATTTTAAAGAATTAAATGTTTACATTAAATGTTTGATTATATTTGAAAGTTAATCCAACTTGATTATAAGTGGAGTTAGTATATTTTCATTATAAAATCACCAAGTTTAAAGAGTTTGTATATTGTACATTAAAAATGATTTCCTATATCACCCCCACTGCCCAAATATATCATATAAATACAAAAGAAAGAATTTAGGAATTTAATGGATGTTCATCAATGTTATAAATTATCCTGTCTTGCAGATTTTATTATCATTGGTTAATAACCAATCCAATTATACCCTCTTACTCCTGCCTAGAATGTATTTTGTAGTTTAAAATATGTTCATGATATTATTAATAGATATGCACATTGTAGCCATTTATTGCCAGCATTATAAACAGACATTACAAGAAATTCAGTCAAAATTAATTCATTTTAGTTGTCAAAAATTGGCAAAACCTTAAATGAACCAGACTTTTAGCTTTTTAGTTCATTGACAATGCAAGAATACTAAAAGATTTAAAAATATATTTTATAGATGTAAAAAATCAACCAGATTTTAGTGATAGTTTAGAAGACTATGTATCTAGAAGTTGATACATTATAAAATCGTTGTATCTTGGTGGTAGTTTGTCATTAAAAGTATATGACCAATGTTTGTAGTTTCTGAACACAACACCTGCTAGCTACTGTTATGCCATTACTTTCTTCTTTTTTCTAACAGCTAAGGATTAAAAAATAAAACAAACTATTACATTTTATGGATACAATTGCAACAGTTTCCAGCAAGCCAGAAATATAGAAAGAGCTTATTGTTTTTGCAGCATGAAGGGAGAAATAGAATAGCTTTCTGTACGTCCTTAGATATGCTAAGAATTAAGATTTCAATCATATACTGGCAATTATTGCAAATGTAAGTATTGCATTGTAACTATTGCAAATGTCCAACTCTTTGTGACCCCATGGATTGCAGCACGCCAGGCCTCCCTGTCCAACATCAACTCCCAGAGTTTACTCAAACTCATGTCCACTGAGTCAGTGATGCCATCCAACAATCTCATCCTGTGTCATCCCCTTCTCCTCCCACCTTCAATCTTTCCCAGCATCAGGATCTTTTCAAATGAGTCAGCTCTTTGCATTAGGTGGCCAAATTATTGGAGTTTCAGCTTCAACATCAGTCCTTCCAATGAATATTCAGGACTGATTTCCTTTAGGATTGACCAGTTGAATCTCCTTGCAGTCCAAGGGACTCTCAAGAGTCTTCTCCAACACCACAGTTCAAAAGCATCAATTCTTCGGCGCTCAGCTTTCTCACAGTCCAACTCTCACATCCATACATGACCACAAGAAAAACCACAGCCTTGACTAGACAGACCTTTTTTGGCAAGTAATATCTCTGCTTTTGAATATGCTATCTAGGTTGGTCATAACTTTCCTTCCAAGGAGTAAGCGTCTTTTAACTTCATGGCTGCAGTCACCATCTGCAGTGATTTTGGAGCCCCAAAAAATAAAGTCTGACACTGTTTCCACTGTTTCTCCATCTATTTCCCATGAAGTGATGGGACCGGATGCTCTGATCTTAGTTTTCTGAATGTTGAGCTTTAAGCCAACTTTTTCACTCTCCTCTATCACTTTCATCAAGAGGCTCTTTAGTTCTTCACTTTCTGCCATAAGGGTGGTGTTATCTGCATATCTGAAGTTATTGATATTTCTCCCGGGCATCTTGATTCCAGCTTGTGTTTCCTCCAGCCCAGCGTTTCTCATGGTTGTTCTCATGGTTTCTCATGGTTTCTCATGATGTGCTGTGCATATAAGTTAAATAAACAGGGTGACAATATACAGCCTTGACGTACTTCTTTTCCTGATTTGGAACCAGTCTGTTGTTCCATGTCCAGTTCTAACTGGTGCTTCATACAGATTTCTCAAGAGGCAGATCAGGTGGTCTGGTATTCCCATCTCTTTCAGGATTTTCCACAGTTTATTGTGATCCACATAGTCAAAGCCTTGAAAAGGATATAGAGCTGGACAATAAAATAATTATATAGGATAATAAAATAAATAGGATTTATTGAAAAATATTTATGGATGTACTACAAATGCTTAGTACTATTCTGTACCTTGGATCTGTTGATTTAACCATCACATTCTATATGTTTGTTGTAATTTCACATAAAGAATGAATATATGATTTTTTAAATTAATTTATTTATTTTAATTGGAGGCTAGTTACTTTACAATATTGTGGTGGTTTTTGCCATACTTGCTGAAGTTTCATTTTTTATTTTGTGTGTTTAGCTCATAAAGGTGAGTTGTCCGACATGATCTTTGGGTATATTATCAGTTACCTGACTTTCTGAGTAAATGTGTCTTCTATTTTGACATCTGTGAATTGGTAAGAAAGAAAGAAAGAAATATAGAAAAGAAAGCAAATATAAAACTGGAAAATTAATGATTTCTTAGAAGAAAATTTAAAAAGAACTTTCAATTAAAGAATCACCAATTGTGTTGCTAGTAAAATTAAGAAAAGCAAAATTATAGACACTTTTAACCTTCGGATTAAACAGAATCAGTAACATTACAAATTCACCACTTAAAAGAATATATAAGTAGGAAGTTTTTGTGCTAAAAGCATTTCCTTTTTTCTGTAAAGTAAAACCCAAATATATCTTTGTGTATAGGAGTTTATAATTAATTTAAAAATAAAGACAACTTTAGTGGCTGAAATCATAAGAAGGATATAATTTAAATCATTTATAGATTTCAGGACATTTAGTGAAAAATGTTTAGGTAAAAACACTAAAAAAAAGATTTACTTTTTTTTTTAAAGGAAATATGTAGCCAATTGAAAGAAAATGTTAATAGTTCATGGTTGGATATCTTACAAGTCAAATGTTCTAACGTATTTTAGTTGCAACTGAATCTTACAATGTATTATTTGTCTGTTCTTTGTGTTGAACTCCTTCCACACTCACTTTCCTATTCTCTCCATTAAAATATGCTTACATTAATATTCTTAAGATAAAAACTGAATAAATACAAATTAAATCTAATTTATGACACTTAAATATGTGACAGCTAATCAAATATACAACATTTAGTTTTACAAAATTTTAAAAATCTTAGACAGCATATTAGCATGAAGTAGTATTAAGGAATATCAAAGTTTTCAAGAAGATTGCAGTGAAACTCTACATGTGACTAAACATGGAAATAAAAAAGAGCAAAATATAATCTTTGGCAGCCTATAATCTGCTCTGAGACATCTAACTACATAAGGGCCAGATCAAATCAAGAGTAAAATGGTGCTGTATAAAATATTAGAACAGTTTGATGGGCGATGATGTGACTTTTAAAGGTTACACATCTAGAGACTAAACCAAGTAAACCTTAAATCTCCTGAAATCATGTCAAGTGGTGTGACTACTACCCAAATATACCAGTTAGACGGGTAACTGTGTCAGATTCTAGTACTTGTGTCTTTGCAAAAGCCAACATTTGGAGGGTTGGAGGCTTAAGCACACTCCATAAATTTGAAAAGTGATATAGATGTTTTGAAATACCTAATAATAGGTGACTTATCTTTGGTTTTGTTACACATTGCAATTCTGTATTTTTCCTAAATTATCAGCCTTCATAATTAAGTTTAACTTAACTACTATTAGAATGAGTTTATATAAACAGGAGATAAAATATCTATAAGATTATTAAGAAAATTGACTATAATTAGTAAATTCCAGGCCTTTGCTAACCAGCAGCCCTTCACAAAAATTTTTTTTAAATGAGAAACTTTTCAAGCCTTCTTATGCAAAGGGGATTTGAAAACAGAAGTATTTGAAATGCCAATGCTTTGGAGGTTCTACGAGTTACGCAATCCTTCTAACTAAAGGAAAAGGGAGAAGTTTATATTTATTTAGCCAGCTGCTCTAGAGATTGCACTCCAAACCCATAGCCCCAGCATCCGGAGTCAGTCAGTAGCTTGTGGGATCAGTCATGCTCCTTCCACAACTCCAGAGGCACCCCCCATGCTCTTTCTATGCCCCATTCATGCTGGTGATGGCAAAGACCACGCTGGTATCATAGTACATTCTTGGTATAAGCCTAATAGCAAAGCCTCTAATCTAGAGTTAGTAGATTTCAAGGACTGTCCATGACTTCTGCTGGTGTACACTGGGATTTTTAGCAAATATTATAATGTTCACACATTTAAAATTACGTTCTTGTATCTCCCAGCACTCTTACAGTTAAGAGAGAGGCTGTGGCTAATTTGGACCAGTGGCCTATAAAGTGAAATAGCAAGTAACACTTTAGGTGGGGCGGAAATAAGCTCAAGAGTGATTATCCTGTCCCTCTTTTGCTGACTCAGCAAATAGCAGCTGTTGTAGACAGCAGAGCTCCAAGACAGTGGAGTTTGAAATGCCTGTTTCTGGAACCATATTCTGTCCACATCAAGCCACCTGGCTGCTTCACGCTTCAGCTGGGACTGGCTTCATGGGTGGGTGACCTGTGGAGCTTAGAAGCTCCTGTATTTGATTTAATATTCTATAGTTGACATCTTGAAATTCAAAAAAAGCTTAATTAGTTCTCACTAAGAGAGGATTTTTAATGGCTGACAATAAAATGTACTGTAGAATAAGAGGAAAAAATAATTTATTAAAAATATTATTATTTGGATACTAAATTTGTATGCTAAATTTCCAGAAACAATGGAAACAGGAGAACTATCTAATTATACCAACAAAATATTCTTTTGAAATCCTGCAATAGCAGTAGCTTTTTGGTCCTCTCTCTTTGGCTACTCCATCACTTGCAGCCTGTCTTCTGGGGTCCATTAAGCAGCAGGCCCCGGATCAGAGAACACTTTATAAGCCCTGGACACATTTACACGCAATTTCCAACTAACTAATAACAGGAAAGCCAGTACCCTGCCCGCCAGTGAGAGGGAGTGGCCAGCTGGTATTGGCCAAGGTTTCCATAAGCCCCACATGGAAACTCACTAGTAGCAGCATCTGAACCACAAACATTAGATTTTCGAAGATAACATTCAAGGAAACATTAGACTTTTGAAGATGCCTTCCCTTCTGCCTTCACAAGGACTCTCCCAATTCCCTCTGTGCTGTGAGTCCTGGTACCCACTCCTGGTCCGGAAATGGAAGGGAAAGTGGGAGCAGGGTTACAAGAGTGGGTCTGTAGGTGCAAGTGGGGGTTAGCCTCATCAGGCCAAGATTCTCGTCTTTTAGTGGGTTTGCCAGAGGGGTCCACAGTGGCCAAGATCCGGGGCTGAGGCTCTGTGAGCCTGCCCCAGCTCGTCTTCAAGATCCAAGATGCCAAACATGGGAGAACAGAGATCCTTATAGAGCTGCTATTAGAAAGACAGAGAGAGGAGCAATGAGGAAAGAAAAAGAAAAACACTTTCTGACTTGACTTGCTAGAGAAGCCTCATGGTCTCTGTCCTATAACCCTAATTCTGCCTTCCAAGTCTCGCATGGGGATCTGTGTGATAGAAATCTGTCACTTTTGAAAACTTAGCTTCAAGAGTGTGGAAAATGAGATTTCATCTTTCCATTCTCTAGTTTACAGAAAGTGATGCTGGTCAAACCAATCTGCAATATTTGCCATAGGCAGGGTTGCTCTGAGATTCAGAATTAGAAAGCCATCTCAAAGCCTCTTCAAAGGAAAGACTGTGAGCATTATCACAATAATATTGTTTTTCCAATTTTATTTATTTAAATTTAGCTCCATACTAGGCTTTTGTCCTTAGTGTCAGATCCTTCTATTTAAATATCCAATACAAATATCCACTGATGTCTGCTAGACATTTCAAACTCGATATGAGCAAAGCTTGTTATGGCCTCTCCTAATTCTCTCTTCCATGATGGTTTCTTACCCCAAGACTGTACTACAACACTGTTAGTTAATGCAGCCAAAATCTCTAGAATAATTCTTTTCAACCCCATACAATGACTTGCAGACAATGTCTTAAGCATATTTCCTAGTGATGTTTTTATTTCCAGTACCACTGAAACCAATTGATATCTCTACGTAAATTGACTTGTTCCCATAAATTTTTTTTCCATATAAAATCTCTGTAAACTTTATTGTTTAACCACTTTTATTACAAACTAAACAGTTGCTTCTAGGGTACCTTTGAATAAGCTGCACAAGGGTCTTCATCTTCTAGCTCCTATCTTCCTCTGTATCCTGATGCCTTTTCACACTCTATCTTGTACTCTAAATAAATATTTATCATATAATTATTATGTGCCAGATTCAATAACTTTATGACTTTGGACATCTAAGTTAAATAAGATCCAGGTTTCACTTTGTCCAATATCAGAATAGTAATATTTATCTCACAATATTCAGAGTTTTGCTGTAAAAATTGAGTGTTCAAAATTTTTTTTTAATTTTTTTAATATAAATTTATTTTAATTGGTGGTTAATTACTTTACAATAGTGTATTGGTTTTGCCATACATCAACATGAATCCGCCACAGGTATACACGATAGTGTTCAGTTCAGCCACTCAGTCGTGTCCAACTCTTTGTGACCCCATGGACTGCAGCACGCCAGGCTTCCCTGTGCATCACCAACTCCCGGAGCTTACTCAAACTCATGTCCACTGAGTCGATGATGTCATCCAACCATCTCATCCTCTGTCGTCCCCTTCTCCCGCCTTCAATCTTTCCTAGCATCAGGATCTTTTGCAATGAGTCAGTTCTTTTCATGAGGTGGCCAAAGTATTGGAGTTTCAGCTTCAGTATCAGTTCTTCCAATGAATATTCAGGACTGATTTCCTTCTGGATTGACTGGTTTGATCTCTTTGCAGCCCAAGTGTTAATTTTGTTAAATAGTTGGATTTTCTTTCTAGGTGTTGTTTATCTTATTGACAGTGGATTGGGGAAGCTTATTTTTATTAAAATGGGCTTCCCCTGTGGCTCCGTGTTAAAGAATCTTCCTGCAATACAGGAGACTCGGGAGACTCTGGGTTTGATCCCTGGAAGATCCCATGGAAGAGGGTATGGCAACCCACTCCAGTATTCTTGCCTGGGAAATTTCATGGACAGAGAAGCGTGGTGGCTATGGTCCATATGGGGTCATAAAGAGTCAAAAAGAGTCTCATAAAGAGTCGTAAAGAGTCTCTTCCCGACTGAAGAGACTGAGCACACATGCATACATTCTTATTAAGACATAAATGTGTGACATAGTAATATATTCTATGAGCAGAATATGTTGAGTCTGATAAACAATTTGCAATAAGGTTTTAAGTTAATTAAAACACTATCATTTGTCTAATTTATGGTGTCCTCAGAGGTTTAAGGTATAATTACATTTTTTTTACTTTCCTTAGGATTTGTAACCTTGCAAAATATCCATATTCCAGCTCAGATTTTGGACTGAGATTCCAGCTCAGATTTTCTCAACAGCTGCGTTTCTCTTATTACATCAATATTTCATGTGGAAGCACACACACACACACACACACACACACACGGGTATACATTCACACATATATATTAATGGTACTACTGTATTTGTACAGTCTCTCCCAGAAATGATAGTTCAGTCCAGCTTAGTAGTGAAACTTTTCTCTTTTCCAATTCTCCTTCTGATATCCACTGAACTAAGTACTGAGAAGAGTAGGAATGATCAGGCAGAAGAGGGGTGTATGTGTGAACATCTGTGTCTCGCCAAATTCTAGTGTACCACTCATGCTTATATTTTATCTCTTTCAAATTTAGACCCTGGAATTCAAAAGGATGTCATCATGAATTAAATTAATCTCATTGCCCTCAAAATGTCTATTATTGGCATAATTTTCATTTTAAGAAATACTTTCACAGTTATAAAATTTCAAACACATTTTTAACATAGCTCATGGTTTCAACCTTATATAGATAACTGTGCTATTTTTTCCACATAATTTGATAAATATTTCTATAAGTTTTTCAAGTATGTAATGTTTCATCCATATCCAACTTAATACCAAACATGTTCTCTTGATTTCATATATAGTGCTCCTTTCTGCCAGAAAGGCTTTTCTTATCTTTTCCTCTTGCTTTTATGTTCTTCCTTTTCTTTTTGCCTTTGTATTTTCTCTGCCTCTTTCAATTCCCTAAATATTTCCCTGACTTCCTTGTCCTCTGCACCCTCTTGTATTACAAACTGTATCGCTTATCCATGGCGATAATTACCTTTGTAATATCACAAATTTTTGTTCAGTTGCTTAATGTCTGTCTCACTCAATTGTAATTCCAGCACTTAGCATATAAATTAATACACAAGGGGCTTTTGATACATGGTTTAGAATGAATGATTCCCAAGTTCCCAGAGTATGAAGTACGTGAATTTATAAGTCTAATTGAAACACACTTAATCAAATTAAATACATTAAAATTATCATCACTGTATATAAAACATAGAGATAGAAATATAAGAAAGCAGAAAGAAAGTTAAGGAAAGAAACTACCATTCATGGTGCTTCTTACTTTTCAGCATTCTAGTATAATTCTCACTACAAATCCACATCCTTTCTATTATTTTCCTTTTACAACTGAAAGACTTGCGATGCAGAGTTTAAGTGGTTATTTCAACTTCTTGCACCTAAAAAGCATATGTGGAATTACATCTGACCATCCTTAAAGACACTGCACTTTCCGCCAGTCCCTGACTGAGTACCATATAGTTTCATAACCTTGAGCACCCTCTTTGATCCTGTTCAGACCTGACTCCAGTCTCTCTTCTGAAGAATAAGTTATGTGGAAATTATGAGTTTAAACCTATTTTAGACTCATCTTTTTAATTGCGTTTTCTCTCCTTCGCCATAAGTACAGCTACAATTTAAATGCTTCGGCAATAGTCAATTACTGTACTAACAATGTGCCAGATGTTATCTCATTTGAATGGTGCCCACACACTGCAGGTGCAACATGGAGGCCACAATTGAGCAAATTTGGACCTAAGCATCTCTGTGTTTTCATTTAATCTATATGCATGGCCATGTAAATCATTTTCCTCTGATTTTTTTTCAGCTTTCTTTTTGCCCAGCAGACTTACTTTACATCATTTGAAAATCTTGAAAAGTGAGACTGTTATATTGCATCTTTTAGAATCATTAAAAAATTCACACCTCTGACGTATCACTCGAATATCCTATCATGCCCAAACATATAAATCTTGTAACTTTGTGCAGCATCCACCAGTGGTGTTTCTATTGGTTGACAAACCTAGTGAGAAAGACAAGGAAAAACTCTAATATATTTGTAAAAATACTCATCTTATGATACATTCTATCTAGGTCACTACTTTCTAGGATCTGAGCAGCTTCTATACATCATTAACTTCAAAACACAGTCAATTGTATGACACGCTGTTATGGTAATTACCGTTAAGAAAGAACAATAGAAGAACACTGCCAATTAAAAGTTAACACAATATGTTTTTGTTTATTTTATACTTGTGGAAAGATATCTTTCAGACTCAATGAAAACTTTTGATTCATATATGACTCTTGGTATATACATTAAAAATAAAGTACAAGAGAAATAATGTGATTGTTATTCCTAAAACCTTTCATTCAGAATCTGGCTCTTTGGAATCACAGAATTGTCATTCTCTGTATTTTACCTAAAATAATATGCCCTGTGGTGACACCAAGAATATTGATGATACAATGATGTGCAATTCCTTTAAAATATCCTCTGTTTTTGTCTCCAAATAGTTTTTGCTGTCCCTTACTTCTGTTATGCACACTAGATTTTGTTGTTCTACCGAATTTTCCAGAGAATTTCATGGCATATCTTTAAGCAATAATGAGAAACTATATTTTTTTCTCAAATTGTTTTTAAATACTCTATTGATTATAAAAATGTTGGGGAAATGGTTATCCAGTCATGTCACCAGAAAAGAAAAAAAAAAAAAAGCTTTCTCAACCCCAGGCAAACTTTCACTGCTTGATCTATGACGGTTTTAAAGGCTATTAATATTTCAAAGAACTTAAAATGTAAATAAATATATAGAGCTGCTTCTTAAAGAAGTAAAAGTGAATAGCCAATATTGGCTAATGTTATACCACAACTAGCATAATGATTTTATTGAGTAAATGTTGTCATGTTTGTGCTACTTTAATACAAGTTTCACTGATTCAATGAATTGGCATACCATAGGGTTCCTCTCTGGAGTTTTTAGACTTAACCACAGTGTTCCTAGTTCTTTGCCATCTATGTCACTTTGTGTCCTATATGCCCTCCTCATTATGTCTTAATTTAATCTAAACAGTTGGAGAAATACCTCTGAAGTACTTCCCTGGGGCAGAAAGTGATATGTAGCTAACACTTTATGGGCACTTATCTATTATGAACAAGCCACTTCCATAGGGGATTCATATCTACTTTGGTATTTAAACCCAAGGAACAATTCAGGATTTATAATTGCTGTTTTAAAACTATAAACATAACAAGGATTGGTTTGGTTATACAGTTTAACCTGGATAATCCAGAGTAGAGTTTGCATGCTCTAATAGACATTCTAGGTATCTTTTTTATTTATTCTCCTCTTCTTATTTTAACCTCATATAAATTAGCCAACATGCATTCTGTGTTCCTCTTTTATTTTTTAAGATATTTTCTCCATTTAGAAACCGCTTTCTTTATCATCACTATTACCTCATTTATACTTATTGAAATGCAAATCACAGGATGTTTTATTTTGGATGTTAGATATATAGCCACCTTACCATGGTCTGATTATATGCTCATTCCAAACAAGTCTTGCTTGATAAAGTCTCTTGAGAATCTGATCAAGTTTCTTGATTACAGCTGAAATTTAAAGGTTTTTTGGAAATAGGCAATAGAGATGCAGGACCAATTAGAGATTGCAAATTTGGGACACTGTCTTAATATTTTCTTAAGGAAGTAAAGTGGTACCTAAGAAGCAGCAACTAGTAAAGCAGAGGTAAGGAAGGGAGGATTTGCTTTGAAGGACAGATTCAGAAATAACGCTGAGCTTGGCCATGATAATACAAGACTCACTTTGAGCTGTTAAGTTCTCTGTTCTGAAGGGAAAATAGCATTAGAATATATGCACCCATACCTCATGTAGTTGATTTGATAGAATTTAAAATGTTGGCTTAAAGCTCAGCACTCAGAAAACTAAGATCATGGCATCTGGTCCCATCACTTCATGGCAAATAGATGGGGAAACAGTGGAAACAATTTCAGACTTTATTTTTTAGGGGCTCCAAAATCACTGCAGATGGTGATTGCAGCCATGAAACTAAAAGACGCGTACTCCTTGGAAGGAAAGCTATGACCTACCTAGACAGCATATTAAAAAGCAGAGACCTTACTTTGCCAACAAAGGTCCATCTAGTCAAGGCTATGGTTTTTCCAGTGGTCATTTATGGATGTGAGAGTTGGACTATAAAGAAAGCTGAGTGCAGAAGAATTGATGTTTTTGAACTATGGTTTTGGAGAAGACTCTTGGAGTCCCTTGGACTGCAAGGAGATCCAACCAGTCAATCCTAAAGGAGATCAGACCTCGGTGTTCATTGGAAGGACTGATGTTGAAGCTGAAATTTTATTCCTTTGGCCACCTGATGCAAACAGCTGACTCATTGGAAAAGACCCTGATGCTGGGAAAGATTGAGGGCAGGAGGAGAAGGGGATGACAGAGGATGAGATGGTTGGATGGCATCACCGACTCAATGGACATGGGTTTGGGTAGACTCCGGGAGTTGGTGATGGACAGGGAGGACTGGCGTGCTGTGGTTCATGGGGTCACAAAGAATTGGACATGACTGAGTCACTGAACTGAACTGAACTGAAAATGTAGGATAAAGAAGATTATGTGCCCAAGTGTACCAGGTTTATTATATTTCCAGAAATGTGTGGAAAAGATATTTATTCAAAATCTACAATTTTATACATCAGACATTAGTCAATTTGTTTTAAGTTAAGCAAGAAAGTTCACCTTATCTAATCAGGAAGAGATGTGACTTAGGTCTCCATAACTCTTTGTCTGAAAGATTTACTGAGTTTTCTCTCTGTGTACACACACACACACACACGCACACATATGCAGAGGAATGGAGGATGGAATATTACTCAGTTAGCATCCTCTCCGTAAAGCCAGCAGGTTCAATTTCCTTCAGTTTACTGTAATGTCTAGGATTGCTGCTGCTGAGTCGCTTCAGTCGTATCTGACTCTGTGCGACCCCATAGACAGCAGCCCACCAGGCTTCCCCATCCCTGGGATTCTCCAGGCAAGAACACTGGAGTGGGCTGCCATTTCCTTCTCCAATGCATGAAAGTGAAAAGTGAAAGTGAAGTCACTCAGTCGTGTCTGACTCTTCACGACCCCATGGAATGCAGCCTACCAGGCTCCTCCGTTCATGGGCTTTTCCAGGCAAGAGTACTGGAGTGGGGTGCCGTTGCCTTCTCCAATGTCTAGGGCATATTTTCCTAATAGAGTAGCTGGGAATGTTGTTGTACCCAAGTCTTAGATGATTTAAAACTTTGTCATTTTAGCTACCAAAGATAAATGATCTGAGCTAAAATAAAACTGAGTGAGGACTCCATAAAGTAGTTTTTAAACACAATACCTGCTAGCTACTGTTACATCATTAACTGCTTTTTCTAACAGCTGCAAGATGAAAAAAAAATCTAGTTAAATGAGGGGTTTCAGTGCTTAAGGTTTTCTTGCATACAAATAATGACACAATAAGAATACACAAATTAGCCCAGCAAATAGAAAACTTCAATTATTTTCTGCCTCATTGGAAAATAGAAGTATCAAAGAAGGTCCCTGGGGATCACAATGTGCATTGATATTATTCACTATATTCATTAAGCAGTCAGTGGAAAATATAAACGAGTACACATCCAATTCTGCAATAAGAAAATGCTAGAAACTAGAGATAATAAATCAGATTGATCAAAAATACAGATGGATTTGGACAGCTGGGGAAATTATTCAGATGAGGAGATGAATTTTAATGGAAAGAATAGCTCAATAATGCATTTGAAGAAGAATACATAGTAGAAAAATACAAACTAATAAAAAGTTAAGATACATAAGACGTAATTATGGAGAAACCTATCTTAGTGTATTTGTTGATTAACTGAAAAGTTTATTGTCACATCAATGAGAAATAAATATATCCTAAATCCTCTAAGTTAAACAATTGGAAAAGAAGAGAAAAATTATAATGCCACTTAGCTAGACAATAAAATTCTGTTTGTAAGCTTAATGGAGTTTTATTTTTAAGTTAGACACTTTCACAGCAAAGTAGCAGTTGTACTAAGAGTTGGCAATTTTAACTAGCATGGAGATAGCTGTTAGAATAGTTTTGTGTTTAAAGTACTGAATTCCCTGCATATACCCAATCTTGTAGATTCATTTCAAATCTATCCTCAAAGTTTTCCAACTTATCACAGTCTTGTGACATTTCTCCAAAGTCTCAATCTAAAATCAACGTGTCAACTCTTCCTTTGCTCTTAAGATGCAATGAAACATCAAACTAAAGATTCACAGCTGACTGTTTTGAATAAATGAAACAGAATTCCAATTTCCCAGATATATAACACACTCTTACTGTAAATTAAGCTATGTTATTTCTAATTATATAAATGTTTGCATTTGCTATCATAAGATATAAGAAACTATCATTAGAACATACTCAGTATCAATTTGTCTTCAAGGAGACAAATAATAACCAATATAATTACTAGATGGTTTACCCTGAATTGTTGCAAGAGTGTGTTTGCTATGACCAGTGCGTTCTCTTGGCAAAACTCTATTAGCCTCTGCCCTGCTTCATTCCGTATTCCAAGGCCAAATTTGCCTGTTACCCCAGGTGTTTCTTGACTTCCTACTTTTGCATTCCAGTCCCCTATAATGAAAAGGACATCTTTTTGGGGTGTTAGTTCTAAAAGGTCTTGTAGGCCTTCTGAGAACCATTCAACTTCAGCTTCTTCAGCTTTACTGGTTGGGGCATAGACATGGATTACCGTGATATTGAATGGTTTGCATTGGAAACGAACAGAGATCATTCTGTCATTTTTGTGACTGCATCCAAGTACTGCATTTCAGACTCTTTTGTTGACCGTGATGGCTGCTCCATTTCTTCTGAGAGATTCCTGCCCACAGTAGTAGATATAATGGTCATCTGAGTTAAATTCACCCATTCCAGTCCATTTGAGTTCGCTGATTCCTAGAATGTCGACATTCACTTTTGCCATCTCCTGTGTGACCACTTCAAATTTGCCTTGATTTATGGACCTAACATTCCAGGTTCCTATGCAATATTGCTCTTTACAGCATCGGACCTTGCTTCTACCACCAGTCACATCCACAAGTGGGTATTGTTTTTGCTTTGGCTCCATCCCTTCATTCTTTCTGGAGTTATTTCTCCACTGATCTCCAGTAGCATATTGGGCACCCACTGACCCAGGGAGTTCCTCTTTCAGTATCCTATCATTTTGCCTTTTCATACTGTTCATGGGGTTCTCAAGGCAAGAATACTGAAGAGGTTTGCCATTCCCTTCTCCAGTGGACCACATTCTGTCAGACCTCTCCACCATGACCCGTCCATCTTGGGTGGCCCCACATGGCATGGCTTAGTTTCATTGAGTTAGACAAGGCTGTGGTCCATGTGATCAAACTGGCTAGTTTTCTGTGATTATGGTTTCAGTGTGTCTGCCTCCTGATGCCCTCTCGCAACACCTACCGTCTTACTAGGGTTTCTCTTACCTTAGACATGGGGTATCTCTTCACGGCTGCTCCAGCAAAGCAAAGCCATTGCTCCTTAAATTTGACGAGTTCTCCTCTCCTGACCTTGAATGTGGAGTAGCTCCTCTCGGCCCTCCTGTGCCAGGCAGCCTCTCCTTGCACGTGGGGTTGCTCCTCTGGGCCTCCACCCCTGACCTCGGGTGTGGGGTAGCTCCTTTTGGCCATGCTTCTTCGCGGTCCATCGCAGCCAGCACTCTTCTGTGCATCCTCTTCCAACAACACAAGAGAAGACTCTACACATGGACATCACCAGATGGTCAACACCGAAATCAGATTGATTATATTCTTTGCAGCTAAAGATAGAGAAGCTCTATACAGCCAGCAAAAACAAGACCAGGAGCTGACTGTGGCTCAGATCATGAACTCCTTATTGCCAAATTCAGACTTAAATTGAAGAAAGTGGGGGAAACCACTAGGCCATTCAGATATGACCTAAATCAAATCCCTTATGATTATACAGTGGAAGTGAGAAATGGATTTAAGGAACTAGATCTGATAGACAGAGTTCCTGATGAACTATGGAATGAGGTTCATGACATTGTACAGGAGACAGGGATCAAGACCATCCCCATGGAAAAGAAATGCCAAAAAGTAAAATGGCTGTCTTAGGAGACCTTACAAATAGTTTTGAAAAGAAGAAGCAAAAAGCAAAGGAGAAAAGGAAAGATATAAGCATCTGAATGCAGAGTTCCAAAGAATAGCAAGCAGAAACAAGAAAGCCTTCCTCAGCAATCAGTGCAAAAAAATAGAGGAAAACAACAGAATGGGAAAGACTAGAGATCTCTTCAAGAAAATTAGAGATATCAAGGGAACATTTCATGCAAAGATGGGCTTGATAAAGGACAGAAATGGTATGGACCTAACAGAAGCAGAAGAGATTAAGAAGAAGTGGCAAGAATACACAGAAGAACTGTACAAAAAAGATTTTCACGACCCAGATAATCATGATGGTGTGATCACTGACCCAGAGCCAGACATTCTGGAACGTGAAGTCAAGTGGACCTTAGAAAGCATCACTATGAACAAAGCTAGTGGAGGTGACTGAATTCCAGTGGAGCTATTCAAATCCTGAAAGATGATGCTGTGAAAGTGCTGCACTCAGTATGCCAGCACATTTTGAAAACTCAGCAGTGGCCACAGGTGGAAAAGGTCAGTTTTCATTCCAATCTCAAAGAAAGACAATGCTCAAACTACTGCACAATTGCACTCATCTCACATGCTAGGAAAGTAATGTTCAAATTTCTCCAAGCCAGGCTTCAGCAGTACATGAACCATGAACTCCCAGATGTTCAAGCTGGTTTTAGAAAAGGCAGAGGAACCAGAGATCAAATTGCCAACATCTGCTGGATCATCAAAAAAGCAAGAGAGTTCCAGAAAAACATCCATTTCTGCTTTATTGACTATGCCAAAGCCTTTGACTGTGTGGATCACAATAAACTGTGGAACATTCTGAAAGAGATGGGAATACCAGACCACCTGACCTGCCTCTTGAGAAACTTATATGCAGGTCAGGAAGCAACAGTTAGAACTGGACATGGAAAAGACTGGTTCCAAATAGGAAAAGGAGTATGTCAAGGCTGTATATTGTCACCCTGCTTATTTAACTTATATGCAGAGGACATCATGAGAAACACTGGGATAGAAGAAGCACAAAGTGGAATCTAGATTGCTGGGAGAAATATCAATAACCTCAGATATGCAGATGACACCATCCTTATGGCAGAAAGTGAAGAGGAACTAAAAAGCCTCTTGATGAAAGTGATAGAGGAGAGTGAAAAGGTTGGCTTAAAGCTCAACATTCAGAAAACTAAGATCATGGCATCCGGTCCCATCACTTCATGGAAAATAGATTGGGAAGTAGTGGAAACAGTAACCGGCTTTATTTTTGGGGGCTCCAAAATCACTGCAGATGGTGACTGCAGCCATGAAATTAAAAGATGCTTACTCCTTGGAAGGAAAGTTATGACCAACCTAGGTAGCATATAAAAAGCAGAGACATACTTTGGCCAACAAAGGTCTGTCTAGTCAAGGCTATTGTTTTTCCAGTGGTCGTGTATGGATGTGAGAGTTGGACTATGAAGAAAGCTGAGCGCTGAAGAATTGATGCTTTTGAACTGTGGTGTTGGAGAAGACTCTTGAGAGTCCCTTGGACTGCAAGGAGATCCAACCAGTCCATTCTGAAGGAAGTCGGTCCTGGGTGTTCATTGCAAGGACTGATGCTAAAGCTGAAACTCCAATACTTTGGCCACCTAGTGCGAAGAGTTGACTCATTGGAAAAGACTCTGATGCTGGGAGGGATTGGGAGCTGGAGGAGAAGGGGACAACAGAGGATGAGATGGCTGGATGGCATCACCGACTCGATGGGTATGAGTTTGAGTGAACTCCGGGAGTTGGTGATGGACAGGGAGGCCTGGTGTGCTGCGATTCATGGGGTCGTAAAGAGTCGGACATGACTGAGCGACTGAACTGAACTTACCCTGAATTTAAGAAGTTGATGAGATTATACATATTAATAAGGCCTACTGAGATGGTAGCCTCCATGTTAAATGTTTATGAAATTAGGAAAAATGTACTGGAGAATCTTGTGATGGCAGAATCTTCAGTTGAACACTTAGAAAATATAAATTCTTGTCCCAATTCTGACCCATTTGCTCTGTGGTCTTGACAATACTCTCCTTCTTTCTGGAACTGACTAAAGTCATGGTATTAAGAGTTAATGAAAATGTAGAAGCCCCGTATAAATGTATCATATCATTGTTGTTGTCGTTGTTTAGTTGCTGAGTCATGTCTGACTCCTTGCGACCCCATGGACTGCACCATACCAGGCTTCCCCGTCCTTCATTAATAATATCATTAATATTAATTCCATTATTATTTATTTATATATAATGTTTCAAATAAAATAGAAATTCCTGTTCTAGTGAGAATACTTAAATATAGTTTATGAGACTTAAAAAGTTTGATCTTCCAAACTCCTGAATATTAAAATTTTAATCATTTATTTCACATTGGCCTGCACATTTTTTCTTCCTTCCTCTTTTTCTTTATTTAAAACAAATAATTCTATTATTTTGAGTCTCTTTCTTTTATGGTCTTTCAGAATTTTTTTTTTTTTAACCATTCCTCCTATCCTAGATAGCTCGGTTTATCATCATCACCAATGGTAATGTTTTGAAACGTTTCCAATAAGTCATAATTACTATCACTTCTCATTTTATATGATAGACTATTCTGTCATTTGCCCAGAAAGGAGAAAAAAATTAGTATTCACTGTAGCTTCTTCACTTTTATAAATGGTGTTTCCTCCTGCACTGCTTTCTACTACAGTCTCAGAAGCGCTTGCTAATTCTTAAACCCTCTCTTGGGTGATTCTCTGAATTGGAAATTGTGACCTTGAGGCTGTACTGATAGATCACATCTGTGTGCTCTGCTTCCATGACTATGCTGAATTCCAGAAAAGAGCATCTCTGCTTTGCTCTTGGAGATTTATTTGTCTCAAGGGTCTTGGTTTCTCTTCTCTCATGGGAAACATTGCAAGTTTGTGCACACTCTGGGCACTGAATGCAAGAAGAAACATATGGCCAATAATATACTTCTGATGTATTCGTACAGGAAAACGAGTGGGAGAGGTCAAGTAGAGCATATAAATCAAGTAGCAACTTCAGGCAGATAATTTAATGATATAGTATGGTCAGAGAACATTATTTTGATTGAATCTCACATGTTAGGAATTACTATTAAAAGAAATCTTTGCCTGACAACTGGACTCATTTTAGATGATTATTGTTTATTGTACTATAATACTAACACTAATATTAATAAATCACACTTTGTAGGCTAATAAGGATTATCTAAGTTAATAATAATAACTACCACCCAATGAAATACTCTGTTAAAATCATCCTAGCTCACAAGGGAAGAACGCAAGCCGCAGAGACTCCCAGATAGTAAGCACGAAAGCAAGGCTTAGAATATGTGTTTATCACTATTCACAGAACTCTGAGATCTTAAATACCATCTCCACGTATTGGGAAAATACTCCAGTCTGCAAAAGTATCAGTCCCTGTGTGCATTAATGAATCCAAAGGCATAGAGGTATAAAGGAGTCTTTATAGCCCTTATCCCACGCTGATCAGTTCTGAAACAAAAATCCTGGGACGCAGAGTTTGGGAAATAAGGGAAGCTCTTCTACTCCTTGGGTTCATAGGTATACACTGAAGACCTTGATAAAGTTATTTGGGAAAATCTCTACACCGCTCACTCTGCCCTGGTAGCACACATTCAAGAAGGCATGTAATAAACTAGGGACTGTTTAAAGGCTCAGTGTAATACAATGAAATGACAATCATCCTGAAAACCAAGGTCTTGCTGGACAAATACTGCACTTGGCTGCGACTCTTTCTGACTGCAGACCTCAGAGCTGTCACTGTATTCTGTTACCTCCACAGTTCATATTCAGTCTCCATTATTTGTGTTAGGGTTATACACCAGCTTCCTGTTAAAGAAAGCTGGCTTAATTAAAGAGGAAATATCACTAAGTATTAGGAAACTAAAGCAGATACATGGTACTCAGGTAAACCAAGGAGATAACCATAAATGAAAACATAGATAAAAAAGAGCAAGCACGTCTTATATGTGATGCATATCACATCAAATAACTTCCTAGTAGTAGGTGAAATGTTAGGTGTTAATGCCCATCTACCAGAGTGTTTTACCACTTTATCTTAAGATAAACCATTGACTTTATCCAAAAGTTAATTATTCTGTCATGCTTTGCTGTTTTGTTACTAACAACACCAGTGTTTTGGACTAGAGGTACTGTTTTTATTAGCATACTTTATAATACAGTTTTGTTGTGGGTGACAGAAACCCAATTCAAATTGATGCAGCAAAAATGGAGTGTTTGGGTAGTATAACAGGAACGTCTAAGAGTGATGACAGCTTGGGATATGACTTGATATAAGTACTCAAATGAGATATACAAGGAGAGTTCTCTAAAGGCAACTTCACCACTGCTTTGCTTTCATCTTTGTTGACTTTATTTTTTGGCAGCTATCCTCAATTACAAGTAATGCTAAGTGATAACTAGTGACACCAGAACAATATTGTATCAGTTTAGACATTTTGGGGGGAGAAAACAAATTAATTTGTTTTCCTATTGACATAAAAATCCTCACTTAAGTATCTGCCTAGTCCAGCTGAGGTAATGAGTTTAAGTGAAGAGATTGAAGTGCTCTAAATGGGTATATCTGTGTCACATGTATTGCTAAAGTTCAAGATTGAGTCAGCTCACCTCAAATCACAGGGATTGAGACTGAGAAAAGTTATCTTCCAAAAGAAAGGCAAGGTACTTTTACCAAAGGAAAGGGAAATGATTGTTGGGTAGGCCAAATAACAGATCTTCAGCATAAATGGCACCCACGGAAGACAATGAAGATTAACACAGACTCTAAGAATAATAATGCATTCTCAGAGAATGCAAGGACTCTTAGAGAGTCCTTGAACATGATCACTCTCTTTGTTCAATATTTGGACAGGATTTATTGGCAAGCACTGTGTCAATGATGTTTTCAATTAGCAAAATGGAGCTTAAATTATCAAGATCCTGGTCCAAAATGCATGAACTGGTATTATAGCCATGCTTACTAGGTCTGCTCTCCAATGAGGCCAATATATTTTCCAGCCAAAAGAAAGACTGGACCACAGAAACTCAGCCTGTAGAAATCTAGAAGAGCTGTTGATTGCTTAAAATAAACAGAAATAGGAATGGTCAGCTGGCAGGAAGGAATCCAACATAGGCTAATAACATTTTGAGAAAAAAAAAAATCTCCACAGATCTATAATACAGAGACTAATAGACAAGAGAGAAAGCTTAACTGCAAATGCATGCCATTAAAGCTGCAACCTCATCCTCAAAGCAGAAGGCAGCTTTCTTAATTGATTGCCTCAGAACAGATACAGACCTTTTCAACCTGATTCCCCATTATCACTGCCAGTTTCAAATGTTAAAGTATATTAAGTTTGTATATTTTTATACCATATAAGTATAAATAACATACTAATACTCAACATCATTGCTTGTCAAGGGTAGCCATGAATTTATACAATATAGTGATTCTGTCTGAAAAACTGCCAAACGTACAAACAAAAATCTGTCAATGAAAATTTCATCCCTAAATCCAAATAATCAAAAGAGAGACTCTGTAATTAAATCCCAGTTAAATTTGAGGCTACTTGAAAAAAGGTTATTTAAACGTTTAGAACAAGTGCATTGCCTTGTCTGCTTGAAGATGGAAAAATGGAAAGTTCAAAAGGTATATTACTTTTATTCATATAACTTATATTAGCAAGCTCCTATGAATATGTGCTGTATCTGGTTTTGTCTCATTACAGTTTACCAAAATGTATGAATGTATGTGTGTGTGTCTGCATGTGTTCATTTATGTATGGCAATCCCCTCAATGGCACAGGTGTTTATTTTGACGCTTAGGGACATGCTATAAAAAGAGCAATGCCTATGGTCTAATTCAAATGCAGTAAGAGGGAAAGGAGTAAGTGCATGCACTTTCATTTAGCAGGTTCAGCTAGCTTATTTGTGCATCTAACATAATCTTTTAAAAATTACCATATGCGAAATATAACAGATTGTAAATGGTTGCTCATATTAACTTAGCTAAGTACTTGTAATGTGCCTAAGAATTATTTAACAGAACAAAATTGCAAAACAGCATGATACCTCCAGAGTTTGGAGGACTGTTACTGACTAAATCATATTTAGCAATTGAAAGGCTAAAATAGAGAATATTTAATCAGTAAATACTTTTCAAATACATGCATATATTTTTTTAATTTTATTTTATTTTTAAACGTTACATAATTGTATTAGTTTTGCCAAATATCAAAATGCATATATATAAATATATACTTTTTTTTTACATATTGAAAGTATGTATGAAATTGGAAAAAGAAAATCTAATTCTTCCTCCTAGCACTGGTGGCTCAGTGGTAAAGAATCCACCTACCAATGCAGGAGACATGGATTTGATCCCTGAGTCAGGAAATGGCAACCTGGAGAAGGAAATGGCAACCCATTCCAGTATCCTTGCCTGGAAAATCTCAGGGACAGAGTATCCCTGGCTACAGTCCATGGGATCGCAAAAGAGTCAGACACAACTTAGAGACTAAAAACAACAATTTCATTTTATTAATCTTAGTTTGAAACAGATCCAAAATATACTAAGGAAAAAGGAGAAAAGCACTTGACTTTTGGTGAGAGAGAAAATGTTTTTCTAGAATTCCAAAAGTTTGTCTTTAAATGTTAAGAGACAATTTTGAAAGACTGAGAAATGCAATTAAGGGAAAATTCACCGTGATGATCTTCCAGCCCAAAAGGAAATACAGATCATCCAGGTTAGTGGTTTCCCACGTATTGTTCAACAACATCAAGATAACCTGGAAAGTTATTAAAAATTCAAGTTATCGGGCTCCATCCAGGACCTACTGAATCAGAAATTCTGGGAGTAGAGAGCTTTAATCTATGCATTAAAATCCCCCTAGGTGATTCTGATGCAAACTTGAATATCACTCGTTCAGGTTAAAAGAGATTTGATAGGAATTATTTGGAGATAGTTGTTTGAAAAGTAGAGGCCAAAATGCTGGATAGCTCAGAATATGGCCAATACAACTAACAGGAGGGTACAGAAGAATCTCCAGATATGGCCGTCAGCCTCCCTTCTGAGCATAGCACACATAAAGAATGTGAACCTTTAATCCACGTTCTGCCCAGCATGAAGTCAAACCTGACAGCAGCTGCACAGTCCTGGACAATGCTGAGAAGAGATGAAGTCTGTCTATTTGCAAATGGAGTCAAAAATGTTGTTGTTTTTCAGACAAAAGGACATGTCCAACTCTTTGCAGCTCCATGGACTACAGTAAGCCAGGATTCCCTGTCCATCACCATCTCCAAGAGCTTGCTGAAACTCATATCTATTGAGTTGATGATGCCATCCAGACATTCCATCCTCTGCCTCCCTCTTCTTTGCCAGCCTTCAACCTTTCCCAGCATCAGGATCTTTTCCAATGAGTCAGCCCTTCCCATCAGGTGGCCAAAGTATTAGAGCTTCAGCTTTAGCATCAGTCCTTTCAATGAATATTCAGGACTGATTTCCTTTAGGATTGACTGGTTTGATCTCCTTTCAGTCCAAGGGACTCTCAAGAGTCTTCTCTAGCAATACAGTTTGAAAGCATCAATTCTTCATCACTCAGTCTTCTTTATGGTCAAACTATCACATCTGTACATGACTATGGGAAAATCCATAGCTTTGACTATACAGACCTTTGTCTGTAAAGTACTGTCACTGCTTTTTAATACACGATCCAGGAACATCATAGCTTTTCTATCAAGTAACAAACATCTTTTAATGTCATGGCTGCAGTCACTGTGGTGATTTTGGAACCCAAGAAAATAAAGTCTGTCACTGTTTCCATTGTTTTCCCATCTATTTTCCATGAACAATGGAACTGGATGCCATGATCTTAGTTTTTTTTAATGTTGACTTTCAAGCCAGCTTTTCCCACTCTCCTCTTTCACCTTCATCAAGAGAGGCTATTTAGTTCCTCTTTGCTTTCTGCCACAAGGATGGTGTCATCTGCATATTTGAGGTTATTGCTGTTTCTCCCAGCAATCTTTATTCCAGCTTGTGCTTCATCCAGCCCAGCATTTCGCATGATGGGAATACCAGACCACCTGATCTTCCTCTTGAGAAATCTGTATGCAGGTCAGGAAGCAACAGTTAGAACTGGACATGGAACAACAGACTGGTTCCAAATAGGATAAGGAGTACGTCAAGGCTGTTTATTGTCACCCTGCTTACATAACTTCTATGCAGAGTACATCATGAGAAACACTGGGATGGAAGAAGCACAAGCTGGAATCAAGATTGCTGGGAGAAATATCAATAACCTCAGATATGTAGATGACACCACCCTTATGGCAGAAAGTGAAGAGGAACTAAAAAGCCTCTTGATGAAAGTGAAAAAGGAGAGTGAAAAAGTTGGCTTAAAGCTCAACATTCAGAAAACGAAGATCATGGCATCTGGTCCCATCACTTCATGGGAAATAGGAAATAGATGTGGGGCTCCAAAATCACTGCAGATGATGACTGCAGCCATGAAATTAAAAGACACTTACTCCTTGGAAGGAAAGTTATGACCAACCTAGATAGCATATTGAAAAACAGAGACATTACTTTGCCAACAAAGGTCCGTCTAGTCAAGGCTATGATTTTTCCAGTGGTCATGTATGGATGTGAGAGTTGGACTGTGAAGAAAGCTGAGCACCGAAGAATTGATGCTTTTGAGCTGTCAAGAGTCTATCAAGAGTCCCTTGGACTGCAAGGAGATCCAACCAGTCCATTCTAAAGGAGATCAGCCCTGGGATTTCTTTGGAGGGAATGATGCTAAAGCTGAAACTCCAGTACTTTGGCCACCTCATGCGAAGAGTTGACTCATTGGAAAAGACTCTGATGCTGGCAGGGATTGGAGGCAGGAGGAGAAGGGGATGACAGAGGATGAGATGGCTGGATGGCATCACTGACTTAATGGACATGAGTCTGGGTGAACTCCGGGAGATGGTGATGGACAGGGAGGACTGGTGTGCTGCAGTTCATGGAGTCACAAAGAGTCGGACATGACTGAGTGACTGAACTGAGCTGAACTGAACTGAACTCTGCATATAAGTTAAGTAAGCAGCATGACAATATACAACCCTGAAGTACTCCTTTCCCAATTTGGAACCAGTCTGTTGTTCCATTTCTGGCTCCAGTTGTTCCTTCTTGACCTACATAGAGGTTTCAAAGGAGGCAGGTAAGGTGAACTGGTAGTCCCATCTCTTTAAGAATTTCAACAGTTTGTTTTGATCCACTCAGTCAAAGGCTTTAGCACAATCAATGAAGCAGAAGTACATGTTTCTCTGAAATTTTATTGCTTTTTCTATGATCTAATAGATGTTGGAAATTTGATCTCTGGTTCCTCTGCCATTTCAGAATCCAGCTTGAACACCTGGAACTTCTCAGTTCATGTACTGTTGAAGCCTGGCTTGGAGAATTTTGAGCTATTTTGCTAGTCCGTGAGATGAGTGCAATTGTGTGGTAGATTGAACATTCTTTGGTATTGCCTTTCTTTGGAATTGGAATGAAAACTGACCTTTTCCAGTCCTGTTGTCACTGCTGAGTTTTCCAAATTTGCTGGCATATTGAGCATGGCACTTTCATAGCATCATCTTTTAAGATTTGAAATAGCTCAGCTGAATACCATTACCTCCTCTTTTTTTTTGTTCGTAGTGATGCTTCCTAAGGTCTACTTGACTTCACCTTGCAGGATGTCTGGCTCTAGGTGAGTGACCACACCATTGTGGTTATCTGGGTCATTAAGATTTTTTTTGTATAGTTCTTCTGTGTATTCTTGCCACCTCTTCTTAATATTTTCCGCTTCTGTTAGGTCCATACCATTTCTGTCCTTTATTGTGCCCAACTTTGCATGAAATGTTCGCTTGGTATCTCTAATCATCTTGAAGAGATCTCTAGTATTTCACATTTTATTGTTTTTTTCTATTTCTTTGCATTCTTCACTTAGGAAGGCTTTATCTCTCCTTGCTATTCTTTGGAACTCTGCATTCAGATGGGTATGTCTTTCCTATTCTCCTTTGCCTTTCCCTTCTCTTCTTTTCTCAGCTATTTTTAAGCCTTTCTCAGACAACCATGTTGCCTTTTTGCCTTTCTTTTTCTTGGGGATGGTATTGATCACTGCCTCATGTACAATGTAATGAACCACCATCCATAGTTCTTCAGGCACTCTGTTGATCAGATCCAATCCCTTGAATCTATTTGTCACTTCCACTGTATGATTGTAAAAGATTTGATTTATGTCATACCTGAATGGTGTAGTGGTTTTCCCTACTTTCTTCAATTTAAGTCTGAATTTTGCAGTAAGCAGTTCATGATCTGAGCCACAATCACCTCCTGGTCTTGTTTTTGCAGACTGTATAGTGCTTCTCCATCTTTGACTGCAAAGAATATAATCAATCTGATTTTTGTATTGACTATCTGCTGATGCCCATGTGTAGAGTTGTCTGTCGTGTTATTGGAAGAGTGTGTTTGCTATGATCAGTGCGTTCTCTTAGCAGAATTTTGTTAGCCTTTGTCCTGCTTTATTTTGTACTCCAAGGCCAAAGTTGCCTGTTAGTCCAGATATCTCTTGACTTTCTACTTTTGAATTCCAGTCCCCTATGATGAAAAGGGCATGGACTTTAACTCTGTTGAATTACCAGTCCCCTACCACAAGATGATCACTTTGGGGTTTTTTTTAATATGTTTGAAGCTGATAATGTGACATAGCAATGTAAGGTTATAAAATGGCCATTGAGGGCATTTCCAGTAAAAGTGAGAAGTGAAAGAGAAGACAAGAGGCCAGTATAGAACAGTCTTTTGGACTCTGTGGGAGAGGGAGAGGGTGGGATGATTTGGGAGAATGGCATTGAAACATGTATAATATCATATATGAAATGAGTTGCCAGTCCAGGTTCGATGCACGATACTGGATGCTTGGGGCTGGTGCACTGGGACGACCCAGAGGGATGGTATGGGGAGGGAAGAGGGAGGAGGGTTCAGGATGGGGAACACATGTATACCTGTGGTGAATTTATTTTGATATATGG
>NW_011495056.1:1704812-1704946 GCF_000754665.1 Bison bison bison | reverse complement strand
TTGTTGTCCATCAGAAACTAGCACAAGGCAGTTCTATTTCCAGTTAATCCCATTGCTGGGCATACACACTGAGGAAACCAGAAGGGAAAGAGACACGTGTACCCCAGTGTTCATCTCAGCACTGTTTATAATAG
>NW_011495056.1:1700951-1704712 GCF_000754665.1 Bison bison bison | reverse complement strand
GTGCACTGGGACGACCCAGAGGGATGGTATGGGGAGGGAAGAGGGAGGAGGGTTCAGGATGGGGAACACATGTATACCTGTGGTGAATTTATTTTGATATATGGCAATACCAATACAGTATTGTAAAGTTAAAAAAAAATAAAAAATAATAATAAAAAAAGGGGGAGTTGTGCATGGGGATTGAAACATCGGTTGCCTTCCACAGATTTATGCCACCCTCTTGTAGTAATGATCATCCTAAATGCCACCAGGCTACTGTCAAATCAACCAGAGGTCCCTCATCCCACCTGCCCATCATGGTTAACCCAGTAGGGCACAGCAAGTTTCCAGGCAGGGAGCCCTTTGCAACAGAAACACAACTCAGAACGAGAGCACAAAATGAGAGGTTTTAGGACAGCAATCTAACATGCAACAATTCCCAGGAAACATTTATCTCTGCAAGCTAGAAAGAATTTTGGTTCTTATTTGTTTTCACCTAGCAAAGACATCTTGTTGGCACTAGGAGCTCCAGAAAATGTCTGCCAAGTCCCTGTCAGTCTTGGCCAGTTTTCAACAACATGCTATGCAGTGCATTAAACTTTATGCTACAAGAAAGCAACCTGTGAATACCTCAATCCCTGTGCTACAGACCCAGCTAAAATGTAAATCTTTCCTGATTGGCGAAAAGATGGGCTAGGGGTGATTTAATGCTTCAGTCCTACAAGTGATGCGATCACTGTTAAGAAGCTACTGCTTTGCTCACTTAGCTTGAAGAAAACAGGCTTAGGTATACTTTTCTCTTTCTTCCTTCTAAAAATGCATTTATTCATATATTTATTTGGGGGTTTTATTCTGGTGGCCATTGCCAAACAGGCTGAAGATTATGTTCACTTGTTAATGCTTTTTACTTTATATCAATCCTGCCTTTTCTTGAGCTTCTTTTCAGTTTACTCTTATTTTCTGGGTGCCCCAAACAAGCCAGAAAATGGAGAGAATAACAAAACAAAACAAAAAAAAGCACAACATTGTTCACAAGTATGCTTCTATTGACATCAGAAACATTAAAAATAATAATAAAATATTTTTAAATGTCTAAACATAGATTTGAAAATAAGCCTTATGCTCACCCAAAGAAGTCATCATGTACTTGCATTTCTGATGCTGAGTACACATAGAAACGCTTGAGCTTCCTATCCTTTAATCATGAGTATGGAGAACAATTGAAAGAAGTGGCTTTGAACAACTATTTCTACAACACAGTAAGAAATAGGCCAGAACCTCAGAGAAAAATAGCCAAAGGTAGAAGATTTGCCACCTTCTCACTAGCTTCTTTGTCATTTCAGAGAAAAAAATAAAACATCTTTTCATAATAAGAATATTGCCCTTTGGTGCTAAATAAATATGCTATTAATCTAAATGCATTTCACACTCTGCCTCTCCCTTTTTGAATTGAATATTCCTTTCAGAATAGGGGATTTGTACGATTATGGAGCATCAGGACTGAATTCTGGAACACAGTCCAGACTTGCGATAAACAGAAAAGGAGATGGAATGTCTAAAAATTATGACAATAGGATCCTATTGTTATATTGTCTAAAACATGATTCCAATTAACAGAAAAAAAAATAAAGATTTCCTTTGAAGAAATGAAGCCAAATTATCCCAGCTAGTACATTATCATTTCCCTGTGATCATTTTTTAAATTTTGCTTCAAATAGTAAAGAAAAAATACATCTTTTCAGGTTAGTTTATGTAATAAAAATAACATTGGCAAGTGGGCACAATCAATTTGCATTATATGCAGAGTAGCTCAGTTTTAATGAATGGCTTTATACAAATGAATAGACAAGTAGCGCATTATTTCGTATAATGTAATCAATGGATTGGAGGGTTGCTTGTTAATGAGCTTGCCTGGCCTGGATATTCTAGTGTAAGGAAATCTTTAATGGTGACCAAAGGTAGAGAACTAATTATTTCTAGATCTAAAAGATGATTAAATTTCCCTGTATCTGAAGACTGTCAGGAAGAGAAAAGGCTCATTAGTTCAGCATAACTACCTGATTATCCCCACACAGTAAAATCTTATTTTTTATGCAAAAATGGGTTGCATTTTGCAAAAGCATTGTTGCATGGAAAATGTATTAAAATAACTCTGTGATACGTGCCTAATGTTTTTGTACTGTTGAGGCATTTGAAAGGCAGTATTATGCATACAGATGTGCTACAGATCATTAAAGACCAAGAGCTTTCAGGTTGCAAAGTCAACAGATTGATACAAAAAACCAAAAGAGACTAGCAGCATCTTATTCAGAATAGGTTTCAGGAGTAGAATCAACACTCTACCATATCCAACACTCTGTCTAGCATTATAGATTACAAATTTTCTTAGTGAATGCTTTATTTTAAAATTAATATGTATGAAATAATTTACCAAATATTTTTCAAGAAGAATGTTATATAAGAAAAGTTTAGCATCTATTCTGTACCGACTTGTGAAGAGGCAATGAAAATAAGTAAAAATGTATGCTTTGGCAGACTGATTTAATAGGGGGCGGCCTCAGCAAAAGTATGTAGAAATAAGACATTGAAAATATTATTGAACTAGTTTGACAGATTTTTTTTTTTCCTTAAAAGGAACATTTTAGTTGTGAAGTTTGGGTAACAGAGCAACATTTAAAGTTTAAGGATATTCTGTATTTCTTGATATAGAATATGTGACCCACAATTTGAAATGTCTGAGATGAACATTTTAATAGGTAACTCCCTCTGAGGTAGATGCTGTAAACTTTGCAAAATCAAAATAGTCTTAGGCAGATGTAGAGAACCGATGGGGGACACAGATGGGGAAGCAGAGGTTGCAGTGAATTGAGAGAGTAGCATTGATATATATACACAAACCAGGTGTAAAATAAGGGCTTCCCGGCTCAAATGGTAAAGAATCTGCCTACATTGCAGGAGACCTGGGTTTGATCCCCAACAGATGGAGTGGTTACCCACTCCAGTATTCTTGCCTGGAGAATGCCATGGACAGAGGACCCCAGTGGGGTATATAGTCCAAGGAGTCACAAAGAGTCGGACACAACAGAGCAATTAACAGTTTCACTTTTTCACATGTGTAGAATAGATAGCTAGTGGGAAGCTACTACAAAGCACAGCGAGCAGAGCTCGGTGTTCCGTGATGACTTAGAGGAATGGGATGGGGTGGAGGGAGGGAGGCTTGAGTAGGAGGGAATATGTGTATACATAGAGCTGGTTTGGTTTGTTGTCCATCAGAAACTAGCACAAGGCAGTTCTATTTCCAGTTAATCCCATTGCTGGGCATACACACTGAGGAAACCAGAAGGGAAAGAGACACGTGTACCCCAATGTTCATCGCAGCACTGTTTATAATAGCCAGGACATGGAAGCAACCTAGATGTCCATCAGCAGATGAATGGATAAGAAAGCGGTGGTACATATACACAATGGAGTATTACTCAGCCATTAAAAAGAATACATTTGAATCAGTTCTAATGACGTGGATGAAACTGGAACCTATTATACAGAGTGAAGTAAGCCAGAAAGTAAAACACCAATACAGTATACTAACGCATATATATGGAATTTAGAAAGATGGTAACAATAACCCTGTGTACGAGACAGCAAAAGAGACACTGATGTATAGAACAGTCTTACGGACTCTATGGGAGAGGGAGAGGGTGGGAAGATTTGGGAGAATGGCATTGAAACATGTAAAATATCATGTATGAAACGAGATGCCAGTCCAGGTTCGATGCACGATA
>NW_011495056.1:1695497-1700851 GCF_000754665.1 Bison bison bison | reverse complement strand
CATGTATGAAACGAGATGCCAGTCCAGGTTCGATGCACGATACTGGATGCTTGGGGCTGGTGCACTGGGACAACCCAGAGGGATGGTATGGGGAGAGAGGAGGGAGGAGGGTTCAGGATGGGGAACACATGTATACCTGTGGCAGATTCATTTTGATATCTGGCAAAACTAATACAATTATGTAAAGTTTAAAAATAAAGTAAAATTGAAAAAAAAGAAACTAGCACAATATTGTAAAGCAATTATATGCCAATAAAAATAGTGAGGTTCAATTTATTGTTAATAATGTTTAGTAAGAAAAAAAGAGTATTTTATGTATCATGTATTCTCAATAATAAAAGGAGGACCTACTAGTAGAAAGCTCTAAACATCCCTAATTAAATAATATAATTAATGACTACTGAAAGAAATGTATATGAAATAGGTCAAATATCCACAACATTGGATTTGGCTACTTCTCTTTTGCTAGACTTCTTGGCATTAAGTTCAACCCTGTCATTGCTTCTAGATCAAACATTCTCTTTTGCCAGCAAGAATTGAATTCATTACCAGATGATAGCAACAAGTTCTCGTTGCTACCAATCTGGCTCTAACCATAGAGGCCAAATTGAGAATTATGCTTGCTCCTGTCACAAGTGATTGTCCCTGGTCTCCTGTGCCAGTGTTCTTATGTTGCCTATCTTAGAACTTCTCAAGCCTTCCAAGTCTGAACCCCTGCTTTTCTCTGTTGTCAATCCCTGTCCTCTCACCTTCTAGAGTCTGCAGCTAATCCCCTAATATCTATCACCCTGCTACTTAAGGGTAATTTTGCATTTAACTTATCTATCTGGATCTCTGAACACTGACAGCTCTTAAATTGTTCATTGTCCTGCTCTGCTGGCCTAACAAGCAGTGGTATGCTCATCTTCCTCTTGGAAAGTCCCTGACATAACACCACTTACCATACCTGTCTTTCGTCACATAGTCCCTAGATACCTTATTCTGCCTTTCAAACCAACCCAACCTTTTTATAGGAAAAAAAAGGAATAGGCTTTGTTTTAAAATAGCATTTGGATAACAATTTAAAGGCAGATTCATTCAACTCTGGAAAATTAAAAAAAACAAACCAATAAAACAGTGAAAATATGAAAATATCTCTAAGACAATGTAGAATAAAATAGAATAGAAAGCTGCGGAAAATTGAAGACAATGATCTTGAAGTTTTATCTGACTGCAAAACTTTTCTGTAAGTCACAGATGACCTAATTTCTTGAAAGTCTGGGAAAACTCACGTGAATCTGATGCAATGGAGGGAGATGGGGAATTTGGTCATGAGTCCACTTCAGAATGTTTTCAAAATGCTATGAAAACTATTAATCATTTGCTTCTTGAAAAAAAAAATACACAAATACATATTTACTCCAGTTTTTCTACACAACTTCAGGTCTCTTTTAAGAGTTAATTGAATCAAGTGTATAAACCAGTGATTTTTAGCTGTTTGTCAGAATGCTACCACTCCTTATAGAGAATATCCTTTTACTCTTCTGTTGCACGTTCTTCTTTTGCTCTAATTTTGTTTAAAAAAATATAATCAAAGGTCATGTAAAGATTCTAATACCTTTTTTTTTTCTATCAAGCCTCTTTTAATGTGGAGAAATATATTAAGAGATCTTTCAAGTGTCCATTGACAGATGAATGGATAAAGAAGTTGTGGTACATACAAACAATGAAATATTACTCAGCCATAAAAAGGAACAAATTTAAGTCAGTTCTAACGAGGTGGATGAACCTAGAACCTGTTGTACAGAGTGAAGTGAGTCAGAAAGAGGAAAACATATATATTAGTGCATATATATGGAATCTAGAAAAATGATACTGATTAACCTATAGGCAGGGAAAGAATAGAGATGCAGACAGAGAACAGACTTGTGGACAAAGTGGGGAAAGGAGAGGCTGGACAAACAGAGAGTAGCATTGAAACATGTATATTACTATATGTAAAATAAATGGCTATGGGAAGTTGCTATACAGGGAGTCAACTGGTGCTCTGTGAAAATCTAGAGGTGTGGGATGGCATGAGGGCTGGAAAGGAAGTTCAAAAGGGAGAGGACATATGCATACTTATGGCTTATTCATGTATGTATGATGAATAATACATGTTCATGTATGTATGATGTATGACAGAAGCCAACACAACATTGTAAAGCAATTGTCCTCCAATTAAAAGCAAAAATAATAAAAAAAGAAATTGGAAGAAACTGAAACATCATCATCATTAGAAGGAGTACTAAGTTACAAATAAATTTACTGACAATATGAATTTAAAATAATAAGGTATAATAACTAAAACAAAAAGTCCTATTAAAAATTAGCCAGGCAATAGTCAGCAAACCAAATTTTGACTAGAACTTCATTTTATTTATATGAATTAAGAGTAGATAAATTTAGTGGCATAAATGGTGCAAAGATTTCTTATCTACATTTTGACAGATCACCGTCATGTTTTCCCAGACTGGCCAGACACACAGTCGTGTTAACTCTTTGTAATCTCATGGACTGTAGCCCGCCAGGCTCCTCTGTCCATGGGACCTTCTCCAAAGGATCTTCCCAACTCAGGGATTGAACCCAGGCCTCTTACATCTTTCCCGTTAGCGCCACCTGGGCAGCCCGCAGTACAAAAAGCACTGTATCTATTTCCTGCATTTCACTTTACCCCTCTCGCTTCACGCACACACATGCACCATAGCAGTGCATCTTACCATGAACATCTAACCAGAAGGCTGATATACATGCCAATCATTTTCAAACTAGAAGAACGGTTGGTGAGCACATGCCATACTTCCTGGATGCCAGGGTTTTTTTGTTTTATCTTTTTCCGGCAACCTCTACTGTATAATATGTGCCAAATAGCCTGAAGAGGTAGATACCGACGCTGGGAACTGAACCCACATCTCTTCTTGCATTAAAAAAAAAATGTCACTAATGAGCTGCTGTTTGGGCTCTCAAAGAAGAACTGAATTTTTAAGATTCCCTGAACACCTGAGTTAGAATTCCTCACATGTCTAGATCATGCTCCAGTCATTCAATAACACCCCTGCCACATTTACCCTTTTTGAAAATGCTCCTCAGATATGTGTTCACCTCTTTAGACAAACAGAAGAATAAGAAAACGTGCTTCTGAGTCCTATTTCCTAATGGAACTCAGGGTGAAGGATGCTTCTGTTATTTTTATCTTCATTTGTAAATGATCCCTGTAATATTACCTTTTAGTTGAAGCATGGGACCGTGCAATGAGGACTGCTGCAGTGCAAGTCACGTGAAACAGAAGGCATTTTTACATGATTCTTGCAATTTTTTCATATTCACTAGAGACGTGAGAACCAATATCATTTATACATAGCCTTGAATTCCCTACACTCATTTTCTCTTTTATAGTGAAAAGCAGACCTATGTAATAAGAAACATTAAAGAGAATGCAGTTACTGCTAAATCAACCAGCTGTGGGATATTTTAGTGACTGCAGCAGACGGATGCCTGGTTTTTATTCTCCTCTTTACTAGTGACTTATTGTACAACCTTTATCCATGCAATTAACTTTTTTTTTCCCTTGATTCACACCTAATTTAATGTAATGACCATTATGAAAATCACAGCAACATGTATTTATTTTCTTCTCACTTGGCCTTTTGTGTTTCCAACAAATGTAAGGAAAATCTTTAGGGAGTTGTTTCCCTCTATGTCTTTGGGGATATTCAATCAAATGCTTTCCAGAGTTCTGAGGGATAGAAAAGACTATTTGATCTCCTCTCTGGGCACACAGTAGATTAGCCCAGTCTATGAAAACTGCAAGTCATGGCACATTAGTCAACTGTATCAGTTTAGTAGATTAAAAGAAATTGAAAAAAAAAAAGAAAACAATCTTATTTTCTCAAGTTTACATATTGCTTTTATTTATGATTATAGACTGAAGTTTCAGATAGCTAGAAAATCTGCTCTTTGAGCTCTATATTTTGATATCTTATTAACATATTACACATTTTATTCATTTCCCCAGAAATTTACATTTGTTTACTAGGTCACAATAATTTTTCAGTGACAATTTTAAAGCTTTGTTCTTCTCTTTAATGTTCAAGTATATATTACTCTAGTCTTACCATGAGAAAACAATCAAACAAGCCTGAATTCTATAAAAATACTTGACCAGTAATCTTTAAAATGATCAGGGCTACCAAAACTAAAGAAAATGAGAAACTGTGACTATCAAGAGGAGCCTAAGTAGACAGGACACTCACTGTACTGTATCATTCTAGATAAGATCCTGAGAAATAGTAAGGAGGTGAGGGGAAAACTACAGAAATCTGAAAGGATGGTTTTCAGTTATATGGACTTCAGTTAATACCACGTTGATATCTGTTTATTAATTGTGACAATGTACCATACTAAAATACAATATTAATTTAAAAAAGAAACTGAGTGTGGAGTATATAGTAATTGCACCACCGCTGCCGTTTTTCTTTTAATAAATCTAAACCTAAAATAAAAATATTCAAGTATAGATGCTTCTAAGTTTAATGAAATACAGTGTAAGTCATCTAATTCTCTATTTTAATGTTTACAGAATTCAGCAAGATTTAGATCCAAATATCTTGAGACTTTTTAAAATATCTTTTAAATAAGTATTTTTAAATTTATACTGTCATATAGGGGATGATTAAGCTCCATACAATAACCAGTCTCATCTCTGAAACAAAAACAGGAAACAGAAAAAATATTGTAACAAATTCATACAAATTAAAAAACGGTCCGCTTTAAGAAAATGATTTCATTGTTTACTTTGTTTCTCAAAGCCATCAACTCATTTCATCCTTCACCAAGACATTTAATACTATTTTGCTTATTTTCAAGGCTCTGAGATCTTTCCTTGTATCTGACATTGTATTCATATCTGCTCCATCTTCAATGTCCTTTTTTTTATTATTATTATTTTTGTTCAGTCAGTGAGTCATGCCCAGCTTTTTGTGACCCCATGGACTGTAGCCTGCCAGGGTCCTCTGTCCGTGGGATTTTCTAGGCAAGATTACTGGAGCTGGTTTGCCATTTCCTCCTCCAGAGGATCTTCCCAACCCAGGGGTCAAACCCTGGTCTCCTGCATTACAGGCAGATCCGTAATGCTGAGCCACTAGGAAGGCCCCTTGTTGTCCATTTGAACATCATTCTCAGCCCTCACAATCTTGTAATAACTGCTGTTTCTCTTAACCTCACTTTCTCATGTCCTCCCATTCATGCAACAACATAATAATTTTAAAGACAAGTACTACATTCATGAACACTTATTAAGTCTCTACTCTCTTGTGGTTTTCTTCTTTTTTTTTTTT
>NW_011495056.1:1692704-1694220 GCF_000754665.1 Bison bison bison | reverse complement strand
AAGAAATTTTCAGTATTTTGATAATATTAGTTGGAGTCATCTGAAAATACTGTTTTACGTAGATCAGAATTGTTGAGTGTTGATTATTTTTCTTATGGATCAACCAAATAATTTATATCCATTGGTACCAAAAAATTATTTTAACAAGTAGAAGATTGACATTTCCTTCCAGGCAGTGCTCGGGCGGGAAATAAGCAATGTGGACAGAAGCAGGCAAGCACTGAGGAGTGTGTCTGAATGGGACACTCGTGAGCCCAGAATGTAAATGGGAAACAAAAACTAGGGGACAGTTTCAAAACTAAAGCCTTTTTCAATTTAAAAGTGTTTTCCTGTCGAGCCTAAATGATTTTCTAGAATATAAGAGCATCATATGATTCTGGAAGAAATTGCGTTCCACACTGATTTTTTTCTTTGGAGCTTGGTAAAACTGTGCTGAGTGAGACTTCACCTTTCCATTCACTAAGGAAATCATAGTGCGATGAGTTCTGAGTTTAATTAGTGTGGTTCCTACCCAGGCACACATTTCAGGAAGGATAAAGGACTTGGCTTCCAGATGACGTGCTCTCCTAGAGTTTTTATCATCTGTTTAATAAGGAATTAAAGGACACATGTTAGAGCACTTGGTTATTGTATCCGAACAAAAGAACTGAATTTAGCTTTGTATTCACTTTTTCTTTCTTCTAATTATACCCAGGAATAAGAGATATTTAAAGGGACAATTTTAGAAGAGTTTCTTCAGGTACAATCAGTGTGAGAAGCTTGGCAGGTGTTTATTTTTTAAAAGTGTTGAGATTAATGTACTCTGAGAATAATGTAATGAGGTATGCTAAGAAGACTGCCTATAAGTCAAGAGAGAAAAAAAGGAAGTGCCATTAGGAGAATGTAAACCCTCTCCTATAATTAGCAAGCCATTTATAATCCAGAGTCTTGCAAAGATTCAAACCAATATAGTTAAATGTAATGCTTTATTTGGAGAATTACTACTAGATCAAAAAGCTAAACATAGGACAGAAGCAAATGCAAGTCTCTTGCCACATTGTCAGATGTAGTTTTTGAATTTTTTAAACTCTGTATTTCTAAGATTGTTTCAGTTACACCATGTTCAGTATCTATATGTATGTGTGCACTTAGTTGCCTATTGCTGTCCCGTGCTTTGAGACCTCATTGACTGTAGCTTGCCAGGCTTCTCTGTTCATGGGGATTCTCCAGGCAAGAATATTGGCGTGGGTGGCCATGCCCTCCTCCAGGGGATCTTCCAACCTAGAGATCAAACACAGGTCTCCATCATTGCAGGTGGATTCTTTACCAGCTGAGCTTCCAGGGAAGCCCCAAGATCTATACTCATCCTAAGAAATACTTTTACTCAAACATTAGCTTATGGTAAACAGATGGAGAAAAAATGGAAACATTGTTTCCATTAAAATAAAGTGAGAGACTTTATTTTGGGGGGCTCCAAAATCACTGCAGATGGTGACTACAGCCATGAAGTTAAAAGATGCTTGCTCCTTGGAAGAAA
>NW_011495056.1:1691910-1692604 GCF_000754665.1 Bison bison bison | reverse complement strand
AAATATTCTTTTTTTTTTAATTTTATGTCATTTATTAATTAATTAATGATACAAACACCCTTTCTTTTTACTAGTAATAATATTTTAATGAGAGCAATAAGTTTGAACCTACTTCAGTATTAAATACTGGGATAAAAACATCAAGAAGTCTGATTCTTAGTTCAGTTCATTTCATTACTTGGTTTTAATAGCTGCTTTGGTTGAAAAAAGTACTTCATAGGAATACATAGAAGCATATAGAAGAATTACATAATTGTCTATCTTCCTTGGTCACTATACTCTTCTGTCAACCTTCTCCACCAATTTTGCAAAGATTTGTACTAAAATATGGCAGCTCTCCATCTTCCTTGATGCTTTTCAGTTTTTGTGTTTTTTTTTCAAACTAATCAGGTAAGTTGCATGTCTTTGTTTATAAAAAACTGTATGAAAATCCACAGAGAGTCTTTCCCTAACCAAATTCAGATTAAAATAAAATAATTCCTGAAATTAACAAAGGGCAAAAATAGTATTGGGCAAAAGTAATCTATATGCATATAAGTCTAAATCCAGGGAAATTAAAATATCAGAAACATACTATACATTAAATAGAAAATTAATTTATATTACTGATTGTATTCGATAATTTTTTTCTGATAAGAAATTTTCAGTATTTTGATAATATTAGTTGGAGTCATCTGAAAATACTGTTTTACGT
>NW_011495056.1:1684557-1691810 GCF_000754665.1 Bison bison bison | reverse complement strand
TCAAAACTATGGTTTTTCCAGTAGTCATGTATGGATGTGAGAGTTGGACTATAAAGAAAGCTGATTGCCGAAGAATTGATGCTTTTGAACTGTGGTTTGGAGAAGACTCTTGAGAGTCCCTTGGACTGCAAGGAGATCCAACCAGTCCATCATAAAGGAAATCAGTTCTAAATATTCATTGGAAGGACAGATGCTAAAGCTTAAACTCCAATATTTTGGCCACCTGATGTGAAGAACTGACTCACTAGAAAAGACCCTGATGCTGGCAAAGATTGGGAGGAGAAGGAAACAACAGAGGATGAAATGATTGTATGGCATCACCGACTCAATGGACATGAGTTTGAATAAACTCCGGGAGTTGATGATGGGCAGGGAAACCTGGTGGGCTGCAATCCATGGGGTCACAAAGAGTCAGACACGACTGAGCAATTGAACTGAACTGAACTAAGCTTATACAATTGACTATTTCCTGTTTTATCCTCGGATATTTTGAATTCCATAGACTCAGTTATCCTGGTTGATTGTTTGGAATTTTCAGCTTGGAAGGAGCCCATAGTTTGCATATAAAATGATTAACTACCTAAAGATTGGAGGAGGAAATGGCAACCCACTCCAGTATTCTTGCCTAGAGAATCCCATGGACAGAGGAGGTCACAAAGAGTTGGATGTGGCTGAGCGACTAAACACACACATAAAGATGATTAAATGTAAATTCAATTAAAATATGTAAATATAACAACCTAATTTTCATTAAGTCAAAATGTTTTCTTTTGAAATATATTTATTTTTTCTCTTTACATTTTATAATGAGTATCTGAAGACTATTTCAAGATATATATTCTATAGTAGATTATTTCAGCCATAGGTAAAATGAAAATTTCAACTTAAATTGTATTTAAAATAAGAAAATAATAATAATTTTTTAAAAAGTACTTAATAAGCAGTACAAACTTAGTTAGGCTAGGCTCTTGGGATGTTTGATTTGGTTTCTTAAAAGTTTTCTGAAGAGCCAAGGTTATTTCTCTATTTCTACCACCATAAAACAGATTAATTTTGAGGATGACTTGCCTCATGAGCATGAATAGATGTCTGCTAGCAGAATCTGGAATAAAAAGCACCTTTCTTTACATTCAACAGCATAGGTTTAATTTATCTCCTTAGAAGTCCAAAGCAGATATTTAGTTTCATGTCATTGGCCTCATGACATGAGGCCACCTCTAAATTCAGCACTAGCAAATATAAAGAAATTATTGATTTATTTCATGGGGAATAAATATTGGTTAGTCAATTGTAATGGTTACAGTATACTCTTAAAACTGTTTCTAATAATAAGCAGATTCGTTTTACTAAAATTGTTTTGTCATTTTGTCTATTGAAATTATCAAAAGAATATACTTCCATAAACAGAGAGCAAGTTATGCTCTCCAACTTCAGTTGGATTCCAATTACATTTGATTGTTCTCTTCTATATTTCTATTTAGCATATTTCTTAATTTTCCAATAACAGCTATGACAAATTTTAATGATCTTAATTCTACCATCATCAGTATCCCAGGTTATCTCTTTTTTCAAATGAATTTACCTACTATAAAAGAGCAATAGAAATAACCAAAATAGCTGAATTTCTATTACCTTCCCAGTTACTAACACCATCATCCATCAGTCCACTAGTTAAAAATATGCCTGAATTAATTTTAGTCTTTGTCATGTATGTCTTACTTCAGGGATAAGTGTTTTTTTTTTTTTTTCTTATTTAAGAAGATTAATCACATTCCTTTTCTCAAATGTTTATCATTTTTACTATCTTACTTTTGTATCTTCAATTTTAAGATTTACTGGCTCTTTAATTCAGCATCTGTAATAATAACTAACACATGACTACAGTATTCTTGCCTGAAGAATCTCCATGGACAGAGGAGCCTGGCGTCTATGGGGTTGCAAAAGTTGGACACGACTGAGGGACTAAGCACAGCAGAGCACAGCACGTTTACCAGGTACAACTCTAGGTATATTAACTCAGTTAATAGTTAAAACAAGTCATTAGCTTAGGTGCTATCATTTTCTCCTTTTTACAGAAGAGGAAACAGAGAGAGAGTATAAGATTAAATACAGGAATTCAGGGTGAAACAAGAGTCTGTTTCTAATCTCTACACTACCCAACTTCTCCTAGAATTGAAGATTTAATCTGCCTGCAATGCAGAAGACCTGAGTCCTATCCCTAGGTTGGGAAGATCCCCTGGAGGAGGGCATGGCAACCCACTCCAGTATTCTTGCCTAGGAAATCCCAAGGACAGAGGAGCCTGATGGGCTACAGTCCATGGAGTCTCAAGAGTCAGATATGTCTGAGTGATGAAGCCACCACCACCACCAATTTACAGGTTCATTAAGACATACTTTATATACCATAACACTTACCATATATGAGTTTGTAATTCAATGAGTTTTAGTAAACTTAAAGTTGGGAAATTATCACCATTTTTCAATTTTAGAATGTTCCCATCATTCCAAAAATACTCCTCCTATTCTTCCATTTTCAATCTTCTCTATTGCTTTAAGAATATAAAAATAGAAGTAATATTAATTTAAAGAGTGTCATTATTTTACCACAGTGGTTATCAGAATGTGGGCTGGTGACCTTGAGATTTCTCCAAAATCCAATCAAAAATCCACAATGTCAAAATGATATGTTCATAGTTGAGAGATACAAGGTAGCATGGACAATGAAGAAATACTTGATATTCCAAAGGATGAATGCAGTGGCAGATACGGGGATCCATTTGACCTATATTAAACAAGATATTAAAGGCTTTCACAAAATTGTAAAACAATGTCATTCTTTTGGAAAGTACAGTCTTTTTTCAAGTAAAATATAGTATTCATGTTAATCTGTAATAAGATCACTATGATCATTTTAAATAAATTTGTAAATATCTTTTTTCAGACACATAATAATGGTGTTTGGCTTATACTTTGAAAAGCTTAAAGTGAGGTCTAGCAAGATATAGAAGTGTCTCTATTGGATTAAACCTAATATCCAATACATTGTTGGTGCCAATAATGAATAAATATTTCCTGTGAAACAGATAAAGTCTACAAGATAAAAGAATCAACCATAGAGTCATCTGTTTCCATCATATAGGGATGAAAAGTGAAAGTGAAGTTGGTCGTATCCGACTCTTTGCTCCCCCATGGACTGTAGCCTATCAGGCTCCTCTGTCCATGGAATTTTCCAGGCAAGAGTATTGGAGTGAGTTGCCATATCCTTCTCCAGGGGATCTTCCCAACCCAGGGGAACCCATGTCACCTGCATTGCAGGCAGACACTTTACCTGAAATGCTCAGTATCAAAAGTCTTATTGACTCCTAAGTGAAGAGTGACTTGATCTGTAAGCAGTCTTCAAAAATAGAAATACATTATTTTAGAACAAGGCAAACTGCAGTAAATGTGGCCTATAAGAAAAGTAAAGTTACCACAAAATTAGGTCTTGAGACTTTTATTGATGGGTGGGATGTAATGATTTATGGAAGACAAAAACTTCCTAGAGAAAAACTTAAAAAGTTGGATTAAATAAGAACAAAAAATAAAGATATCTGTTGAAAGACATCAAAGACCTGCTGAATTCTCTTGAACTAATTAGAATTCATGGACTTCCCTGGTGGCTCAGACATTGAAGAATCTGCCTGCAATGCAGGAGACCTGGGTTAGATCCAGTATTTGATCTACTACCCATTCCAGAATTCTTGCCTGGAGAATTCCATGGACAGAGGAGCCTGGTGGACTAGTCCATGGCGTGGCAAAGAGTTGGACATGACTGAGCAATGGCACCCCACTCCAGTACTCTTGCCTGGAAAATCCCATGGATGGAGGAGCCTGGTAGGCTGCAGTCCATGGGGTCGCTAAGAGTTGGACACGACAGCGACTTCACTTTCACTTTTCACTTTCATGCATTGGAGAAGGAAATGGCAACACACTCCAGTATTCTTGCCTGGAGAATCCCAGGGACGGGGGAGCCTCATGGGCTGCTGTCAGTGGGATTACACAGAGTCGGACACGACTGAAGCGACGCAGCAGCAGCAGAGCAACTTACATTTATGCCCAGTGGAACAGAGGAACACATTTTAAGATTAAACGGAATTTACTCCCAACTATGTTTAATATTTTACTGTCCTTATCTGGTGTTTTTATAACCTTTTAGGTACTGTGTTTTCAAGTTACTCAGATTAAAGGAAAACGTTGAATTTTTTTTTAACTTTTTTTTAAATTTTATTTTATTTTTAAAACTTTACAATATTGTATTAGTTTTGCCAAACATTGAAATGAATCCACCACAGGTATACCCGTGCTCCCCATCCTGAACCCTCCTCCCTCCTCCCTCCCCATACCATCCCTCTGGGTCGTCCCAGTGCACCAGCCCCAAGCATCCAGTATCGTGCATCGAACCTGGACTGGCATCTCGTTTCATACATGATATTATACATGTTTCAGTGCCATTCTCCCAAATCTCCCCACCCTCTCCCTCTCCCACAGAGTCCATAAGACTGATCTATACATCAGTGTCTCTATTTCTGTCTCGTACACAGGGTTATTGTTACCATCTTTCTAAATTCCATATATATGCATTAGTATACTGTATTGGTGTTTTTCTTTCTGGCTTACTTCACTCTGTATAATAGGCTCCAGTTTCATCCACCTCATTAGAACTGATTCAAATGTATTCTTTTTAATAGCTGAGTAATACTCCATTGTGTATATGTACCACCGCTTTCTTATCCATTCATCTGCTGATGGGCATCTAGGTTGCTTCCATGTCTTGGCTATTATAAACAGTGCTGTGATGAACATTGGGGTACACGTGTCTCTTTCCCTTCTGGTTTCTTCAGTGTGTATGCCCAGCAGTGGGATTGCTGGATCATAAGGCAGTTCTATTTCCAGTTTTTTAAGGAATCTCCACACTGTTCTCCATAGTGGCTGTACTAGTTTGCATTCCCACCAACAGTGTAAGAGGGTTCCCTTTTCTCCACACCCTCTCTAGCATTTATTGCTTGTAGACTTTTGGATCGCAGCCATTCTGACTGGTGTGAAATGGTATCTCATAGTGGTTCCGATTTGCATTTCTCTGATAATGAGTGATGTTGAGCATCTTTTCATGTGTTTGTTAGCCATCTGTATGTCTTCTTTGGAGAAATGTCTATTTAGTTCTTTGGCCCATTTTTTGATTGGGTCATTTATTTTTCTGGAGTTGAGCTGTAGGATTTGCTTGTATATTTTTGAGATTAGTTGTTTGTCAGTTGCTTCATTTGCTATTATTTTCTCCCATTCTGAAGGCTGCCTTTTCACCTTGCTAATAGTTTCCTTTGTTGTGCAGAAGCTTTTAGGTTTAATTAGGTCCCATTTGTTTATTTTTGCTTTTATTTCCAGTATTCTGGGAGGTGGGTCATAGAGGATCCTGCTGTGATGTATGTCAGAGAGTGTTTTGCCTATGTTCTCCCTAGTTTTATAGTTTCTGGTCTTATGTTGAGATCTTTAATCCATTTTGAGATTAAAGGAAAATGTTGATTTTAAAGGAGAGAGAGAAGAAGAGTTTCCAATCTGCTTGAATTATCATCTAGAGAATGGAGAAGATAGCCTCCACTGGTACATTTTAAATAAGTGATAGGAGAAAGAAAAAATTCTGTATGATCATTTTTCTAAAGTTATGTGCTTAATGAGGGTTTCTCTGGTAGCTCAGCTGGTAAAGAATCTACCTGCAATGCAGGAGACCCCGGTTCAATTCCTGGGTCAGGTAGATACCCTGGAGAAGGGATAAGCTACGTATACCAGTATTCTTGGACTTCCCTGATGGCTCAGTCAGTAAAGAATCCACTCGCAATGTGGGAGAGATCTGGGTCCAATCCCTGGGAAGATCCCCTGGAGAAGGGCATGGCAATCAATGCCAGTTTTCTTGCCTGGCGAATCCCCATGGACAGAGGAGTCTAGCAAGCTGCAGTCCATGGAGTTGCAAAGAGTCGGACATGACTGAGCAACTAAGCACAGCACAGCACAGCAAATGAGCTTAATGTATTAGATCCTTGCAAGTGTATTAAAATATTTTATCTCTTTGAAAAAAGATTATCAAAGCAGACAAATATTCAAATGGAACAGAATCAAGTGCCCAGAAATGAACCCATACATTTACAGTCAAGTTCAACTAGTACTTGAAAAAAGAGCCGAGAATACTCAATGGAGAACAGGAAGTTCATTCAATAAATGATTCTGGGAAAACAGAATGCTCACATCCAAAAGAATGAAACTGGACCCCTACCTTACAGCACTCAAAACAACTAAATTAAAATGAAGTAAAGATTTAAAGGTAAGGTTTAAATGTATGGTTTATTGTTGAACCAAATTGAGTGTGTTGATATACATACTTGTTATTATTTACATGTGCAAAAGAAATAGTGGGGAAAAGGAGAAATAAAGAACTTGGGGGTACAAATTGCCATTAAACAACTTTTGGAACCCTTATATTCAGGACATTTTTCTTTAATTCAAAGGTCTGTATGTTGATCTAATTTTTTCACAATTTCTACTTGAATACAACACTAGTAATTCATCCATAAAAAGTATGATGTCTGTTTTAAACTGGTTTTTTGAACAGAGGAGATGATTCACTGAGCCATTTACACTTTTTCTGAGTCATTGGGTGGACAATAGCATAGGTCTGTAAATGATAGATGTGCTATCTTTTGTCACTAAATAGAACAGAGGAGGCAGAATTGTTCTTTATAATTAGTACACCATTAGTTACTAAGTCATCTTTCAATAATTTGTTAAATTGATTTGATGAATAATACCCTAGTTCCATAAAAGTTCTAATGAATTTCAAAAGAATATAATATTGCTGAGTCACTGATTTATTTATGCAGCACCAAATCCATCAAACAATTCTGGTAATGAAAGTTTCATTAAATTGAACAATGCTAATATATTATAAGCAAACTGTCAAAAAAAAGAATAAATTTCAAAAAGAGAGAGAAAAAAAGCTAGTTCACCATAGATCCTTCAGTTCAGTTCAGTTCAGTTCAGTCACTCAGTCGTGTCTGACTCTTTGTGACCCCGTGAATAGCAGCACGCCAGGCCTCCCTGTCCATCACCAACTCCTGGAGTTCACTCAGACTCACGTCCATCGAGTCAGTGATGCCATCCTGCCATCTCATCCTCTGTCGTCCCCTTCTCCTCCTGCCCCCAATCCCTCCCAGCATCAGAGTCTTTTC
>NW_011495056.1:1681378-1684457 GCF_000754665.1 Bison bison bison | reverse complement strand
AGTCAGTGATGCCATCCTGCCATCTCATCCTCTGTCGTCCCCTTCTCCTCCTGCCCCCAATCCCTCCCAGCATCAGAGTCTTTTCCAATGAGTCAACTCTTCGCATGAGGTGGCCAAAGTACTGCAGTTTCAGCTTTAGCATCATTCCTTCCAAAGAAATCCCAGGGCTGATCTTCTTCAGAATGGACTGGTTGGATCTCCTTGCAGTCCAAGGGACTCTCAAGAGTCTTCTCCAACACCACAGTTCAAAAGCATCAATTCTTCGGCACTCTTTAGGAAAGATCAAAATAAGTTAATCTGATGGGTTTTTTGGAAACTGTGACTGCAGCACACCAGGCTCATCTGTCTTCCAATGTCTCCCAGAATTTACTCAAATTCATGTCCATTGACTCAGTGATGCTATCTAATCATCTCATCCTCTACTGCCCCTTTTTCCTTTTGCCTTCAATTTTTCCCAGCATCAGGGTCTTTTCTAATGAGTTGGCTCTTCTCATCAGGTGGCCAAAGTATTGGAGCTTCAGATTCAGCATCAGTCCTTCCAAAGAATAATTCAGGTTGATTTCCTTTAGGATTGACTGGTTTGATCTCCTTGCAGTCCAAGGGACTTCTCAAGAGCCTTCTCCAACACCACAGTTCAAAAGCATCAGTTCTTAGGCGCTCAACTTTCTTTATGGTTCTACTCTCACATTCATACATGACTACTGGAAAAACCATAGTTTTGACTATACCATTCTTTGATGGTAAAGAGATGTCTCTGCTTTTTAATATGCTGTCTAGTTTGGTCATAGCTTTTCTTCCAAACTCTAAGCATCTTTTAATTTCTGCAGTCACCATCTGCAATGATTTTGGAGCTCAAGAAAATAAAATCTGTCATTGTTTCCATTCTTTCCCCAACTATTTGCCATGAAATGATGGGACCAGATGCCATGATCATTGTTTTTTTTTCAATGTTGAGTTATAAGCCAGCTTTTTCATTCTCTTCTTTCACCTTCATCAAGAAACTCTTTAGTTCTTCTTCTCTTTCTGCCATAAGGATGTCATCTGCAAATCTGAGGTTATTGATATTTCTCCTGACAATCTGATTCCAGCTTATGTTTCAGCCAGCCTGGCATTCTGCATGATATACTCTGCATAGAAGTTAGATAAGCAGGGTGAAAATATACAGCCTTGACAAGCTCTTTTTCCAATTTGGAACCAGTCCATTGTTCTGTGTCAAGTTCTAACTGTTGCTTCTTGACCTGCATACAAGTTTCTCAGGAGGCAGGTAAGGTGGTCTGTCTGGTTTTACCATATCTTGAAGAACTTTCCAGTTTGTTTTGACCCACACAGTCAAAGGCTTTAGCATAGTCAACGGCTTTTAGGAAACTTAATTGAAAGAAAAATGTTGTCTTATCTCATGGTTACCCCAGAGTACTGAATATTGAGTGAAATCTTAGGAGAAAGTGTCTACTGTTTGTCCATCTCTTTAGTTTTGAATTACTGCATATAATTGCATAGGTAATATGATTCAATCATTCTGTGCTTTGAAATGTGAGATTCAGGGTATTTTATTTTGTCCTTTCAGGGAATATGTCTGAAATTTAAAAATAATCCTTACTGATATGTCACAGACTCTGAGTCAGGATTCTTTTTTCCTTATGTTAGTCCTTAATGTTTCTCAACATTTTATCAAATAAAATAAATACAAAAGCACATGACTACTGCTTAAGTAGAGACAAGGGTGAAATATGGACATAGATTCCATGTAAGTTTACATTTCAAGTGCAAAGTGAAAACTGAACTTTCCAACAATATAGGGAAACCACTGAGCCACATCTAAAAGTCATATGGGATTCACAGATAAGTGAAAAGTTATGACGTGTTGAATATAAATGTTATTGCATGAGGCAGGGGTAGTTTAGAGAGTAGGAAAAATCAATGGTAACTGAGAAAAAAAGAAAGACCATCAATATCTTTGAAAAAGAGGATAGAAACAATATTTTCTAGTTAAATCTATCCATTTTGTAGGAGTAATTTCCAAAATTTTTAACTAAACCTATTGTTTCACCAAAGCTGTTCCTTTGTTTTTAGAGTTGCCATCAGAAAATATATGAAATTAATATTGTGTCCTTGTTTATCCAAACTTGTAGCTTAATGAAGGGAAAGGAAGAAAACCATGTGTTATCCATGGCTTTCTATCATTATTCTCAAATAACAGTGCTGCAATTTATACACTATCCCAATAACTATTATCAGAACAGAAGTAAAAATCTAGCCTCGTTTACTAGAACTGTGGCTCAGTAGATAGTATGTTCAGTTATGGATCAATACACTGTAATCAGTCCCTTGACAGTACTTAATTAAAGCTCAGAACTCTGGCCAGGATTTATACCTCTAAATTAAAGCACATCACAAACCAACCAGAGCTAAACAAATTCAAATACCTGAGTAGGACGTGACTGAGGACATAATGACCCAGACTCTTGACTGCTTGAAATCCTCTCACTTTCAATAAGCAATTCATGACTATAAAAAGAGCTTCAAGATTGTTTAGAGAGAAAATGATGCTAGCTCTCAAATTAGCCTGTGTGTAAGTTGGTTTTATCATGTACAACTTAAATGATCCTGTGCTGCAAACAAAGCCTTAAGCTGATTCTCAAAAGAAACTCTGGTTGCTACAACATGAAAAGGAATTTATGCATAATTATATGATTAGATATAGTATTAGTTAACATAGTAGTAGATGTGTCATGAAATGATAGTTAATCATAATTATAATAATAAATTGTCTCCCCAGTGCTTCATTAAGTTTAATTTAGCTTTCAGTTATTTAAAAAACTCATTTTAAAATATATAAAATAAAATATAAATCTGCCTCAGAATTTGATATTGTTTTCTCCAGTAGCTTAATAATTTATTTCTCAAATTTGAAAGTCTTGAGATTTAGCTCCACTTGTAATGCAATAACCTAAACTATGCAGACGACATCACCCTTATGGCAGAAAGTGAAGAGGAACTAAAATGCCTCTTGATGAAAGTGAAGGAAGAGAGTGAAAAAGTTGGCTTAAAGCTCAACATACAGAAAATGAAGATCATGGCA
>NW_011495056.1:1669131-1681258 GCF_000754665.1 Bison bison bison | reverse complement strand
AAGGAAAGTTATGACCAACCTAGACAGCATATTCAAAAGCAGAGACATTACTTTGCCAACAAAGGTCCATCTAGTCAAGGCTATGGTTTTTCCTGTGGTCACGTATGGATGTGAGAGTTGGATTGTGAAGAAGGCTGAGCACTGAAGAATTTATGCTTTTGAATTGTGGTGTTGGAGAAGACTCTTGAGATTCCCTTGGACTGCAAGGAGCTCCAACCAGTCCATCCTAGAGGAAATCAGTCCTGAATATTCGTTGGAAGGACTGATGCTACAGCTGAAACTCCAATACTTTGGCCACCTCATGCAAAGAGTTGACTCATTGGAAAAGACCCTAATGCTGGCAGGGGTTGGGGGCAGGAGGAGAAGGGGATGACAGAGGATGAGATGGCTGGATGGCATCACCGACTCAATGGACATGGGTTTGGGTAAATTCTGGGAGCTGGTGATGGACAGGGAGGCCTGGTGTGCTGTGATTCATGGGGTTGCAAAGAGTCAGACACGACTGAGCGACTGAACTGAACTGAACTGATAATGCATATGATAGTAGAATTAGAGTTGTTGATGTATATTATGATGTATTTCATGTGGGGTGATAAAGTCTTCTGTATTTTTATTATATAATCTAAATGTAGTCGTGTCCAACTCTTTGCGACCCCATGGACTACACCCCATCAGGCTCCTCTCTCTATGGAATTTTCTAGGCAAGAATTCTGGAGTGGGTTACCATTGCTTTCTCCAGGGGATCTTCCCCATCCAGGGATCAAACCCAGGTATCCCACATTGCTGGCAAATTCTTTACAATCTAGCCACCAGAGAACAGCTTATAATTTTAGTTACTTAGTCTAATTTCTACAATATAGAAAATGTTTTGGAAAATAATCTGAAATGGATGACCTGTAAATCAACCAAATATTTATGAATACTTTTCAAAATCAAAAATATTAAATAATAATTGAAATTTGTTAAATGAATACAAATAAATCTGAAACTTTTTTTTTCAGCTTGGTACAATGCTCTCCTTTTTAACATAACCCTAGTTTTAGGAAGTGGGTAATTTTTAAAAGTTAGAAATAGAGTTTAAAATGAAGAAAAAATTTAGGAAAAATTTGGAAGTTTAATAAATATTTCCTCTAAGAAATAATTCTGCTTTTCTTTTTCAACTTGATGTATACATTGTACTTCTATATTTCATAAGAACCATAACTTTTTTATAACTACATTGAAAAAATTATTGCTATGCATTACCTTTGAAATCTTAGAGAACAAACTGAATCAACTTTTGTTTACATCAAACCAATTTTAGCATCAGGATGTTTTTGGCTGAAAAACATAATCAGATTCAAGACCATAATTGATTTGTTACAATAGCACAGAATTGAACTTTTTGCCCAGTGGATTTAGTATATCAACTTGGCAAGGCTAGTGTCCATCATGTATTATTTGCATTATATGCATATTTATGACTTGTGATTTTTAAACATTTTTTATTTAGAAATATAGCATAAATGGGGCTTACCTGGTGACTCAGCTGTAAAGAATTCATCTGCAATGCAAGAGACTCAGGTCTGATCCTTGGATCAGGAAGTTGCCCTGGGGAAGGAATAGCTAGCCACTCCAGTATTCTTGCCTGAGAAATCCCATGGACAGAGGAGCCTAGTGATCTACAGTCCGTGGGGTTGGAAAAGAGTTGGATACAACTTTTCAACTAAACAACAAAATAACATGTCTATAGATATAGATATGACAATATTACATAAATGTATAGTGTAATGAATAACCATAAAATAATCATCCAAATTGTATTAGAGAGCATTCTTGTAAATTCCATGTATTCCTTCATAATTACATTTCTTCCCTGTCTCTGTGAGATTAATATGACCTTGGATTTTCTGGTAATCACTTCCAAGATTTACTTTATAGTTTTGCCTTCTATGTGTGCATCAAAATAGAGCAATTTGTCCTGTGTGTGTACTTTATATCAGCAAATGATATTCATATCATATCAGCGTATCATCATTTTAGTGTACTTCTTTTGCTCAGTATTTTAAGATTCACCCATGGTGTCCGATTTAGCTAAGGTCATTTAGCTTTTTTGCTAGAGAAACTTATATTTTATAAATAAAACAGAACTCATTTATTCATTCTAATGTAGATGACCAATCATTTTTAGTTTAGGGCAATGAAGAGCAATGCTGCTACAAGCATCTCTGTGTGTAGGTCCTCCTGAACCTTTACTGGTAATTCATTCAAAAGTGGAATCATCTGTTCTTGGGATGTACACAAGCTTCCCTGGTAGCTCAGCTGGTAAAGAACATGCCTGCAATTCAGGAGACCCCGGGTTGATTCCTAGTTTGGGACGTTCCCCTGGAGAAGGGATAGGCTACCCACTCCAGCATTCTTGGGCTTCCTTGGGGGCTCAGAGGGTAAAGAAGCCATTTGCAGTGTAGGAGACCTGGGTTCGATCTCTGGATTGAATAGATCCCCTGAAGGAGGGCAGGGCAACCTACTCCAGTATTCTTGCCTGGAGAATCCCCATGGACAGAGGAGCCTGGTGGGCTACAGTCCATGGGGTCACAAAGAGTTGGACATAACTGAATGACTAAGCACACACAGCACAGGATATACACATCTTCAGCTTCAGCAAATAATTCTAAAGAGCTTTCCAAAATGGTTATAGAAATGAACACACAAATCAGTAGATAATGAAAATTCCCATTGTTCCACAAATTTTCCAACACATGGAATTTCCAGATTTTCTCTTTATTGAAGATGTCCTTCAATCTTCATGCAATACTGTTATCAACTACATTTTTCTCTTTTGAAGTTCTCAATCAAGAGTTTTGCCAATTTTTAAATAGGTTGTCTTTTATTTTTATCCCTGTTAGTAAGTAGAGATTCTGTATATCATGTATACAAATTGTTCACTGATTACTATGGATGAAAAGAAGCTCCCGATTTGGATGTAGATAAATCTATCCATTTCTTCTCCTATCATGAATGCTCTGTCTCCTGTTTAAGAAAATGCTCGCTAGCCACATTCTTGGTCAAAGTTCTAAATACATTTTTCCTCTTCTCAATAGATTTAACATTTTAATGGCAAGGTCTTATTTTATGAAATATAGCATATTTTTAATATAATGCACAAATCTTTGGTACACAGATTTTTTTAATCTACCAAAATTTTATACTAAAATTTTGTAAAACGCTTCAAACAAGCTTATTTATTTATTCACCACCCAGATAAAAGCATATACATTTAAAAGCACACTAGAAACTTCTGTTATCCTCCTTCCCAATCAACCGCCCTCCCCAAACATAGATATTATTCTGACTTTTAGCACATTGTATCAGTTTCAAAATTTGTATAAGTGGAATAATGTGGTGTATACCCCTTATGATTGTCTTTATTTGTGCAACATTATATATAAAAGATATCTCAGGGAGCAGTGCTGCTCTAAGTCACTTCAGTCGTGTCCGACTCTGTGCGACCCCAGAGACAGCAGCCCACCCAGCTCCGCCGTCCCCGGGACTCTCCAGGCAAGAACACTGGAGTGGGTTGCCATTTCCTTCTCCAGTGCATGAAAGCGAAAAGTGAAAGTGAAGTCGCTCAGTCGTATCCGAGTCCTAGCGACCCCATGGTCCGAAGCCCACCAGGCTCCTCTGTCCATGGGATTTTCCAGGCAAGAGTACTGGAGTGGGGTGCCATCGCCTTCTCCGCTCAGGGAGCAGTATTTTGTTCTTTTTCATTGCTATATAGTTTTCTACTTTCAAGTCATTGAAAAATAGGCAATGGTTTACTTGTTCTGTGACAGTTATTAGGTTGTTTTCTGTTTAAGGCAAGTGTAAATTAATATATTATGAGCATTCTTGTACATATTTTTGTGTACATATGCATATATGTTTGTGATATAACCTAGGATCAGAATCACTAGCCCATACAGTATACTTATGTTCAGTTTGAGAAAATACTAGACAGTTTTCCAAGTGTATTTTATCCTACTTTTCTTGCTAAGGATATACTGAGCTCCTCAAATCTGTGGACTGTTGACTTCATTCATTCTGGAAAACGTTCAATTGTTTTATCATCAAACATTACTTTTGAAGTATTCTATTTGCTTTCTGAGAATCCAGTGATATGTATTTTAGAATGTCTCACCGTGTTTATTATTTTCTTATCCTCTCTTCTCTAAGTTGAGTCTTCTATCTCTCAATATTGTAGTTTGAGTGCTTCTTCAGATCTGTTTTCCAATTGGCTAACTCTTTCTCCAGATATACATAATCTGCTCTTAGATCTAAAATCAGCTTCTGAGAACTAGTTGTTTCCTCTTTTTGTTGTTACTCTTGGTTAAAGTACAGACATACTTTTTCAAGAAATTTTATTTGACTTTTATATATAGAAATCTGTGTCACTTCATAAAGTTTCTAATTTCTTATAAACATTTTAAGCTGTTCTTTTATTTATATGAGCATGCTAAAATGTGTGTGTGTTTAATCTGTGTCTAATAAATTTAAAACTGAAGTCACTGTTGATCTGTTTCTGAATTCTCTCAGGTTTTGCTGTCCCAGTCCTTTCTTTGCCTTTGCCTTTGTTTTTGACTACTTGTTGTACGTTATAACTAGATCATGGCATCTTGTCCCATCACTTCATGGCAAATAGATGGGGAAACAATGGAAACAGCAAGAGACTTTATTTTGGAGGCTTCAAAAATACTGCAGATGGTGACTGCAGCCATGAAATTAAAAGATGCTTACTCCTTGGAAGAAAAGCTATGACCAACCTAGACAGCATATTAAAAAGCAGAGACATTACTTTGCCAATAAAGGTTCATTTAGTCAAAGCTATGGTTTTTCCAGTAGTCATGTATGGATGTGAGAGTTGAACTATAAGTAAAGCTGAGTACGGAAGAATTGATGCTTTTGAACTGCGGTGTTGGAGAAGACTGTTGACAGTCCCTTGGACAGCAAGGAGATCTAACCAGTCAATCATAAAGAAAATGAGTCCTGAATATTCATTGGCAGGACTGATGCTGTAGCTGAAACTCCAATATTTTTGCCACCTGATGTGAAGAACTGACTCATTTGAAAAGATTCTGATACTGGGAAGGATTCAAGGTGAGAGGAGAAAGGGATGACAAAGGATGAGATGGTTGGATGGCATCACAACTCAATGGACATGAGTTTGAGTAAACTCCGGGAGTTGGTGATAGCCAGGGAGGTCTGGCATGCTGCAGTCCATGGGGTCACAAAGAGTTGGACACAACTGAGCGACTGAACTGACTGACTGACTAACTGATAAGTTAAAAAAAAAAAAGTCAAAATCTTTTATGCTTCATAGGAAGCATTTTTGAATTCTTGGGCTACCTCTCTGTGGACTTATATTCTTTTAGATTTTGCCTCTGCTTCTTCACTGTTTGAGAGCTTTTTGATATTTATATTTCAAAATTTTTTATTAAGCATCAAATACAAATGACGCTTTTTATTGTATATTTCATTCAGTTTAAAAATTATCCCCATGGAGAGAACTGAGAATATTGTACTACATTATTTTGTCAAGGGGGATAAAAATTTAAAACTCCACAAAAAACCCATATCTATGTCAGATTGTTGAGATTGCTTAACTTTTTTGTTTCTTCTGCTTTTATATAAGAATTCCTTCTTTTTGATATGTATACTACTCCCAAATCACAACTTTGGATCTAAAATATTTATAAAAGACAAAAGAAATGGTACTACTTGACAAGAGTTTTACATCTGTAAATCTTTAGAACATCAGAGATTCTCAATGTTAAATACAGTATTGCATTACAAAATAATAGACAATTCTTTCCAAATATTAGTAAAAAATGCTTTATGGTTTGGCTAGTAATATCCCATATTAGAATAAAGTCTCATATAATAAAAATTAAAATTGTAGAGAATAAATCATTGTTTAGGAAACTTGATTCACATTGCTGAGTTTTACTATGTTTTATTATCCTACACTTGGTTTCATTTATTGTTTATTTAGTTTCTCATTTTCTTAATTGTACAATAATTCTTTCTCTTTCCTTCACTTCTTTTCAGTCCATATGCCCCTACACATCTCATTTCACATATCACCTCATTAGTTTTCTCATATCCTTATTCATTTTATTCCAGTAATTAATTTATTATTGTTTATCATTATCTTAAACACAATAAGTATTTATTAATACTTCCTCAAAGAGCTTCTTTCCAGTAGAATTCATCTCATTAAAATAGGAGTTATGTCTCAAAAATTTGTATGCCCAATTAATGCCACACACTTTGTACAGTCTAGTTCCTCAAAAAATATTTTGTTGACTACATTAATTGACTTAGCCATTTTAATCCAACCTTTAAATATTTGCCCCAACTTAATGGCCACCTCATGTGAAGAGTTGACTCATTGGAAAAGACTCTGACGCTGGGAGGGATTGGGGGCAGGAGGAGAAGGGGATGACAGAGAATGAGATGGCTGGATGGCATCACTGACTCAATGGACATGAGTTTGAGTGAACTCTGAGAATTGGTGATGGACAGGGAGGCTTGGCGTGCTGTGATTCATGGGGTCACAAAGAGTCAGACACGACTGAGCGACTGAACTGAACTGAACTGAACTGAACTGAAGGGAGATGTAAAGCCTTAAATTTATAAAGTTTATATACTTAAACACCACACATTTTTGAAAGTGCTAAATCTTAAAAGTTTTAGATAGAATTAATCATTTCTTTCCTGCATTCTTACTCTGTAAATTATGCCTCATGATTATTCTTGACTTTAAGTCGTGGTAATTGACCAACTGTTTCAAAAGAGAATTGATATGTAGTTCACTTCAAAACCAATGCCTTAAGGTCATTTCTAAGAATCATGAAAATGCAAAAAAATAAAAAAACTCTCTTGAAAGTGAAATATATTAACAATAAAACTATCAGGCATAATTAGGTAAATTTATTTGTTAATCTATTTATTTATGGCATAATGGGAAATGGGATGAGCTCATGGCCTAACATATATACTCCTGTGTTGCAAATTGACTAAAACTTAATTGGTAGACAACTATAAGGAATATCTTATTTCTCTGATTTCTCCTCTGTTTCTTGATAGTAACAAACTTATTAGGATTGTTCTTATCGTAACTATTATGAGAAGGACAGTATTGCTTTTGATGAAAAAGATAGATGATGTATCTGGCTGACCCTGAAGGAAATAGGTTTAGAGTCTTCATTGTTTAAATGTCTATTAATTCAAGAGCTAGTTATTAAATAAGATTTCATCTAATTGACTTTATAAACAAATCTAAAATACTAAATCATAAGCAAATATGAATACATTTTTGTTTTCAATATGTGTTCTCATATTTTATCCCTTTCCATATATTTGTATGCTGTGTGAATATCATGGTGAAATCAAAGTTTTCTTTGCCAAAATACCCTGGAAAATTAATTGATGATATATACATAATTATATACATAACTAAAATTTATATATTCATTGTGGATAGGAAGATTTCCAGCTAATTGTTTGCACCTAAAGTTGTTCAAATAAATGCATAAAAAGTATATTTTTATATATAAAAATAGAAATTTGTGAACTTTACTTCTATTTAATTGCCAGATTTAACTAAAGGATTATTCTTCATCTTTGTTCAAATAAATATAGTTAACTACTGAATAGAATAGCAATCAATAGCTTTTGATTGTTGAAAGGAGGTTGAAGGCAAGTAAATCATAGAATTGGTGGTAGAAGAATTTCAATCTGGTATAAAGGAATTACACCTAGGATTTGAACAGTGTACAAAATGCTGAAAATCAAAAACAAAATCCCTCAATACCATGTACAGATCCAAGAATCATGATATTTAGTATATCAAACAGCATTTTTTACCTGCTCACTTAGGTTTACTGCTCCAGATTATGAACAGAAAAAAAAACAAGTATCTGAAATTGTACTGGGTAGAATTTTGAGGCTACATTCACACTACCTCTGCAGAACAAGAAGCATATATAAACGGATAGTATACCTTGCCCCAAACGGATGAAATATAAGGACATGGCAGCAGTATGAAAAATGGTCCAATGGTGCAGCCCTATAATTCCTAGTACTTTTCAGAGTCCAGATTTATCCCATAGAGGACACTCAAAAAATTAAATTATAAAATTTATAACGAGACAGCAAAAGAGACACTGATGTATAGAACAGTCTTATGGACTCTGTGGGAGAGGGAGAGGGTGGGAAGATTTGGGAGAATAGCATTGAAACATGTATACTATCATGTATGAAACGAGTCACCAGTCCAGGTTTGATGCACGATACTGGATGCTCGGGGCTGGTGCACTGGGACGACCCAGAGGGATGATATGAGGAGGGAGGACGGAGGAGGGTTCAGGATGGGGAACACATGTATACCTGTGGCGGATTCATTTCAATATTTGGCAAAATCAATACAATACTGTAAAGTTTTAAAAATAAAATAAAATTTAAAAAAAATTTATAATGAAATTCAGTGAAACGCGACTGACTGCTGATAGATCCACAGTGAGAGAACTGTCAGTCAAGGAACTAAAGATATTGGAACAATTTAAAGAAAACTTTGGAAAAGACTCTGATGTTCGGAGGGATTGGTGGCAGGAGGACCAGGGGACGACAGAGGATGAGATGGCTGGATGGCATCACTGACTCAATGGACGTGAGTCTGAGTGAACTCTGGGAGTTGGTGATGGACAGGGAGGCCTGGTGTGCTGCAATTCATGGGGTCGCAAAGAGTCCGACACGACTGAGCCACTGAACTGAACTGAACTGAACTGAAAGAAAAGTTTAATTGACTATATATTATGTTATAAATATTCAAGTAGATAAAATGAGATAATACAGAAGAGGATCAATATTTTACAACAAGAAAGGCAGGTTTTAAGAAAAAAATCAGATGGATTCTTACAAACAAAAATTAAAATTATATCACAATAAACCTCAATAGGCAAATTACCATATACATTTGATTTAATGTTTGACAGACAACATGATAGATTTAGAAGATCCAATGTAGATTTTTTGAATTAGCAGAGTAGTGAATAGAGGATTATAAGAGTAATGGAATGGAAGAGTGCAAAAGAGGCAATTTTTAATGAGACAATAGCCAACAATACCCAGAATTAAAGAAATACCTAAATCCTTAGATTGAAAATATAAATCTTAAGCATATTTCTATGAAACTGTGAAATCTCAAAGTCTAAGAATAAAAGTTAAGATTAGCTTTTAAAAGAAACTGGAGCCTATTATACAGAGTGAAGTAAGCCAGAAAGAAAAACACCAATACAGTATACTAACACATATATATGGAATTTAGAAAGATGGTAACGATAACCCTATATGTGAGACAGCAAAAGAGACACAGATGTAAAGAACGGACTTTTGGACTCTGTGGGAAAAGGCTAGGGTAGAATGATTTGAGAGAATAGCATTGAAACATGTATATTACCATATGTGAAACAGATCGCCAGTCCAGGTTTGATGCATGAGACAGGGAGCTCAGGGCTGGTGCGCTGGGATGACCCTGAGGGATGGGATGGGGAGGGAGGTGGGAGAGGTGTTCAGGATAGGGAACACATGTACACCCATGGCTGATTCATGTCAATGTATGGCAAAACCAATACAATATTGTAAAGTAATTAGCCTTCAATTAAAATGGATAAATTAAAAATTAAAAAAAAACAAAAAATATAATAAATAAAAGAGATTTGAGAAACTTAAAAAAAGAAAGGCTATCAAATTAAAAATCTAAGTGCCCCAAATATACACCAATGAAAATTAAGCATATTTCTCATCCTAAAAGTTACTTGAAGGAAAAAAGAATAATATCCTTGAAGAACATAGTAAAAATATTGTCAATCAAATATTCTATACCAAACTGAACTATAATTTAAGAAATTAGGGAAAATGAAGGACTTGGCAAGAAAACAAAGTACATTGGGAAAAACACTATAAACCAAAGTATATTGATAAATAAATACATAAGTAAATCATTTTAGCCAGATGATTATACATAATTTTATTTTTCATTTAGAAACTAAAAGAGCTAAAAAAATGAATAAAAATATCACATGAAAATATGAAAGAAAACTTTCAGGGAATTTTTAAAACAATAAAGTCCTTGGGGACTTCCTTTGTAGTTAGGTAGGTAAAGAATTTGCCTGCATTGTGAGAGACCCAGGTTCAATTCCTGGGTTAGGAAGATTCTCTGGAGAAGGAAATAGCAACCTACTCCAGTATCCTTGCCATGGACAGAGGAGCCTGGCAGGCTACAGTCCATGGGGGTCACAAGAGTCGGACACAACTTAGCAACTAAACCACCACCACCAAAGTTCTTTAAGTATAAACTTAAAAAGATCAATTAATTTTCTACTATAATTAAATAGATGAATATACACACGTATAAAATACAGACTAAATATTTCATCATAGGTTCTTAATTAGAAAGTATAGAATAAATAAGCTCTTAACTTGTGAAAAATAAAATTAACTAAAGAATATCCCTTCAATAAAAAAGGGATAGGAAAAATAAAATGAAATATATTGTAAATAAAACACAGAAAAAGAAAGATTTTTTTTTAAATTATAAGGAATCATGTAAACTGAATAAACTCACCAATGAAAGCCTGTTAATGCAAAGCTTACATGAAATATTCTAGGTTTATTCTGTTAAATTGAGAGCCATAATACACAATATAAGAGCTATAGGCTGGAAATGTAAGAGTGAAAACTACAACCAGAAATAGGGGTGAATGAGATATATCTATCTGTCTGTCTGACTGATTGCCTCCCTCAATATAGGTAAATCTCAGAAAATGTATATTTAGTAAAATAAATGAATAACAAACTCTGATAATATTTCCACAAACTGAAAAAGCAAATATTATATATTATATAAGAAATAAAAAAATTAGATTGAAAATGTACATGCAAACCTCATGGTATTTGTTGCCTTTAGGGAGATAGACAGCTTGCTGCTAAGTCACTTCAGTCATGTCCGAATCTGTGCGACCCCATAGATGGCAGGCCACAGGCTCCCCCGTCCATGGGATTCTCCAGGCAAGAACACTGGAGTGGGTTGCCATTTCCTTCTCCATAGACAGCTTAATCGTACTTAAAATTGCATTCAATGGAGACATTACTCACATAGAGCATTAACCATATTCAGTTTAGTTCAGTTCAGTTGCTCAGTCGTGTCGGACTATTTGCGATCCCATGAATCGCAGCAGGCCAGGCCTCCCTGTCCCTCACCAACTCCCAGAGTTCACTCAGACCCATGTCCATGGAGTCAGTGATGCCATCCAGCCATCTCATCCTCTGTCGTCCCCTATCCTCCTGCCCCCAATCCCTCCCAGCATCAGAGTCTTTTCCAATGAGTCAACTCTTCACATGAGGTGGCCAAAGTACTGGAGTTTCAGCTTTAGCATCATGCCCTCCAAAGAAATCCCAGGGCTGATCTTCAGAATGGACTGGTTGGATCTCCTTGCAGTCCAAGGGACTCTCAAGAGTCTTCTCCAACACCACAGTTCAAAAGCATCAATTCTTCGGTGCTCAGCCTTCTTTACAGTCCAACTCTCACATCCATACATGACCACAGGAAAAATCATAGCCTTGACTAGACGAACCTTTGTTGGCAAAGTAATGTCTCTGCTTTTGAATATGCTGTCTAGGTTGGTCATAACTTTCCTTCCAAGGAATAAGTGTCTTTTAATTTCATGGCTGCAGTCACCATCTGCAGTGATTTTGGAGCCCAGAAAAATAAAGTCTGACACTGTTTTCACTGTTTCCCCATCTATTTCCCATGAAGTGATGGGACCAGATGCCATGATCTTCCTTTTATGAATGCTGAGCTTTAAGCCAACTTTTTCACTCTCCACTTTCACTTTCATCAAGAGGCTTTTGAGTTCCTCTTCACTTTCTGCCATAAGGGTGGTGTCATCTGCATATTTGAGGTTATTGATATTTCTCCCAGCAATCTTGATTCCAGCTTGTGTTTCTTCCAGTCCAGCGTTTCTCATGATGTACTCTGCATAGAAGTTAAATAAACAGGGAGACAATATACAGCCTTGACATACTCCATTTCCTATTTGGAACCAGTCTG
>NW_011495056.1:1668614-1669031 GCF_000754665.1 Bison bison bison | reverse complement strand
CCTCTGCCTTTTCTGAAACCAGCTTGAACATCAGGAAGTTCACAGTTCACATATTGCTGAAGCCTGGCTTGGAGAATTGTGAGCATTACTTTACTAGCATGTGAGATGATTGCAATTGTGCAGTAGTTTGAGCATTCTTTGGCATTGCCTTTCTTTGGGATTGGAATGAAAACTGCCCTTTTCCAGTCCTGTGGCCACTGCTGAGTTTTCCAAATCTGTTGGCATATTGAGTGCAGCACTTTCACAGCATTATCTTTCAGGATTGAAATAGCTCAACTGGAATTCCATCACCTCCACTAGCTTTGTTTGTCGTGATGCTTTCTAAGGCCCACTTGACTTCACATTCCAGGATGTCTGGTTCTAGGTGAGTGATCACACCATCATGATTATCTGGGTTGTGAAGATCTTTTTTGTACA